>NC_134012.1:89116084-89416084 GCF_047716275.1 Strix uralensis | reverse complement strand
GCCACCAGCACATGGTGCACACTCGAGGTAAAGCAGGAGAGCAGAAAGAACTGTACAACTCTCAACGTTCCCATCAATCCAGGGCTTTCAAGGGGAAGGATGCTGACTAGAAAAGCTCCTTTGCATTAGATACCACCAATACATGGCCAAAATCAGGGGGAGGATTCCCAGCATGGGAAGATTTCCACCGTCTTGCAAAATAAAGGTGGTGAGACATTTTATTCTGGATGTGCTGTGCTGCAGCAGGTAACTTGTTATGCTGTAAACCACAGGAATTACACTGCTCTCCTCTTCCAGCACAGTGTTAAACCTCTGCATCCCAGCACTTACCTTGTCAGTGTTCCTCAGAATCAGTGGCACTTCGTAGACCTCGAAGGCGACGTAGTTCTGAAATACCACCTCTGAAGGAAAAGGCTGAAACAAGCTCTGCTCCAGGTCAACTGCTGAGAACTGGAGAGGCAAGACAGAGCGGTGAGAGGAGGGTCAGCTGCTGGGAGAAAGATTCATGAAAGAATCCTACACCGATCTCCAGTGGAGTACAGTCTCTTGGTGAGTACGTCCACGTGGCTCACGCTAGGGAAACAGCCCCCCACCTGTGTTCTGAGCTGATCAAAAGTTTCTGGACCACACTGAGCAGGCTCAAGCTAAGAAGCTCTTTTGGCGGGTGTTCCTCCAGGTTTCCTTCTCCAGAATGCAAGGCAGCGCTTACTGCCAGCAGAGCCCTGTGCTAACGTGGTCACACAGCTCCAGAGCACTTCCTGGAAGAGCCACGAGCACTCACAGAGCAAGCGAAACCCAAGAATTTACATGAGACTCCATGGGAAACAATTTTGAGATGATCTTTACTCTGAGACAGAGAGACCTAGTCCCACACATCCCTAAATACCTTTTTTGATAGAGACCCTAGAAACCACTTAGAAGACAACACTACCAGAGGAGGTAAGGCTAAAAAGAAAGTAACACAGTAGTTGGGAAAAAGACAAAGGAGGTGAATGCTGGATAGTGGTAAGGTTTAGCTCTTTTCTCAGCATTACTGGGCAACTTGAGTAAGACTGGACTTGGTATCTCCTTTTTCCACAGGCTTTAAATAGATGCTTTATTGTATTCCATTATTGCCATTTCATTTAATACCACTGCAGAAGCATGTCTGAAAATATACACAAACCGCAAATGTTCACAGAGCAGAGGCGATACTTGAGAAAATTCCTCCCTGCTTTGTCTCCCCTCTCCCAGATGCACTGTTCCCACTCAAAAGACCCAGGCAGGCCTCCTGCTGTTCCACAGGAGCCACGCTCACACGGCAGCTCGTGCCTGCAGCACGCTGCCAGTTATGTGTGCGCTCATCTGATGCGTTCCCAAGCTCCTGTGCTGCCTAGGGCAATCCTTAACCAAATGGTTACAGGTCTCTTGCTGGCAGTTTTCCACTCAACAGCCTACCTCAGCGATCCACCCGTTTGGACTGTGTGCTACAGTGAGCAGTCCTGTGAGAAAAGCAGCTTAAACATACATCTAAGTGATCCGGAGAACGCACTTCCACTCCCCTCTGCCCAGGGCGATTCCCCTGTATATCTGGCAGCCTGCAAAATCTAACACCCTGTAAAGGTCCCACACATTGTTCCAACCCAAAACATTAATGCACTTGGTTTTGTTAAATCTTAAGTAATTACTATAGGCCCTCAGCCTTCAAAGGCCAATGCTGCCACCGTTGAGGGAGTCCCATGACCCCAAGCATTTGACAGTGACTACACCAAAGCACGAGGTGGCTATTTCACCAGGAGGATGGAAAATGGCAAGCTCGGGCCCTTGTGGCCTGCCCCAGCCTTCCCCCAGTATCAGCTAAACTCCAGCAAAACCCACCAACTTCAGCAGAGGTTATTATATTGACTTAGCGCAGATCAGGACTTCCAACCTCCCACCAGGGAAAAACGTTCTACCTTTCCCCAGCAGAAGGAACTCCACCACCACCAGCAGTTTGAAAAGACAACAGGCCCTAGTCACTGAGGTATTCAGATGAGCCGGAGGCACTCCTGTCACAAACACACACCCTCTTCAAATGTCACATCAAACAGCAAGGAAAAGGGCAGGAAAAGGCTACCTTGTGATGGGAGGTTTCACCCATGTCTAGAAGCTGGGCAATCCGGGGCCACCTCATCTCCCGGGTGCTGGCCAGCCTCTGCTTGGTGGTAAGAGACATCTCCTTCAGGAAGGCAGAGGGAGTCAGCTGAAATGCAAAACACCAGCAAGAGCTACAGAAATGCCTTTCTGCAGAAAGACTTTTCTCGTTCAAGTGCCACTGATGAGTAATTTGTGATCACAGCCACTAGGATAGTCCTGGAAGTCCCGTAAATTACCTGCTGAAATATTTAACATCAGTAAATTAATGATATAGAGCGGAATACACACACTCTAAGCAAGTGGCTCTGTCCCATTAGCTTCTCCTTCATGAGATGATGTGACATGTTTGGGGATTTCTGCTCTTCGGGTATTTGTACCCTCTTGAATTTTGCTGGATTGAGCCAGAGACCTTTGGAGAGAGTGGGGAGGAGTTATCAGAAATCCCCTAACTCCACCCTTGCACAGTGCTCACAACCAACACGCAGGTGGAGATGGCACTGCTGGGTGAATCAGAGGAAAGCAGAAAAGCAGTGTTGTGCCAAGACTGAGGTGGAGAGGAATGGGTCCAAGTTTTCATTATTTCTTTTCTATTAGCACTTGTTTTCTCTCTGTTCTGGCCTCACAGACCCCTCCACAGAAGGATACCAAGGATGTCTCCTTGACAGAGCCTCAGCACTGGGTCACCTCCAGTGAAGGGAGCTCCAGCCAGCAAAGGGGACAGCTGTGGATGGGAAGGAGGAATCATCCTGGATCCACTGCTGTTTGCAGGGCTGCATCTGTGCTCCACACCGGACATGAGATACCATGAAACAACTCTTTTGGAAGCTATTCTATCTGGAACCAGCTGTGTCCTGTCAAGACTCCAGGCGGTTTGAGCAGCCTACCACATGCCCAGCTGCCCAGCGGTGTGGCCAGGGCAGCACTGGCAGGTATGCCCACGTGACAGAAGATGTTACTGCCCACACAGCAAAGAGGACGGACGGAAGCACATGTTTGTGCTTCAGCTGTTCCCGTGCAATGCCCAGTACATTCCTTTATCTCGGCTCGCTGGCACGTTCAGGCAAGACCCTGGACTTTATCCTGAAGCAACACAGTCCACCCCCCACAGCACCATGACAGCCCTCTCCAACAGAAGCACGGCAGCTAAGAGGTGGGGAGCTGGTGTCTGGCTCCACAGCGCCCTGACAACAGGAGGGGAAGGCAGAGGAGGGACAGGGGCAGCTTCCAGCCTTAACCCAGCTCCTACCCGGCCCCCAGCAGGTACTTACAGTCACACGCTGCTCTGCCTCTCTGACCAGCTTCGGATAACGACGTACTGCCACCTTACTCTGGAGTCCATCAGCCATTTTGGAAGATCCCATGGACCAATGAATCTTGCCAGTGGCCATGACTAGGCAAACCTGGAAGGAGTAACAATGAGACTTTGAAAATCCAGAATCCCATTCACAGCAGACCCAAAGGATACACCTGTGTCTCCAGGCTGTGGCATCCTTCCTAAGTGGAGAACATAAGGCCACCCCACACTGTTTCGTGATTAGATCATATTTAAGTGGCAGAGTTAAGATTCATAGAAGTAAAACTCCATAAAAATATTCCCTGAGCCAAAAAAGCCTTTTGCTCTGGGTGCAGTCCCACGAGCCACAACTATATCTTTTCATGAACTTTATCTGTCAGCTGACAGTGAGATGCACCAAGGGTCCCTTCCAAGGGTCTGCTGGAGAGTCCCCAGCTCCACATACTATCATTTACTGCGGCAGCTCCTGCCTTAAGTCTTTACAGCACCATTTTCCCCTTCCCAGCATCCGATCTCTGCTATCCTGGCTTGGCAACTTTGCATCTCCCTTTTTATTTACTCTTTTTCTGGTATCTGGACCACATTTCATAGAATTGTTCTTCATCCCACCCTGTGCCATGGGGTACCACAGGCTGGGGAGCACCAGGCCCTCCTCTCCTCCACCCAAGGAGGGCACAGAGCCTCCTTCAGAGCCCAAGCACATGGCAGCTCTCTACTACTGGGCATCTCATGCATTTAAAACCATGGCAATACCTGAGCACCCACAGCCCAGCAAGATCCTCCCATGGTCAGCTCCAAGGACCATGCTAAATGCCACAAGTGGTCCTTCCCTCCAACTTCTCCAAATGGGCGTTTTGTTAAAGAACAGCCACACAGAGGCCGTCCTGGGCTGGAACCGAGCCAGGGCTTTATGATTTTTAAACAGGGCACCTACTGCACCCCACAAAAGAGCCTCTGCTCTCTGCTGTGGAAGTACTGGCAGACTCCACAGCTTTGACGTGATCGAGGTCTCCATGCTGACTCCCAGCACATCACATCCTGGCAGTGGGAGCAGAGGAGCAGGTTTTCATTTTCCACATAGAGATCGTCCAAGCTGAACTGTTAAACGAGCTCCTCAGGTTCTTCCTTTGAACATCTTCCCACCCTTCACACATCCCAAGAACTACCATGAATCAAAGAGCCAGCAACAAAACCAGCCTCAAACATCTGCAGATTCTCCTTGAGAGAAACCTTCCCACTCGTGAAAAAACAGCTCTGTAATAAGCACACGGCCTCAAAAGCAGAGGGGAAAACCCTTCAAAACACAAAGCAGGAGTGGAGCCACTCATGAAATCAGACTGGTTGATCAGAAATGCTGATCAGTCTGTGCAGGGAGCACCTGAAAGAATGAATCTGCCAATCCACTGATATCATTGAAAACAGCTGGGATTTTAGAAGACAAGACAGTAGCCACAATAAAGAAAAAAAAAAATGAGGATAAAAAAATTAAAAGATAGGCACCCCAGTGGGTCCAGAAACAGCCATGTTTGCATTTCAGTGACCACCAGCACAAGCATCTCTGAGCTTCAAGGCTCAGCGTTGCAGGACAGACCCACCCAAGCCGGAGCTGTCAGCCTCACGGCAGAGCTTTTGTTTCCCATTACCAGGTCTGTTACAGGAGCAGCTCAAGAGGGTGCAGGTTTGGTTTGAGCAGCCTCTCTCTGCCAAGCATGAAAACAGGGACCTGAGTACCCCACTTGTGACTTCCTCTCACACTGAGAAGTCTTCCTAGTGCACCCTGGCACCTGATCTCATTAAAAGGGAAGAGGGGAGCAGATGGAAACCAAAAGCAGCTGTCAGCTGCCAACCACTGACCCCATCCGACTCCATCCCTCGCCCCACTGCGGCAGAGGCACAACTGACTGCTCATGGAAGGACAACAACAAGGCTACCAGGAGACAAGGAGGATTTCAGGTGGGCAATAAACAGCAGGAGCAGATGAAATCTTGGTAAATAAGAGATCCTTTGTCAGGAAGAAATTCATCTGCAATCAGGAAAGACAACATGTGAGGACTGTGCCATGTCCGGGACCATCCTGTCCCTGCAAACAGTGAGGAGCGGTGTGCTGGCTGGAACAGCCACCATGTCTCAAGCTTCTCCAGCACGTCTCTGCCTCCAGGCACCAGCAAACCCAGCAGCAAAGTCCCGGTACCTGAGCTGGGATCCCCGGCAGGGCCTGCGGGAATCACACTCCTATCTCACAGCCTCTAGTTCAGGTATTCAAGCATTCTAGGAAGCCTCAGCAGACCCAGGTGATGTCCTGTAAGCAAGAGCATAAGCTATCAAGATTAAAGAACGATCATCGTGGATACATCACACTCAAGTTAAAGGAGCCCTGAAACAGAAACGCAAATCAAAATCGACCGGACCCCTGAGGCTCCGAATCCAACAAAAGGATGGACATTAATTATCAACATGATCGACCTATGGGGAGGGATCATAAGTACATGGGACTATACATTAACACATAATATCTCCCTAATTCTAGGTAAGATCAATTGTTAGATATGTACTCAAATACCTGCTTTGATACAGCAAAGGAATTTGCTTAGGAAAAAGAAAAGGGGGGAATTAATACGAGGAAATGATCACTTGCTTTGCAACTTATTTACTTATAGCAACTTATGGCAACTTATAATGACTTCTGAATATTGCTTGATAATCCTGCTTGCCCTGACTGTTCTGTGAAAGCTTACCAAGGGCTACTGCTACTGTGTTCATCAAAACAAAGCAGTTTTCTGTGGAAACTTACCAAGAATTACTATGTTTGGCAAAATTAAGAGACATGTCCTTGGAAAGAGACTTGTCCTTGGAAAGCAGATGTGTTCTAGCAAGTTTAGTCTTTGTAATGGATAGATAGCCATATATGGGTGGTAGAAATTAATAGACTGGTGCTTTTAGATAAGATAGAGGTGGTAAACCAGTGGGAACCACTCTTGTTATTCAAGAAATTGGCTAAGAGAATCTGCACATGCTCCGAGGAAAAGTACAAGGTGAGGAGGACTGTGAGCCTTCCTCCAACAGACCCCCGGAGACGCCCACCAGGAGGCAATGCACAGGTTCAAAGAGAACATAAACTGCTGACACCAGCCTCTAGAGCTAACCCAGCCTCACTTATGCATATGGATGTTTGTGTTATGTAATCCAATGAATATGTATACCCACACTCTAGAAGTTTCCAGTGAAATGTGCTGTTGGGGTACAAGCTTTGTGGAGAAATTCCCTTGCACCCTGGTGCTGGAGTAAACATACCTGCTGTATAACTCTCTCTGAGTTGTAGAGTCTGTTTCCACAAATCAACAACTTCCTGCCTCCTGCCTTGGCCACCCACCTAAAAACCTTGAAGAGGGAAATGGAAGGGTACTAAGCACCCAGCTGGTGCCTTCAGCCCTCAGCATCCTCCATCTCTAAAGAAAAACAGAGCAGGGCAAGTAAAATTATGCCCAGGCACCAGGACCTTCTAGAGGCATCCATCAGCTGAACTTCTGACTGAGAAACAAATATCTAGGGTTTCCCTTTAGCACAGCCTCAAGGCACATACCTTCTTTTAACCGTCCCTGGCTGTTGCTCCCACCTTTTTAATCAGGAACTGGATGCTAATTTCTCCCAGACAGGTTCACAGTACGTCGCTGGGCTGAACGCAGAAAGATGGCTTCTGTTTAATTTTCCTATGACTAGAAGACAGAGGTTTCCAAACCTGTTTGGAAACTTTTTTTTTCCCTGTCTGGTCTCACCAGCACTGGGAACCCCTTTTACAAATGATATCTCATTAAAAATACATCTGGTATTAACCAAGCCAGCTACATCAAACCCTCCCAAGGAACAGGTGGGCTGCAGGGGAACTGATGAACCTCCTTATGGAGCAGATCTGGGTGACCAGCCCAGCAAGGAGACTGGTCAGGAAGCCAGCTTGTCAGTAACACTTCTTCTCCATGAGCAAGAGCAGTGACAGCTTTGCAGGCTGACTCTGTGAGGCTCCAGCTGCTGGCAGAACACAGCTCCCTCATCTGCTGGTTTGCAAGCCCTCCCTCCCCAGGCAGAGGCAGCAGATGAGGTAGCCAACCTCCCTTCAGACAGACATCTGAGTCTATAATGGCAGCTTCGATCCCTGGGCTTAGCTTCCTTCCTCTCCACAGCTCAGAGAGCTTTTCTGTCTCGTTGGACACACTGGTCCCTCCCTGCCCTGAACTTGGGAGAGGGACCTGGGGAGGTTGGACTGGCCCCTCCATGCTTTCAAACTTGCTGGGCTGTATCTCTGTGCAATCCACAGTCCCTGCACATACGGGAAGCCCTTTTTTTAGTCTCTCTGGCAAAGTGAGCTGAAAAGCAGCTGAGGAGAAGGATTCACTTGGGACAGTCGGATTTCTCCTTCCAAGCGAGCGGCATTTGCAGGGCAGCAGACAAACTGGCTGACATTTGCCGAGAGCTCTGAAGGCACACAACCCTCCAGAAATGCCCATCATTAGTCCTGCTGTTCTTGGCCCACAAACCTTGTCTGTCTCCCACAAAAGCTACGACACAAAAGCAAAACCCTTGCACACATCCTGTCTCCCTACTCTCATCCTCCTTGACTTAACTGTCCCCTTGAGCCCACAGAAAAATTTCAAGGCCTAGAAACACCTGGTATGAAATGAAAACAAAGGTCAGACATCAAGTGCAACCCCTCCTGGGGATGTAGGCCCAACAAGAAACCCTCTCTCATTATGGTCATAATCCAGGTAAGCCTGAAACAGCTGCTCTTGAGGAAAGAAGCAATACAAGGAGCTCCTCCCCAGCACATCACTCCCAGAATCCTGCTTGGTCCCCGAGCAGGGCAGGGGCTGCTGCCAGCATGGGCTCCCTGCCTTCCCAAATTCCGCCCTTGTCATTCCCACTTGCCCCAGATCTATGTACAGGTTCATCCGGACACTTCACAATAACTGTGGCAGCTGCCTTTCCAGTCAAATAAATTCATCTAGAAGAGAAAAGGCAGCTAGCATCTGCTCCCTGGCAGAGCTTGCAGCAGACAGCAATATTGACACAATTCTCCATGTTTTACAATGATTTTTCTCTTCCTTTCACTCATAAAGCAGACTGCATGGATCATCAGCAGGATCAGGTAGAGAAACACGGAAAAATTTAGGAGGAAGAGACTTTGGATGTCTCTGGTCCAACCCCTCTGCACAAAACGGACAATTTCAAAGTTAAAACAGATTGTGCAGGATGCGTCCAGCAGCGTTAAATGTCTCCCAGGACGGAGATTCCCCACCTCTCTGGATCACAATAAACTTTTACCTGCCTTTAAAGTTACCAGACGTTTGTCCTCAACTACAGCACAGGCTCCAAGAGATACTGTGTGTTGTGATCCCACAGCCTTTGTTCTGGAAGTGAACCTCAGCACACGCCTTCAAAGTCCTTGGCTCCTGGAAAAGAAGAGAAAGTCTCCTAGTTTGGGTGGTTTTTTATTTTTAAGCAGCCATCTGCTGAGACCAAAATGCCAGTTGCTTCCTACCAAAGATAAAAGCCAAACCCAGCATACAGCAGAAAGGCAGGGAGGTCATCGACCTTGTGCACAGGAGTGCCAGATGTGCCATGGACCAATAATCCCATGGAAATAAAAGGTACCACTTGCCTTTAAATATGGGTGATTGCAACAAATTGGTGCAGACTTGTGTCTGCTCCAAGTACTTTAAAGTGCTAACGTCTGCCCTGGGGCCTTTTCAGTAAGAAGCCCTTGGAGACACAGGCTGCCAGACTTGTGCCAGCCAGAGGAGGAGAGGTCAGCATGTCAGTGATTCTGGCTGAACTGGCTCTCGCCACAAAGTCGGGAGGAAGAATTTGATTTTTTGGTATGTTGGGCTACATCTCTTTGTGTTTCTCTTTCCTGAAAAAACTAAAGATGATGGCTGGAGCAGTGACACAGGAAGGGCAGGTCCCAGTCTCAGTCAGGGTCACCTACGTTATAGGAATGGTAAGGTCTGGTCCCCCGAAGCCACCCGGAGCTCCCTGCAGTGGTAGGAGGGGGTTAACTGGGAAGCACCGATGCCTGTTCCACTTCCTGGTCTGTCAGCTGAGTACAGACAGAGCAAGTCAGAGATGGACATCCAGACAGACAGTTGCTTGTACAAACCAAAGTGTTTCAGCCAGAAAATACTGAAGAGAGGCCAGAGTCCCAAACAACCTGATAGTAGAGCATGTGGTAAATGGGCTGATGGAAGGGAAAGGAGGAAAAGGGTTCCTGAAGCTCCCAAGGCCCACGAGGCAGGAAAAGTCAGAAAGCAGGCAGCATTCCTGAGAGTCAGGCCAGCTGTAAGTGAGCCCAGCTCATGGGCTCAGAAAAGCAGAGCTGTAACTCGTACTGAGCACCAAGATCTGCTCAGCTAAGATATGTGAAACACTCAATAAAACAGCAGCTCCAGTTTGTGTTTTTTTTCCCACTGGATGAATAATCTTTTCTATCGGGATGCAATCAGGAACCCAACTCCAATTTGGCTGGGACAGCCCCTCCTCTGATCAGGAACCTGGAAATCTCAGCTCAGCCACTCACAAGTTTCTTGCTCGCAGGGAGACTGCTTATAACAGCGCAGCAGACTAAACACAACAAGCAGTCACTGCAATAATCAAGGCAAACCCAGAGCTGCTGCTTGCCAGCAGAGCATTTTAGTTGAGGGAACAGAGCAAAGGATCCTCCTTTCACTGATCCCTTGAAAGTATGCAACTGCTTTCCATCACTCATCTCCACCCAGATTGAGAAGGCTGAAGGGGTTCAGTTCTTCCTGGAGTCAGGGCCAAATAACGGGCACTTGTCACCTCACATCTGCACTTGGGACTTACACAACCACGGCAATAACACAGCACAAAGCCAAAAGTCTGTCCTAACACTTGATAACCACACCTAGAGGGCACAGCTCATGGAACAGCAGGGCCAACCCTGAAACAGAGATCTGCCCAGGGCATGGGGGAGAATGGGGAGGAAGATGCAGTGCTGGAAGCACTGGGTTCCTGAAGCTAACAGCAGCACGGATGCAATCTAGACCAAAAGCTCTGCCTGCTGCATTCCCATTGAGTAATTAGTGGGAGGTTCAGCTTTCTGTATTTGTAAGGTTGTCCTGTACCTGGCTAGAATATGGCTTGCTAGAGGGGTATGTCTCATGCAGATCTGCAGTAGGGGATGTCCCAATTCACTCAGCCCTGGCAAATCAAAGCTGTATCCTAATGACAGAAAGCAGAGCTGAGCTGAGAGATGGGACCACTGTGAAAGCCACTGCCTGACGTCCAGGACAGAAGAGCAGAGGTCTCCAGTCTCCATCAGAAGGGGCCACTCCCAAAGTGCCTCCTACCTTCTGGTCAGTAAAGCCGTAACTTACAGACCGATGACATCTTTGAGAAAGGGTCCGAAACCTCCACTGTGAACAGCAGACGAGCCCCAGATGTCTTCAGCACAGGGTTGGCTGGATTATTCACAGCCAGGGAATCAGCTAAACACAGTTTAACTCATTTGCCTGCTTAATCCAGAGCACTTTTAAATTCCCATACACTGATTCAAGTTGCCAGAGGTATTTTAACCCCTGAGACCCCAAGAGGCTAAACATTGGTTAAGAAAGCAATTTTTAACACACAAATCTAATTTCTTTCAGTGTTTCAGTAACTGTGAATGAACTGCTCATCCATCCTGGCTACCAGCTCTTGCTACAAGGAGGATTCATTCGGCTCCATCTTGCTTAAAATACTGAGCTGAATCAGCAGATCCTGTCCTGGAGGAACAGGTAACCCTGCCCTAAACCTCTGTGCATCACGCAGCCCCAATCTGCCGCTGCAGATTAAGGGCCAGAAGCAAAACACAAACAGGACAAAGAATAAACTGACAAACTGCTGGATTTGGAGGCCTGGTAGCCCCCTCCCAAAAGACACGTCCAAAGACACCTGGGCTAAAGGATTGTTCCTTCAAGTACAAGAGATAATACAGTAAACCCTCTTGTTTTCTCCTGGATTTGGTCACCAGAGAGCTGCCCACCAGCCCCTGGACAGAAGAGCACACATCCTAATTAAAGGCAACACATAAAAACCCAAAGCAACAAGGTGGCATTTGGCAAGTGACAAAGATACAGCAGCTTTTGGTAACAGTTCTTTGAAGGGAAAGCCAGAGTTGATAGGCATCACCGCTGGAAGGCTCTTACAGAGGAGAGTGTTAAATAGCGTCAACCGGCAGGTTTAAGCATTGTCTGGGACATGCCAAACACTGTCAAGATACCACAAAGCTCTCTGCAGCCAAGCCCCAGCGAGGGACTCCTGTGGGCTCATCTCTGAGAACACAGACTGATGGGCCACCAGCCCTGCCCACAGAAAACACCTTATCAGCAGCTGGTGCAGAGAGTACAGCGCCCTCAAAACAACCAAACCAGCCAGGTCAGCCCACCCAGACACCCAGCATCTCCCCACATACCTGCACCCACATCTGCAGTCCAGCCCTGCCGTCAGGAGTCCTCTCGGACTGGTCGGGTCAGCGCTCCCAGCCTTCCAAACCCCAGCCTTCTGGGAGCTGCACTCAGCCCAGTCCAGGGAAAAAAGATGAAGACACCCCTTAACTCTATTTGGAGACTTCCAGGAATTCTCCCACCTCAGGGAAAAGGAAATGAAAGGAAAATTTTTGTTCAGTTTTTCCAAAGCAAAATAAAACCCAACCACTGCAGCAGTGAGACAGCTGTCACAGGAGTACAGATCTTCAAAGCCCTGAAATAAATAGTCTTGCCTCTGGCTTGAGCTGCATGGGATTGCTTTATAGCACCTTACACAAAACCCACAATAAAATACCTCCTACAGGTTATCAAAGCAACAGCATTAAGGTTGTCCTCGGGATTAGGCATTGGCTTCTAAACCCCCCATTCTTTGGTACCTTCAGCAAACGGCCAGCTCTGATTCAGCCCTCGCTTGGTTTTCTGAAAGGGTGACAAAAGCAGCTTCAGCAAGATCAGAGTCAGACCACAAAATCTGCTTCCTTTAGAGATCAGGCCCTGCTGTCTCTGAGCAGCTCAGATCCCCCAACAGCCGCTGGGCCTGCAGGAACTGAACAGCTCGAGTCTGAGCAGGTACGAGGCAAAGCCTGGGGAAGAAGGCCAGCTGTGAAACAGTTTGAGAGAGAAGAGGGGAGAGAGAAAATGTGGGGCAATGGAGCTTCCAAAGGAGATTAATAGAATCAGGGGTTCATGAATCCAATCCATGAACTAGAGGTTTTGTATCTGTACAGATGTTACTGTACTTGGAATGGCAGAACACTAAAATCCACTGCCCAGGGAGAACAGAGAAGCTTTGGAGATGAGCACAGAGCACAGCGCTGCCAACTCTTTAACAGCCAGCAGAGCACACCTCCTCCCAGGGTGGGGGGGGGCAGCTCCAACTGCCACACTGCTGCTCAGGGAGGACAGGGGAGGAGAGTCAGGACAGCTGCAAAAAGTTCATGAGACTTCTCAAAGGGGAAAAAAAGGAAAGAGAAAATAACCAAGATCTTTTTACCAGGCCGTCTGTGACACGAGCTATCAAAACATGAGAGTGGGTGATGGACAGCTGGGGAGAACAGTCAGGATTCGACAAAACAGTTCAGACAGCATGAAATCAGAATGAAAATGACCATTCCTAAAAAAAATCTCTTAGCATTTGGCTTTGCACTAGAGGTACCTCTGTGTCACAAGGTAAATATCCCATTCTGCTGACCAGATGCAGATTTATTCCAAGAGACAATTATTCCACTAACCAAGGGGTTTTCTACACAATAACCTCTGCAGCCTGGGGCAATGCAGCCGTGCATTCGAGTACATGCACACCCAGTGTGCACAGGCCTGCAGCTGAAACCTTTGCACACTTCTCTCTTCATTGCTGCTGAAACGTTTTTGGCTCTCCAACCCTACACTCTGGTTCTGCAACAATTCCCCATACAGTCAAACTACAGTTTCGGGCACATCCCATTGCCTGCCCAGGATGGAATCTCCAGCGTGCGACTGTTCCCAATTCCATTTTTCCCGTAGGAAACAATGGGATAGAGAGGAATGTGTGCAGGCGCCTCAGCAGTGCACACAGCTGAACCACACAGGAACAGCTGGTGTGATGTGGAAGATGGTGAGACAGAAGCGAGACCTCTGGGGTTGTCAGCTGCCAATTCAACACCTGGTAATGACAGAAGTAGTAGAGGAAATTCTAACTGCTTTTAATATACCAAGAAATAACTGCTACTTGCCTGAGCTTTAGAGTGGAAAATCCCTTTATAACACAAAAGTAAACTTCATGATGTCCTGGTGACCCCGTGTGACCCATCTTCAAACAAATCACCATTCTGAAACCTCTCAGCTGCTTCTCCTGTGACCCTGAACACCTGACAACTCTTTCACTGCCAGTGGTCCTGCTGCCTCTCCTGATCCATCACATTTTCACCACCACCTTCTGAGCCTGCTGCTCACCACAGTCAGTGAAGAATGAAGGAAAACAGGACCATGACAACAGTAACCAGAGCAGAGTATTAAATAACTGACAGCAGAGCTCTGAAACAGAAAGGACAGACAGCAAGGCATTACTGTGCACAAGCTTTCACAGTGCAGACGTAGTATAGACAGGGTAAGAATCTGCTCCCCAGCTCTGGAAAACCCAATGCCCTCAGCAGCAGCACTACTGACACCTGCAAGCTTCCTTCCTTAAGTTCTAAGGACAGAGGAGCATCACCTGGATCCAGATGCAGCCCACCTCTGACTACTGCCATTCTGAGGTGTTGCATTTTTCATATCGATCAGCAATAACTTATAAAACAAGATTTCAGTTAACTGTCCTAAAACCTAAATCCCCAACAGGAATTGCCTCAAAAGGTCGATCAGAGACGAGCCGGCTCCACCTGCTGCATGGTCTCCCCTGACCACCACTCACAAAGCTCAAGACCTCCCCAGCCTGTCCCAGCCAGCGCCCCAGGAAGGTGCTGTCAGATCTCTCCGCTCCCCTAACAGGCCCCCGGCCAGCTCCCCCCACGGGGCACATGCCGGCTGCAGGCTGCCAGCCAGACTTAGGGATAGGGAGTCACTTCAGGAAAACTCACCTTTTCCCCAAAGACCACGTTCTGCTCCGACCTCGAGCTACCGCTGTGAGCCCACAGCACCCTGCCTCTCCGCAGCACCCGAGGGGTGCGAACCCCGACCCGGAGCAGACACCAGCCCTGTCCCACCTGCTTCGCACGGCATCCCTGCAGCCACAGGCACCTCCTGAAAGGGGGGAACCTGCGAGAGCAGTTTTTAAATGTGTTTCCACGAAGACCAGGCAATTACAGAGAAGAGATTTCACAGGGAGAAAACCAGAGAAAAGGAGGAGGAGGAAGTCGGTCTGCCTGGCTACATGAAATCGGGATGAGAACAAGCAGAGATGCAGGGCAAAGCAGAACTGAACAGGAGCTTGAAAGTGACGGGAAGGAAAAACAGGCAAGATGAACTACACCGGTGTTCTGGACAGGAGCCTGGTTTTGTTTAAATCCTGATTATTTCTTCCTTATCAATTATTCTGATGATTAATTCTATTTCCACACGGGCATTTTGTCAACATTTAAGAAGATGCACAGGAGACCCCAGGAGAAGCACCAACACTCACCTAGGAACGAGGTGACGATCTGCAGACCGACAGCACATCGGGTGGGACAAGCTTGCAAAGAAGAACGGTGGCAACCAGTTACATCACGTTTACAGCAACCCACAGCTACATGCAGTGAAAAGCGACTATTTTATGCAGAGCTGGTGCAGAGCAGAGAGGTGGAGATGAAGGAGCAGCTGACGGGGGAGGCTGAAGCAGTGTCAACCACAGCAGGAGCTCTGCCAGCTGTTTGCAGTCTCAGAGCAACTGCTGCTGCCGGATTTCACAACTAGAAGCCCTCCCAGGATCCCAGCACACAGAAACTTGTCCTTTAATTACTTTTCAATTACTTCTTGTACCTTCATTGTGTGAGACTTCTGCTCTGCCTGCAGATGTCAAAAGATTCTTTTCTGAAAGCAGAGCAGGGTCATACCAACTTGAAACAAACAGGATTTGTCTTTTGGAAAAGGTGCAAATTAGAAGCTCAGCACAGAAACTGAGCTTTGTCCAGAAAGCCAGAGGAGCAGCAGGACTCTGCAAAGGGACTGGGCTCCAGCACACCCCCCTGCTCGCTCACACACACACCCCCCCCCGCATTGCTCCCAGCACCCCCGAGCTGGGAAAAACTGTCCCACAGCCAGAAGGCAAGAGCCCGCCTGGGCCAGCTCTCGCCCTCGGGCTTAATGCCAGTTTCTGATCAGCACCTCTTGGCTCTGGTGACTGGCACCCTCTGAAGCACCACTCTGAGGTGTTTCATCACTTTGAACCCACCCAACCCAAATCGCCACAGAGAGCAGAAAATATTAAATGCGTCACTTCTTTCACACTTGAAGTAAAAATAAAGGGCTAAAATTCACTTTCCCTGGGGTAACCTGAGAGATAAACCCCGCAGACACAACAGACCCTTACAGACAGCAAAGACCCACCAAGTTCAAGGTAAAAGGACAAGCACAGTCACACATCAGAACATCTGAACAGCCTGAACTGTGACAACAAACCTTTTTTTTTTAAAAAAAGTCAGAACCATGAAAAAGTTTGGGGTTTTAGACCAAAGCTTCCCCTTCCCCGGCAATCCCACCACCCCTGTTATAGACTATCTTGCCAAAATGATGCAAGTTAGGACAAATTAGATTTCAATTATTTATTTTAGCAAGCGGCAATAAGTAAAACAGCGCTGGGCGGCCAGGGAGTCCCTGCTCCACTAACGGCGCGCACTCACTTCCCGAGGGTCCGTCTTTTTTATATCCTCCGCCTTCCGTTATTGGGTCTCTCTGAGAGGTGTATCTTGCGTCTGCGCACTTTGCAGTTAGGGGGTCGCTCCATCCGGGTCTTCCTCACGTCACCAGCTTCTCGTATTTCCTACTTTCCTGAGAGTGGTTCACAAAGTCTTTGTTTATATCTTACAGAATATAGACACTACCCCCCTTTTTTTTTTTTTCTTCTTCTCCCCTTTGTCTTTCTCCCCTTTGTCCTTCTTCCCTTTCTCCCTCTTTTCAGTCTTTTGTCTAGTAGAAGTCCTTGCTTCAGCATTTCAACTTAGATAAGCACTTACAGTCAGTTAGTCGTTACACAGTGTAATAGTTAAGATTAAGCTTAGGTCAACATAGTTTATGGAATAACATGTCACGAGTTCCCAGTATCTTCAGTGGAATTTGATGAACAAACCGTTTACTGTCTATCACAATCCCCCCTTTTTCTTTTTATCATTTTGTTCATCAAATCGTTGTAATTCTTGTTGACTTAACAGGAGAGTTTTTTTCAATTTAAAGTCATCATTTAATTGATTGTTTTTGGTTTTAATGAGTATTGGACGGGTGACAGATATTAGATATGTTACCCGTTGCATCATTCTCCAAGTTATGACATATAATATTATTGACAAAGTCAAACTGATTAAGATTAATATCAAGAGAATCACAATGGGGTGACACAACTTGTTTAAGATGCCTGTAGCAGTAGGTGACCATCTAAAAAGGGTGTCCCACCAGTTATGTTCTGCATTCTTTTTTGCTCTTTCCAAGATTCGGTGTATTTCTTCCACATTGTGATGAACAGTTATTAGAGTTTTCTGTCCGTTTTCTCTAACTTTCTCTAAAATTCTAACTAAGTCTTTGTGTTGAAGTAACTGCTTAACCAAAGTGAGATTCATTCCAATGGGTGTAGGTTGTAGATTATGTATTAATGTATAATTGGATTGCAGGAGTTGGTAAGACGTGACCGGGGTTAAATAGGAAAAGTCACATCCGATTATCTTTGTGAAGTTGCAAACACAGAGATTTGAATAATTTTTTGTCTCTATTATGATCTTGTCTACGGTTAAGAATTCACAAACCGTCCTCAAATATATATAACTTTCGCCAATATATATAAGTATTGTTTTAGGATTTTCATTGGGATGGACCTCAAAGTGACAAATATTTTGTTCGGTATCTAAACAAATATCTTGTGTCTCAATTGCATTGCCTTCACAAATGAATCCTTGTTGTTCCCGTACAATGCAGGACTCTAGATTGACAGTTTGCCATTTTTCGTTTACCTTTCGGGCCCATACTCTATGCTCAGAAGGATAGAGTATGGTTCCGTTGTGATTCAGCCCTAATGCAATGATAGGATAAATTTGGTATATGGTGGTATTGTAAATAGTGAGTATAAAGGTAGTAGTTGTGTTTGTGATGGGGTCATAGGTAAAGTTTACTAGGTTCCACCAGGATTGGAGTTTCTTTTCAAAATTAGTAGCACTGTCCCAAATTATTCTCCAAATTTCAGTAGGAAGAATACCTTCTTCACCTTCTCTTATAATTGAGGTAGCTATCGACTGCATCCATATTTGAGTCTGGATGCAGCTGAGAGCTAAAGAGAGGTTATTTTGGAGTACACTGAGTGCATCTGTAATCAATTCATGATCCTTTATATTTACCTTTTCCCCTTTTGGTAATATATTCGATAACAGTCACTGGTTAGCCCCCAAAGCTAATAAGGAAGATCGCAAAGGCCTTTGTATATTAGTTAAATCACTAATTGAGGTAGCCAATTTGTTCATTATCACCTCCGAATCAATACTATTTAAAACTCCCAATTCTGTTCCCAAAGCACCGGTTAAGTCTCTCTGCGTTCTTTTTGTGTGAGGAGTTTGTTTTTGCAGCCAGGTTGTCCATCCCTCGTAAGAAGTCTTTAGGAAAGGTGAACATGCTGGTTGAATATTTGAAACATTATTTTGTATTAACAATTCAACTTGTTTGAGAGATCACGCCGGGTTAAACAGTATTTGTTGTTTACCTGTATTTCTAATTGCATATGGTCCAATTTTAAAAATTCTTGGGCTAAGCACGACTGTTGGTTGTGTTGGAGCAGTATGAGTAGTCTGAGTAGTCTCTTTGGGAGCGTGGGTTGTGGTTGTTGTAGTTTCCTCCTGTATATTCAATGGAAATCGGAAAGATATAGTTTGATCTCCTGACCTGGTCCCTCCCAAACAAACTATGGACACCGGTTGGGTTGCAGTAAATGCATACCAACAGGCTTCCGACTCACAACGGGTTTGAGCTATTTTAGATTCCGTTTTGTCTCTGATAACGATTTGAGTAAAAGGGGGCTGACGGACGGTTTGAATTAAAGGGTGCCGACTTATTATCACATTTACATTGAATACTCTGCAGCCTATCTGTATCTCATCTCCTTTTTTAGTTGTCCAGGTATGGGATGAATTTTCCCATTTATATGTTTGGAGTGTTAGGTTATTGCTTAGTATGGCAGTTGCTAACTCTGTCCCATACAAATCTGCATCCATACTTCCTGTATGTCCATAATAAGTATCTGTCCAAGGTCATATAATTTGATTAGTTAGGGTATGTTCAAAAGGTTGGTGGGATTGGTTAGTCATTCTAGCCCATCCTGGTAGTGTATTCATTGTAGCTAATACACCTAGCCAGACTATCCAATAGCTCCAATAGAAGGTTGACGGGATTCTATAGATTTGCACATTTTTTCTTAATTTCTTTTGTATCGGGGTGTCTGACACTCTCGTCTGGTCCTTCTCCCTCAGAGGTCCTTTTTTCTTCAGAGTAGGGCAGTAAGGTTTTCCCCACTTTGATACGTCTCTGCCTCCTCTGCCTACTCTGTTGCTTAGAGCAGTAGGGTGTTCCATCTTCTCGGCAGCAGCCGTATTCTTCAGGGGTACGTTTGTCTCTACTCCGGGATACATAGGTCTCCCAGTTTTTATCTTTGACCTCGGGTTCACGACAGGGGACCCAGGGGATGTGCTTTTTACAGATCACCCTTAGGATCTGAGAGTGCTATTGAGTAGGTCAATTAGAGTGAGTGCACTCTCTTTCAGGATTTATCCCTTTAGTAAATATTTTCTACCAAGTTTTAGAATTTCCAGTTTTAGGGCCTGATTAGTTAATATCCGTTCTTGTTAATAACACTGATTACAACTAGACCGAAGATTTATTTCATGTGTATTATGAATCCCCCAGCCTTCTTTACATACATTACACTTTACACTTTATGTATATAAAAGGAAAACAAATATAAGTTTCAATTGGACAAAAATATCAGGGTCTCACTCATCGAGTCCTTCGTAGGTTCTTATCTCACAATGTGTAGAGAGTTCTTTCAGGTTCTCCGAAGGGTGACTCGTAGATCCCCAGGAGGGCTGGTCACTTTCCAGGTCGGATCCTGTATAGGTCCCTTTACTCGGCTTGTGTGTGTCCACCCCTTCTCAGTAGTCCGAACAGCAGTTTCTGTAGTGATAAGAGCAACATAGGGTCTTTCCCAACGGGGGGTCAAAGAAGATTCTTTTCATGATTTGATTAGTACTTTATCTCCTGGTTGGATTTGATGCATGGCCACATCCAATGGAGGTCTTTGTACTACCATCCCCCGAGCCTGTAGTTGTTTTTTCCTTGTCATTAGCTGTATCAGGTAGGACTTTATCTTTAATTCTTCAAGTTGGGGGTGATCCGGTGGCATTTCTAAATCATAAGGCATCCCATATAGCATTTCAAAGGGTGAAATGCCTACATCAGTTTGGGGCTGAGTTCTGATATTTAATAAGGCTAAAGGGAGACACTTTACCCATGACATTTTAGTTTCTAACATTAGTTTGGTAAGTTGTTTTTTTATTTCTCCGTTCATACGTTCAACTTTCCCTGAGCTCTGCGGGTGCCACGGAGTATGGTATTGCCACTGTGTATCCAGGGCAGCCAAAGTCTCTTTGGCTACTCTGGATACAAAGTGTGGCCCTCTATCTGAGTCTATTGCTTCTATTGCTCCATACCGAGGTATAATTTCTTCAAGTAATATCCTTGTTACTGTGTGAGCTGTGGCTCGGGCTGTGGGAAAGGTTTCTACGAATTGAGTTAAATGATCTATAATTACTAATAGGTATTTATACCCCCTTACCTTTGGTAATTCAGTAAAGTCTATTTGTATTCTTGCAAAAGGTCTATGAGCCAATTCTCGCCCCCCATATACTCGTTTTCTTATTTGATGTTTATTTACTTTTTGACAAACGAGACATTCTCCTATCACTCGTTTGGCTATATCATATATCCCAATGCACATGTATTTAGTTGCAAATTGATCCACTAATGCCTGAGTTCCCCAATGAGTGTTTTTATGGAATTGCTGCATTATCTTGGTAGCTATGGGTTTTGGGAGAACTTCTCGGCCGTCCGGGAGTTCCCATTTTCCATTAGCTTTCTGTTTAATCCCCATTTGATTTAATTTTGCTTGTTCTTGAACAGTAAAACTTAAAAGTTCATAGGATTTTCCATGGAAAAAGCACCACTTAAACCCTGGTCTTTCACATACACATTCTATACCGTCTACTCCGTATTCTTTCCAGCAACCATAACAGGGGAGGTAATTATCTCCACAATTAACACACCGCTTTCTGTCCTCTATCGGATCATCCAAGTTCAGTGCTGATAGTGCTGCTCTCTTTGTCTCTTGATCAGCAAGGTTATTCCCCCGTACTAAAGGATTTAGTCCCCTCTGGTGTTCTTTTACGTGTACTACTGCAATTTCGCTGGGCCCTCGTATAGCTTGCAAAATTTGTGATATTAACTCCTGATGTACTAGGTCCTTCCCCCGAGAATTGATTAAACCTCTTTCTTCCCATATTTTCCCAAAGGTATGTACTACTCCGAAGGCATATCTAGAATCGGTGTATATAGTTCCTACTTTTCCATTTAGTAATTGTAAAGCCTTTAATACTGCATATAATTCACATGCCTGTGCTGACCAGCTGGGACTCAAGGGTCCTGATTCTATCACCTTAAAAGTTTTTCCATCAATTATGGTATACCCTGATTTTCTTTTCCCTTCTACCACTCGAGAGGATCCATCTACAAATAATTTTTCTCCTTTCTCTAATTCCTCCTCTTCCAAATCTGGTCTTATCTTAGTCTGCTCCTCGATGTTACGGAGGCAATCATGAAAAAGATCTTGACTAGGTTCTCCATACAAAAATTGGGCTGGATTTTGTAACGATGTTGTTTCAAGGGTCAGGTGGGGGGACGTAATGAGGATTGCCTCATATTTTACTAGTCTAGCATCGGTTATCCATTTTTCTGCTTTTTGCTGTAACACACCTTTAATATTATGGGGTGATAGTATCCTTAATTCACTACCAAAAGTTATTTTATGCGCTTCCTCAACTAACAAAGCAGCTGCCACCACAACTTGTAGGCACGTAGGTCATCCCCGACTTACGGGGTCCAGTAATTTTGAGATATATGTTACTGGTTTCTTTTTTTCTGCCCATTCCTGGGCTAATACTCCAAATGCAGTTTCTTCCTCTGTGTTGACAAATAAGAAAAATGGTCTTTTTAGGTCGGGCAAGCTCAGAACAGGAGTATTTACTAATTCAGTTTTTAGTTCTTTTAACCGTTGATCATCTTCCTGAGTCCATTTTAATAATCCATTTTTAGTTATTTTGGTGTATAAAAACTTTACCTTTCCACTATACCCTTCGATCTACTGCTTACAATATCCAAATAGCCCTAATAGCTGCCGGACTTGTTTTTTAGTTTTTGGACTTGGTAGGGAAAGTATCCCTTTCACCCTTTCTGGATCCAATTTCTTAGTTCCTTGACTTAATCGATGCCCTAGGTATTTAACTTCCTTTTCAACAAATTGCAATTTGGATTTTGACACTTTCAGTCCCTTTAAGCTCAGGAAATTTAACAACTTGATGCTTTCTTCCCGAACCCTTTCCTCATCCTCCCCTGCTATTAAAAGATCATCTACATACTGGACTAGGGTAAGGGTATCTCCTATCTGGTAATCCTGCAAAATTTGTTCTAAAGCTTGCCCAAACAGGTTTGGGGATTCAGTGAAACCTTGGGGTAGGACTGTCCACCGGAGTTGAGTTTTCCTGTGGGTGTCTGGGTCCTCCCACTCAAAAGCAAAATAGTTTCTACACTCCTCTTTTAAGGGACATGCCCAGAAAGCGTCCTTCAAGTCTATTACACTGTACCACCGGTCGTTCGGGCCTAATTGATTTAAGAGAGTGTGTGGGTTAGCTACTACAGGGAATCTAGTTACAGTCCTTTTGTTAATTTCCCTTAGGTCATGGACTAATCTATACCCACCATCTGCCTTCTTGACAGGTAAAATGGGAGTATTAAAAGGGGACATGCAGGGTTCCAATAATCCCTGCTTTATTAATCTCTGAATTTCTGGTTTTAATCCTTGCCTTCCCTCCAGAGGTATGGGATATTGCTTAATCCTCACTGGTACTTCAGGATCCCGGATGGTTACCATAAAAGGTTCAACATTCAATTTTCCCACCGTATCCGGAGTGTACCACACTTCAGGGTTGATTTTAGTCTCATCTTCAACCCGCAGGGGGCATAGTTTGATTTCAAGTTTGTGTTCTGTTACTTCCAAACTAATTCCTAATTCAATCATTAGATCTCTCCCCAGTAGGTTATAATCTGCCTCAGGTACTAACAATAAGGATCCCACCCCCACTTTAGAATCTGTTTCAAGGAGTACATCTTTAATTACCGGTACTCCGAATGGTTCTCCTTTTGCCCCAACTACTTGTACTTTTTCTGATGAAATCTTACATCCTTGGGGCAATGATTGAACAGTAGATCTCTCCGCTCCTGAATCTACTAAAAATTCTACCTCCTGTTGCTGAGGACCTACTTTTAACTTTATCAAGGGCTCAGTTCGTTCTCGGGTCCCCAGCAAATAGAGCCCCTGACACCCCTAATCTTCTTTAAACATTCTCTCATCCATCATTCTCCTTCTGCAGCTCTTCTTTGTGTGACCTTTTCTTCCGCAATAAAAGCAGACAATACTCCCTTTTTCTCTCTCTCTCTCCGGTTCCTTTGATCTATAGTCTGTTCTTTGACCTTCTTGTTTTCTCCCAGCACTGTTCACTCTCTGTCCTTCCCTTATCGCAGCTACCATCATTCTGGTATGTTTCTTTTGAGTCTCGTCCTCCCTTCGGACATAGACTTTCTGTGCTTCTCTCAGTAATTCATCCAACCCCCGATCCTGCCAATCTTCTATTTTTTCTAGCTTCTTTCTAATATCTATCCATGCTTTTGCCACAAATTGTGTCTTTAACAATGCCTGTCCCACTGGGGTATTAGGGTCTAGTCCTGAGTAAAGCTGAAGATTTTTCCTCAGTCTCTCTAACCACTCAGTAGGAGTTTCATCCTTTTTCTGATGTTCACTAAAGGCTTTATTTATATTTTGTCCTCTAGGGACTGATTCTCTTATACCCTGGATTACAATCGTCCTCAGGTCTTGCATATGACCTCTATCGATTTTATTTTGATTATTCCAATTAGGTCGATTTAGAGGCCATTTTACATCTGCTGTCGGACCTTGCTGATGCTGTTGATCCCAAATTCTCATTCCTGCTCTCCTGATCATATCCCTTTCTTCAACAGTGAATAGTATAGCCATTATGGCTTGTATTTCATCCCAGGTATAGATGTTTGGTCCTAAAAACTGATCCACCCGCTCCGCCACACCTAAGGGATCCTCCAATAGATTCCCCATCTCTTTTTTAAATTCTCGGACGTCCCCTGAATTAAGAGGGACAGTCACATATCCCATGCCAGGCTGGGGTCCTCCCATCGCAACCTCCCTTAGGGGGTACAAGCCACTATCACCCCACCCCATTCTAGTTTGACTACGGGTTATTCGTCTCGGTTCTTTCGGGGATTCAGGTGGGGAGTCTGAATTCTCTGGGTCCTCCGGCGCAGTCGGAGGAGGTGAAGGCGCCGGAGGTGGGGGTGGAGGTATGTAAGGAGGAGGAGAGGTGGGAGGTTCGTCCTCATCACGTACCTTCTTTTTCTTAACTTTTTCTTTTAGAGGATATAGATTTATTCGGGTATCTGATGCTATCCATACCTGTGCATATTCACTCTCCTCTAAATTAAAGGGTTCCCTTGAGTTGACATAAATGTTTAGGGCTTGGCAGACCCATTCTTCAAAGGACTCAAAAACAGGCCAATAGAGATGATCGCCTCTGATTTGTTTCCCTCCCCAAACTTCCATACAATAATAAATCATTTTTGCTTTGTCCTTACCCCGCCTAGAGGGGTAATCTTCCCAATGGTTTAACATCAAGCCTAAAGGGCTATCTGGTGGTATTTGGGGGTACCTCACCTCGGGTCCCAAATCACCCATGGGATCAGAAGGCTTGCTTTTCTTCTGTCCCATCTTCCGGAGCGCCTTCACACACTCACACAATTCGCTTCCCCCTTTTCGTGACCCAGTCCCTCGCGGGATATGGGAACTGCACTACCGAGGGGTCCGCACTCGCTTCGCCCTGCTGGGCGTCTCACACACCACGCTCCGGGAAACCCAACCCCAACCGAACGGTAACCGGCCTATACTCACGCAACCCTGCGTCTTCGTCCGGGGCTTCGTGTACAAAGATTACGGGGTTACCGGTATTTTTTTTGCTTGTTGCCGAGTTTTGGAGTTCGTCGGTAGAGGGCGTGATGTGATAGCACTCAGCCGGGGCCGCTGAACTCAGCGGGGCGCGCCTCCCCGTATGGGGCTTCCCACCAGATTGCCTCTATCCGAGTCACGGCACCAATTTTGTTATAGACTATCTTGCCAAAATGATGCAAGTTAGGACAAATTAGATTTCAATTATTTATTTTAGCAAGCGGCAATAAGCAAAACAGCGCTGGGCGGCCGGGGAGTCCCTGCTCCACCAACGGCGCGCACTCACTTCCCGAGGGTCCGTCTTTTTTATATCCTCCGCCTTCCGTTATCGGGTCTCTCTGAAAGGTGTATCCTGCGTCTGCGCACTTTGCAGTTAGGGGGTCGCTCCATCCGGGTCTTCCTCACGTCACCAGCTTCTCGTATTTCCTACTTTCCTGAGAGTGGCTCACAAAGTCTTTGTTTATATCTTACAGAATATAGACACTACCCCCTTTTTTTTTTTTTTCTTCTTCTCCCCTTTGTCTTTCTCCCCTTTGTCCTTCTTCCCTTTCTCCCTCTTTTCAGTCTTTTGCCTAGTAGAAGTCCTTGCTTCAGCATTTCAACTTAGATAAGCACTTACAGTCAGTTAGTCGTTACACAGTGTAATAGTTAAGATTAAGCTTAGGCCAACATAGTTTATGGAATAACATGTCACGAGCTCCCAGTATCTTCAGTGGAATTTGATGAACAAACCGTTTACTGTCTATCACAACCCCCTCCAGGGAAATCGGCCCCAGCCCCTGCACTCACCCACTGCTAGGCCGGAGCCACCACCACTGGTGCTGGTGCTGGTGCTGGTGCTGCTGGTGCTGGTGCCACCTTTGCAGGAAGACTATTCATTCAGCCATCCAGAACAAAGCGAGTGTTTTAAAAGGAGGAATTCCCACTTGCTGGGTGAACCAAACTCTCTTCCTGGAACATCCCTCAGTGCAGACCACAGAGAGCTGGAGGACCTCCTGCCTAGGCCGCCTCACTGCAGACCATAAGCCCTCGCAGACTGTCAGCAGGGAGTAGGCCCTGTGGGGGCCAGGAGGCCCCCGGGGGGGCTCCAGCACGTTGTCCCTCCCCAGCATCTGCCCACACTCCTGCCTGTGCCGTGAGGGGGGATTGGGGACCTGGGGGGATTCTTGGGGGGGTGTTACTGGGGTTCTGTGGGAGTTGTGGGGGTTATTGGGCTCCTGGGGGGGTTATTTGTGTCCTAGAAGGAGTGTAATGGAGTCGGGGAGGGGGGGGGGGGGGGGGATCCTGGAGGGTTTTGGGATGTAATTGGGGTCCTCGGGGGGGGGTCTTGAGGGAGATATTGGTGTCCGAGGTGGAGGGATTGGGGACATCCTGGAGGGGGTTCTGGGGGAGGTACTGGGGTCCTGGGGGTGTTTTGAGGGAGATATTGGTGGAGGGTCTTGGTGCTTGGGGGGTGTTATTGGGGTCATCGGGGAGTTCAGGGGGTTATTAGTGTCGGGGGGGGGGAGGGGGGAGTGTCTAATGTTCTCCTGGGAGTGGTTTCTGGGGGAGATGTTGGGGTCCTGGGGGACAGTAATGGGGTGCAAGAAGGGTCCAGTGGGGGCTGCTGGGGTACTGGGAGGGATCTTGTGGGGGATAAACCCCCCCATAACATTTCAAAATACCTCTTATATCCCCCATATCCCCCCAAAGCACCCCATATCCCACCAAATCACCCCCAAACCCCCCATATCTCACCAAATCCCCCCTAAATCCCCCATATCTCCCCAAATACACCCAAATCACCTCAAAACCTTCCCATATCACCCCAAACCCCACCATATCCTTCCAAAATACCACTTCTATCCCTCATATACCCCCAAACACCCATATATCCCACCAAATCACCCCCAAATAAACCGTATCCCCCCAAACCACCGCCCCATATCCCCCAAAACTCCCCAAACACCCAAATAGCTCTAAAACACCCCCATATCCCCCCATAGCCCCCATATGACCCCAAAGCCACCCATATCCCAACAAATCACCCCCAAATTCCCCATATCCCCTAAATCACCCCCAAAACCTCCCCATATGCCCCCAAAATCCCCCCATATCCACCCAACTCCCCGAAACCCTCCATATCTCCCCATATCCCCACAAATCATCTCAAAACCTGCCCATTACACCCCAAACCCCCCATATCCTTCTAAAGTCCCCCTTATATCCCCCATATCTTCCCAAACCCCCACATATCTCAGCAAATCACCCCTAAAAAAACCCATATCCCCCCAAATCAACCCCACATCTCCCAAAACCCCCATAACCCCCCAAATAAACCTAAAACACCCCCATATTCCCCCATATCCCCCATATGACCCCAAAACAACCCGTATCCCAACAAATCACCCCAAAATTCCCCATATCCCCTAAATCACCCCCAAAACCTCCCCATACCCCCCAAACCCCCACAAATCCCCCCTAAATCCCCCATATCGCCCCAAATACCCCCAAATCTCCTCAAAACCTGCCCATATCCCCCCAAACACCCATATATACCCCAAATCACCCCCATCCCCTCAAACCACCATACCCCCCAAACCACCCCAAAAACCCCCATATCCCCTAAATCACCCCCAAAACCTCCCCATATGCCCCCAAGCCCCCCATATCATCCCAAATCAGCCCATGTACCCCAAATCACCCCAAAACTTCCCCAAATACCCCCGTGACCAACCTCCACTCCAGTGACCCCCACACACACCAGGGTACCCCCCGGACACCTGGGTTCCCTCAGAGTGGGGCTGGGGACTCCCCAGGTGCCTGGTTCCTCCCAAGACACCCCTCTCTGTCACTCTGTGTGTGTGTGTGTGTGTGTGTCCCAGGCACCATCGTGACGAGGGCTGCGGGATCCTGGCCAACGGGCAGTTGAACTCCAGTTCAGCCTCGACGAGCTGCAGGCTTTAGTCCCCTGCCATGTACAATCCACACCACCCTCGGCTGGTGTGTGGCCCAGGAGAGGGGTTGGAATCACACCGAGCACCAAGCGGCCCCGCAAGCAGGGGGGGAATTGCCCCACCACAGCTGCTTCTCCCCTCTCGTGTAGACTCATGAGGACAAAGCCCGCACATCTTGTTCAATAGTTACTATAGTGTTCACAGTCACGTTCTTGGAGAGGCTTGAAAAAACCACGCCTGGATTAAGGCCAAGCACGCAAGTATTTCCATAGCAGTTTTAGATAGGACCAGGTACCCTGAACGTATTATTAGATTGGATGAGAAAAGGGGCTCCTGTGTTCATGGAGGTGCTGGGAATGCCGCAGCACATCCTGGAAACATGAAGGAACGAAGGTCATTGGAACTAGGCGTCAGCATGGAGTCAGCAGGAGAAACCCTACTGGCCCCACCTAATAACCTTCTGTGGTGAAATGACTGGCTGGGGAGACGAGAGGAGTGCGGTGGCCACTGTCCACCCAGACGTGAGGAAGGCTTTCCGCAGCGTCTGCCAGAATAGCCCCGTGGAGACGCTGAAGCAGCGTGGGCTGGCTGAGGAGAGGGGGAGGTGGGTAGAAAGTGGCTGACCAGCGAAGGCCAGAGGGTGGTGAGCAGCGGCAGCAAGTGCAGCTGGAGCCCGGGAGCCAGCGGGGAAGCCCAAGGCAAGAGGCATTGCCAGCAGGTGGAGGAGGGGGGGGTCCTTCCCTCTGCTCCGTCCTGCGCTGGGCTCCCCAGGGCAAGAGAGGCGGGGCCATGCTAGAGAGGCGGGGCCATGCTGGAGAGAACGCCCAGCCCGTGGCCCCTCCCACTGTCCGTTGGGCTCGGGCTGTCAGTCAGTTGGAGCCAACAGCCCCCAGTGCTGGCAGCACGGAGCTGTGCTGGCACGGAGCGGCACTGGGAGGAGGCAGGGTCTGGCCGAGCAGCGCTGACCAGGCTCCGGCAACCCGCTTCCCATCCTCGCTGTCACCGGCTGGGCCGCATCCTTGGTGCACAGCGAGGGTCCTCCTGTCCCGGGCAGGATGGGCCAGGCCAACAGCTGCTGTGGCTCCAGGTGAGCTCCCCCCGCAGCTTGGGGACAGAGGAGCACGGCCGGGCCCCGCAGCAGCGGCCTTTCTGATGCCTGCCATGCTCTGCTCCGCAGGGACGCTCTCGCCGATGCAGAGCCGGTGCTGAGCGCAGACGTGCAGCTGACCCGGGGCTGCGAGAGGAGCGAGAGGCGCCTTCTCCTCCTCCAGGAGGAACTGGTGGTCACCAAGCTGCGGTAAGACCCTCCGACCCAGCTGCCCTTGCCCCATCCCTGGCCCTGGCTGAAGGGCTGGGACACCCTGGCCCCCGGCCCTGGGACCTGTGTGCTGGATGCACCAATGCCCGTCCCAAGGGCAGGGGGGGAGCAGGGCTCTGCCCGGGGGGGGGCACCCCAAGGAGGCCACCTCCAGCTCACTGCCTGCCTCTGCTCTCTGCAGAGGTGGCACCACCCTGCGCCCACAGCTCCGCCTGGCCCTGGACCAGCTGTGGGTGCTGAGTGACGGGAAGGAGGCAGCATGGGAGGAAGAGGTGGAGGGTGTTGGCAGCCGCGAGGAGAGGAGCTCCCTCATCTTCCTCTGGCCCAGGGGCTCCTGCACTGCCACTTTCCGGTGAGTCGTGGTGCCACATCCCACGGCTGGGCAGGAGAGGTTCCTGTGAAGGGCCTCTGCCCTCCGTGCAGAGCCTGGGCAGGGAGTGGGCAGCACGCCGGCAGGGAGGGATGGGGGGCATTTCTGCGTCCTGCATCCCCTGGTCACCTTTTGATCCCCAGAAGGGAAGGGCCAAAGCAGGTGCTGTGGCAGGACAGAGGGAGCCAGGGTCTGGGCAGCGGCTCTGTCCCACCCCACGGGACTTCGTCCTGCCCCTGTGTCCTTCCCCACGGGGCAGGGCTGTGCAGGCGTCCGCCTCTGCCCACGGGCTGGGGGGCAGCGGGGCCTGACGCTGTTTCTCCTCTTGCTGCAGCTCCCAGGCGCTGAAGGAGCTGTGGGTGCAGACATTGCTGGGGTAAGCTGGGGGGTGCTTACAGCTCCCCAGCTGGGGAGAGGTGCCTCCGCGGCTGCAGGCAGCTCTCGCGGAGAGCTGCCTGATGAGAGAGAAGAGGTGGCTTGGGGCTCACCCAGCTCTCTCCCTGTCCCTTCCTGGTGCACAGGACACCCGATGGAGCCAAGAAGCCCCGAGTAAACCTTGTCCCGTCACTCAAGCTCCTGGAGAAGCAGCTGAGCCGCCGCCATGCCGTGAGTGTTTCTCTGGCCTGGGCGCTGTCCCCAGCACTGCTCCTCCAGCTGAGCAGCACAGGCATCACTGCTCACCTTCTGCCACTGCTTCTCTCTTGCCAGGGGAGGCTGTTCAGCACCAGGAGCCTGGAGAGGCTGGTGGAGCACCAGACAGAGGTGAGAATGGCTGCCTTTCCCCTCTGGCTGTGCTGGGGTGCAGGGATGGGCGTGCAGTGGGATGAGCTTGCGAGGGAGGGAGGGAGGGAGGGAAAGAGGGAGGGTCCCTTGGTGCAATTCAGGGAGTGGGGAGGGTTGAGGAGCCACCAGGAATGCCGGCATATCCTCGCTGGTGGCACTGGGAGGAAACCTGCCACACGGGGCAGAGGGCCTGTGAGGGCAGAGGGTCCCCACTCGGTGGTGCTCAGGCTGCTGGTGCTGGGTTCTTGCAGGCTGATCTCAAGCAAGGGCCTCCGACGGTCCCGTCTAGCAGGGAAGGGGGACTTTGCCGCTCACCAGGTGAGTTTGGGAAAAAAAAGCCCCTCCTGCAAGCGGCTGGGCTGTGCTCACGTGTCCCTTGAGTGTCCCTGTGCAGGTTGGGCAGCCTGAGGGAGGACGTCAGCCGGAGAAGGAAGGACAGCGCTGGGCAGCGGCCGATGGACGTGGCTCTGCAGGGACACGCAGCCTCTGGTGCTGCCCACAGCCTGGAGGAGGACAGGCCAGGACTGGGGCAGGCTGTCCCATGCTCCCAGGAGCCCCTGAGCCGGAGCTGTGGAGCCGGAGCCGTGGTTCCAGCTGCCGGCTCCCTGCCCGTCCTGCCACACCACTCAGCACTGTGCTGCAGGCAGGGCAGGGCAGGGCAGGGCAGGGCAGGCTCCGGGAGCGCTGGCCTGGCGGCATCCACTGACGGGCTCTTGCTCTCTTTTCCTTTGCAACAGGAGGGATCATCAGCAGCAGCAGGAGGAGGAGGAGGGGGCTGCCCTGGCCCTTTGCTCTGCGCCGGAGCTCGGCCGCTGCCCCGGCGCCAGGGCAGGCGGGCTCCGGCTGCAGCAGGGCGCTCTTTGGGCAGCCCCTGGCAGCCCTCTGCGGGGAGGATGGCACACTGCCCCGGCCCATCCAGGTCAGCCAGCCTGTCCAGGGGGTCCCCAGCCCTCCCTCCGCAGGCTCCGGAGGGGCAGCGCGTGTCCCCAGGAGCTCCGGGGATGGGGCACTGGGCTCTTCACCCCCAGCACGGAGCCAGCTCTGGGGCAGTGCTGTGGCCACCGCCGCTGGAAGGCGGCTTCTCAGCCACGCAACTGTCCTCCTGCCTCTCCTGCAGGAGCTGCTGGCTGTGCTGAAGGAGGAAGGACCAGCGACGGAGGGGATATTCCGCAGAGCCGCCGGTGGGACAGAGCTTCGGGAGCTGCGGGAGGCCTTGGACTGCGGCGCAGACGTCGACCTGGGAAGCCAGCCCGCGCTGCTGCTGGCCGCCATCCTGAAGGTGAGCGCTTCTGCCCTGCGGCTGGAGGAGCTCCTGGCTGGCCCCGAGTGCTCAAAGGCTCACTTGGAGCCCTGGGCCTTGCAGGACTTCCTGCGGAGCATCCCCTGCAAGCTCCTGGTGACCGACCTGTACGAGGACTGGATGGCGGCGATGCAGAAGGCCAGCAGGGAGGATAAGATCCGGGAGCTGAGAGCGTAAGTGTGGGCAGCAGCCTGCCTGTTGAGCAGGAGCCCTGACTGCTGGCCCAGAGCACCTGGAAAGCTGCGCTGGCTCCCACCGGCCTCGGGCGAGTCTGGGGAACGCTGTGGGCAACATCTGCTTTATTAGCGCCGTGTTCCTGTTCCCCCAGGGTGGCCGAGAAGTTGCCTGCAGCCAACCTCCTCCTCCTGAAGCGGATGCTGTCCCTCCTCCAGCACATCGGCCACCACGCAGCCACCAGCAGGATGGGCTGCAGCAACCTGGCTGTCTGCGTTGGGCCGAACCGGCTGAGCCCAGCCCACGCGGACCTGCTCCCACTGGAGGCCATGCTAGAGGTGACCCACAAGGTACACATCCCACCCGCCGGGGCAGCCTTCCCGGCCCACCAGCGCTTGGCTGTGCAGAGGGCTCTGCAGGCCTCCTCCCACCAGCAAATGCTGTCGGGGTGGCTGCCTGGAGGAGCAGCCCCACAGCCACAGGCTCTGGGCAGGAGCAGGGGGCAGGGGTGGGAAAGGCTGCTTGGTCCCTTCTCAGGCAGCGGGATTGAGACCCACCGTTTGATGTGTGCAGGTGAACGTGCTGGTGGAGTTTCTGGTGGAGAACTGCAGGGATCTCTTTGAGGAGGAAGCAGGCAGCCTTTCCAGCCGAGCAGACAAGGAGCTGCCAGCCCCCCTGGAGAGATTCAGAGGTGAGAGGGGGGACTGAGGGTTGGCACCGGCTGGGGCTTGGGACACCAGAAACCTCCGTGTTGCTTCTGACAGGGCTGGGCATCGAGTGTTGTCCTCTCAGCCCCGCTTGTCCTGTGGCCTCTCTTTGGCCACTGCTCTCCAAACATGAACGTTTTCCTCTGCAGGATGAGCTGAAGCCTGCAGACAGGGCATCGGAGGGCTGACCACAGAAGTGTAGGGCTTTGGGTGGGGGTTGCTTTAGCTCAGTTTGCTTCCAAGAAGTCACCATGTTGCACATGCTTTTGCTTTCTAGACCTGAGTTTGGAAGAGAAAAGTGTCCCTGCAGGCAAAGTGGACACCGAGCACCAGGCAGAAGCTTTGCCACATGCACCCCCCTCTCTGCTCGGTGTCCTCACGGAAGCTGGGGGAGATACGGCGGTGGAGTCTGAAGTGGGAGAGGTACGTCAGCTCCCCAAACACGGTGACAGCGTGTCTGGGGTAGGAGGGGAGTCGCTGCTGTGCCTCTGCCTGGCAGTAGAGCTGGTGTGGGTTTGGGTTATTCCTCCACCCCTTGGGATGATACATAGCAAGGGAAATGGGCAAGGTTGTGTCTCAAATGCACTCGGCAGGTGCTTAATCAAACCAAAGGCCCACAAAATGCCTACAAAGAGGCAGAGGGGAGCAGCTGTCAACTTCAGGGGGGTTTTGCTCAGGCCCTACTTCATCAGAGCTTCCTCAGGTCTATTTGGGGGTCAGCAGGGGGACTGTGTGAACTGTGGCTGATGCAAACCAGCCCAAGGCATCTCCTCTGGAGATCTCAGGTACCAATTTAGCAAAGAGTCGCTTACCACTCCAGGTCACCCCTTGCCACATGCCAACCGTGACATTTCTGGTTTAGGCACCGCAAGCTTTGCCTCCAACCACCCCCGAGAGCATGGCAGACTCCCTGGGGCGCCCAGAACAACTGCCCAGGTTTCCAGAGGAAAGAAGGTAAAATGAGCTCGCTTTGGTTAAAATCAGAACTGACTCCAGTGGGTCGTGGCTTTCCCTATCTAATCCCACTGTGGGATGGAAAGATTTGCAGGCTCTGCCCAGGACGAGGAGAAGAAGAGGAGCCGGAAGAGAAGAGAGACCTGGGGAGAAGACAGTGAAAGCTGCGTGGAAAAGAAGAGGAGGAAGAGAGAAGGTGCTTCTGGGGACGGACCAGCGAAAAGACGCAGGAAGGCGCAGCAGGTCGGGCAGCCCAGGTGCGTGCCGGGCTCTCTGCCCATCTTTCACACCTCTCCACACTCCTCTGCGTCAGCCCAACGTGCTGGCGAGGGACAGCGAGGGACGGTGCTGTGCGGGGTCTGGAAATAACTCCCTGGCAGGGCCCAGGGGCTCCCGGCCGAGCCCTGCGGCGTGGCACAGGGGCACTGCGCGTCTCTGCGCGCTCGGGGCTCGAAGGGCGTTGTCTGGGGGACGAGGCACCAGAGCCACCCCGTAGCCAGCGCCAGCAACAGCTCTCTGCTCTGGGCCGTCAGCAATTCCTCACACACGGTGTTCCCCAGAGAGGGCAGCACAACCCTGCCTCTTCCTGCCGCCAGGGACTCACCAGAGCTTTCTGACTCTGTCCTTGCAGGTGCCGATTCATTGTCACCGCCTGATCTGCTGACTTTGGGGCCCCCAGCATTGCTGTTTGGAATAAAAAGGTGTTTTCTCTCTTGTGACCGAGTCTGCCACAAGACATTCTGGAGTGGGGGCTGTTGTTCTGTGATGGATCCTGGGGGAGGAGTTTGGGATGGTCCCTTGTCCCAGCACCCTTCCCAGTGGGCGTCAGGGCTGAGTCGAGGTGCTGTAGGAGGGAAACCCAAGCCCAGAGTCACACGGGAGGGTGGAGGTTGGACGGAGCCCGTCCAGGTCGTCTGGTCCAAGCTGGGCTCAAGCAGGCTCAGCTCGAGCAGGCTGCCCAGCACCACGTCCTGTGGAGTTTTGGGTTTCTTCCAGGAGCAGCGCCGTGAGCTCAGGGTGAGGGCAAGACGTAGGCAGGGCATGGTGGCCAGGAAGGGCTGAAGGTCCTTATGGGGCCACCGTCCCCGGCAGCTCGCTGTCCCCCGTGGCCCTCATCCCTGCACACGGATTGTGGGGCAGTTTCCTCAGAGCCCCCGAACTCATGGCAATGGTACAAACCAAATGTCCCCTCTGGGCGGTAGAAACCCTCCCCTCAAATGCTGCACCCACTCCTGGGTTGGAGTCCTGCAGCAGCGCCAGGCGCAGCTTTGCCAGGGGATTCCCCCCAACTGAATTTTCCTCTGCACAGGGAAATACTAAACGCTCCCAAAGTAAGGAGCCGGCCGGGGGTTTCTGGTGGGTGAAGGGGGCAGCCGTAGTGCTGGGTCTCCCCGCCAGCCCCAGGGGGTACAAATGCCTTTTAGATGGCCCGCAGGCACAGTACTGAGCAAGAGCTCAGCTTGCCTTTGATTTTTTAAATCAATAAACAAGTAAATAAACAAATAAAAAATGCTCTAAAGAGCCAAAACAAAGCTTCAGCTGGAGAAGACGGCCGTGCCGGGGCACACCGGGGCAGCCTGGTTTGCTGAGAAGGCAGCTGGAGGCTCACAGCCCCCCCAGCCCCACTCCCCGATCCCCTGAAGGCTCACAGCCTCCCCCAAATATTTCTGTAGGACCTACAGCCCCCCCCCCCCACCCCCTTGACACCGACTCCACCCCACACCTTCACTGCCATGTTCTTTATTCCCTTAGGACCCCCCCCTCCCCCCGACAGAAAACCCCCCACAATACACCAAAAATAAAATGGGGGTGGGACTTCCAAAAGCCACGCCCCCCCACTCCCCCCCCTGGCAGGTTTAAGGCACTTGTGGGGTGCGGGGAGAGCAACCCACTGGGCTCGGGGGGGGCGGGGAAGTGAGGGGCTGGCGGGGGTGACCGGCAGAGATGGGGGGGTCGCTGGGGGGGGGGGTGGTCACTTTGGGGGCCAGGGCGGGAGGGGTACACCACCACGCACAGACGCTGCCCAAAGTGCGTCAGGGCGGCTGCGGGAGAAGAGGGGGCGGAAAGGGGGGGGGCTGTGACCCCAAAGTGCACTACAGCTGCCCCCAAACTGCGCCCCCACAGTGCTCCCCACAGACCTTAGCACCCCCAAATCACCCCAGACAACCCCCATATCACCACAACCCCCCCATATCCCCTCAAATCACCCCCAAATTTCCCTATATTCCCCATATCCCCATATTACCCCAAAACCTCCCATATCCTGCCATATCACCCCAAAACAGCCCATAACCCCCAAATCACCCCAAAACACCCCCGTATCCCCTCAAACCCCCCATATCACCCCCAAACCAACTATACCCCCCAAACCTCCTCTATATCCCCCAAATCATCCCTAAACCCCCCCATATCCCCTAAATCACTCCCAAAACCTCCCCATATCCCCCCAAACACCCCATATGCCCCCAAACCCTCCCAAACCCTTACATATCTCCCCAAATCCCCACAAATCACCTCAAAACCTCCCCATACCACCCCCAAAACCCCATATCTTTCCAAAATACCCCTTATATCCTCCATATCCCCCAAACACCCATATCCCACCAAATCACCCCAAACTCGTCATATTCCCCCAAATCACCCCAAAACTTCCCCATATATGCCCATATCCCCCCAAATCCCCCCAAACCCCACATAGCTCCCCAAATCCCCACAAATCACCTCAAAACCTCCCCATATCACCCCCAAACCCCCATATCCTTCCAAAATACCCTTATATCCCCCCAAAACCCCCCTGATCCCCCCAAATCACCCCCACATTTCCCCCCCAAACACCCCCATATTCCAGCAAATCACATTAAACCCCCCCATAGACCCTCAAATCACGCCCCCATATCCCACAAACCCCCCCCATATCAGAGAGACCACAGAGAGCTGGAGCAATACCCAGATAACATGGAATAAGCCTCATTTATTCTGTACAAACCTTTAGAGTGAATAATAACAGGAGAACTTTGGAAAAAATCTCCAGTTTTTCGTAGTGTTCCATCTTTCTTTTTAGCTGACTTCTTACTTGAAGTAGATTCTTGCTTTCTTAAGGGGTATACGTTTCTAAACAACTTTGTAGAAGACATCTGTACAGAAATACAAGACCATTGTTTAAGTTGAAAAACTGACTTATCTTCAAGTTTAATTCCATTTTATTTGACTTCAATGGTATTTTCAAGCTGACGTTTTGAGCTTTGCTACTGATACCTCTGTTCATTATACTAATGATACTGCCACAGCAAGCAATGTAGACAACCTTATTTTATACCCAAAAGAAAAAAAATCATCAGAGTTTCACAGAATACATTTAAGGGCATGAGTAAGATAGGAAATAAATAGTTTCTTTTACAAAAAAGTAGATTCAAAGTTTTAGAGTATTTCATTAGACCAGCTGTTCTAGTTATAAAACAGAAGGAAACTGATGGTGACAATAAGTCTTCTGTCCACCCTTTGAGCCTGCCCAGGTTACTACTAAGGCCTAAAATCATATTTTTATAATTGTCATGCATATAGATGACACAAACCTTAGTTTTACTTCAAAAGGAATTGCCTATAACATGACATATGCTAAGAGTATGTTCGGACTAGTCTTCATAACTACTCAGCATGCAACATCCTTCCCTGTGAATCCCTGTACGCTGCAGCTAGTACACGTTCTTGGCAAATACAGACTGACTCTCTTTGGTTAGCTTAGAAAGTTTAGTAGGAAGACAACGTCAGTGTTTAAGAATCCTATCAAAATACATAGATAAGGATAAGATACCACTGCATAAGAATCTTTCTGTAAAAGTGGACTTGTGAAAGGAGAAACTAACTTCAAAATTTCAGTTAACTGTCCTAAAACCTAAATCCCCAACAGGAATTGCCTCAAAAGGTCGATCAGAGACGAGCCGGCTCCACCTGCTGCATGGTCTCCCCTGACCACCACTCACAAAGCTCAAGACCTCCCCAGCCTGTCCCAGCCAGCGCCCCAGGAAGGTGCTGTCAGATCTCTCCGCTCCCCTAACAGCCCCCCGGCCAGCTCCCCCCACGGGGCACATGCCGGCTGCAGGCTGCCAGCCAGACTTAGGGAGTCACTTCAGGAAAACTCACCTTTTCCCCAAAGACCACGTTCTGCTCCGACCTCGAGCTACCGCTGTGAGCCCACAGCACCCTGCCTCTCCGCAGCACCCGAGGGGTGCGAACCCCGACCCGGAGCAGACACCAGCCCTGTCCCACCTGCTTCGCACGGCATCCCTGCAGCCACAGGCACCTCCTGAAAGGGGGGAACCTGCGAGAGCAGTTTTTAAATGTGTTTCCACGAAGACCAGGCAATTACAGAGAAGAGATTTCACAGGGAGAAAACCAGAGAAAAGGAGGTGGAGGAAGTCGGTCTGCCTGGCTACATGAAATCGGGATGAGAACAAGCAGAGATGCAGGGCAAAGCAGAACTGAACAGGAGCTTGAAAGTGACGGGAAGGAAAAACAGGCAAGATGAACTACACCGGTGTTCTGGACAGGAGCCTGGTTTTGTTTAAATCTTCATTAATTCTTCCTTATCAATTATTCTGATGATTAATTCTATTTCCACACGGGCATTTTGTCAACATTTAAGAAGATGCACAGGAGACCCCAGGAGAAGCACCAACACTCACCTAGGAACGAGGTGACGATCTGCAGACCGACAGCACATCGGACGGGACAAGCTTGCAAAGAAGAACGGTGGCAACCAGTTACATCACGTTTACAGCAACCCACAGCTACATGCAGTGAAAAGCGACTATTTTATGCAGAGCTGGTGCAGAGCAGAGAGGTGGAGATGAAGGAGCAGCTGACGGGGGAGGCTGAAGCAGTGTCAACCACAGCAGGAGCTCTGCCAGCTGTTTGCAGTCTCAGAGCAACTGCTGCTGCCGGATTTCACAACTAGAAGCACTCCCAGGATCCCAGCACACAGAAACTTGTCCTTTAATTACTTTTCAATTACTTCTTGTACCTTCATTGTGTGAGACTTCTGCTCTGCCTGCAGATGTCAAAAGATTCTTTTCTGAAAGCAGAGCAGGGTCATACCAACTTGAAACAAACAGGATTTGTCTTTTGGGAAAGGTGCAAATTAGAAGCTCAGCACAGAAACTGAACTTTGTCCAGATAGCCAGAGGAGCAGCGGGGCTCTGCAAAGGGACTGGGCTCCAGCACACCCCCCTGCTCGCTCACACCCCCCCCCCCCCATCGCTCCCAGCACCCCTGAGCTGGGAAAAATTGTCCCACAGCCAGAAGGCAAGAGCCCGCCTGGGCCAGCTCTCGCCCTCGGGCTTAATGCCAGTTTCTGATCAGCACCTCTTGGCTCTGGTGACTGGCACCCTCTGAAGCACCACTCTGAGGTGTTTCATCACTTTGAACCCACCCAACCCAAATCACCACAGAGAGCAGAAAATATTAAATGCGTCACTTCTTTCACACTTGAAGTAAAAATAAAGGGCTAAAATTCACTTTCCCTGGGGTAACCTGAGAGATAAACCCCGCAGACACAACAGACCCTTACAGACAGCAAAGACCCACCAAGTTCAAGGTAAAAGGACAAGCACAGTCACACATCAGAACGTCTGAACAGCCCGAACTGTGACAACAAACCTTTTTTTTAAAAAAAAAATCAGAACCATGAAAAAGTTTGGGGTTTTAGACCAAAGCTTCCCCTTCCCCGGCAATCCCACCACCCCCTCCAGGGAAATCGGCCCCAGCCCCTGCACTCACCCACTGCTAGGCCGGAGCCACCACCACTGGTGCTGGTGCTGGTGCTGGTGCTGCTGGTGCTGGTGCTGGTGCCACCTTTGCAGGAAGACTATTCATTCAGCCATCCAGAACAAAGCGAGTGTTTTAAAAGGAGGAATTCCCACTTGCTGGGTGAACCAAACTCTCTTCCTGGAACATCCCTCAGTGCAGACCACAGAGAGCTGGAGGACCTCCTGCCTAGGCCGCCTCACTGCAGACCATAAGCCCTCACAGACTGTCAGCAGGAAGTAGGCCCTGTGGGGGCCAGGGGGACCCCTGGGGGGGCTCCAGCACGTTGTCCCTCCCCAGCATCTGCCCACACTCCTGCCTGTGCCGTGAGGGGGTATTGGGGACCTGGGGGGATTCTTGGGGGGGTGTTACTGGGGTTCTGTGGGAGTTGTGGGGGTTATTGGGCTCCTGGGGGGGTTATTTGTGTCCTAGAAGGAGTGTAATGGAGTCGGGGAGGGGGGGGGGGGGGGGGATCCTGGAGGGTTTTGGGATGTAATTGGGGTCCTCGGGGGGGGTCTTGAGGGAGATATTGGTGTCCGAGGTGGAGGGATTGGGGACATCCTGGAGAGGGGTTCTGGGGGAGGTACTGGGGTCCTGGGGGTGTTTTGAGGGAGATATTGGTGGAGGGTCTTGGTGCTTGGGGGGTGTTATTGGGGTCATCGGGGAGTTCAGGGGTTTATTAGTTTCGGGGGGGGGAGGGGGGAGTGTCTAATGTTCTCCTGGGAGTGGTTTCTGGGGGAGATGTTGGGGTCCTGGGGGACAGTAATGGGGTGCAAGAAGGGTCCAGTGGGGGCTGCTGGGGTACTGGGAGGGATCTTGTGGGGGATAAACCCCCCCATAACATTTCAAAATACCTCTTATATCCCCCATATCCCCCCAAACCACCCCATATCCCACCATTAAATATTTGGTTCTTTCCAAATCATGTTCACATGCAATAGCTACATTCCTGCCATAATCAAGCTCTGTGCCTGCCCTTTATACTGAATCAGAATTGTTCCTCTAATATATCTGAGCATGTATTCCCTCCCCCTTGCAACAAGAAAGAAATACAAATCCACTTGTGAATGCAACCTTACACTTCTCACAGTGAAATGTTATCTAAGAAAATACTTTGAGGTCTGGAAAGTTCTCAAACTGCAGATCATTGACCACTTAAGCCCAACGAGAACTTGCCGACTGTCCACGGAGAAATAAGTTAGTCACAGAGTGATGATTTTTCCTTGTTTTCAGCTGTTGCTACAGCTGGCATGCAGACACTTCCATGAGAAGACAAAGCAAAAGACCTACAAACCAGCTGGAAATGAAGAACAGCCAGTCTTACTGCCTCTGCTAGGGGCCTAGCAGAAGGAGAAGAGGAAACAGAAGCCAGATATACCCAAATAAGGCAAATATTTGGGACAGCAAAGGAAAAGGACAAAGTAACCAGGTGATGTAAGAATCGTCCCAGACAGCTTCGCTACCAGAGAAAGGCATCGAGCAGCCTAAAAGGAAAGAAGCCAGGTACCAGAGAGCTGCATGCAAATGAGCCTTACTGGGAAAGGATGCTCAGTGGGAGATAGGAGAGAGAAACACACAACTGCCTCCTTATTTTTTTCCCAAAAGAGGGAGAACACTCCTTGCATTACAAAAACCATAAGTTAGGCCATGGTTTCAAGACGTTCCTTTCAATGGCAGTGCCAGCTCAAGCAGTTTCCACTGTCTGGTGCTTGATTGTGCCGGGGGCTAGAACTGTTTGCATGTTGGAAATGCCAGACATTTCCTAGTAACCCAGCCTTTGCATTAAATGGTTTTACAATATTACATATTTTTCTTTTTTTTCTGTTTTGGGGTTTTTGTTTAAGAAGCAGTGGCTACCATCTCAAGGGCACTACCTATACATGTGCAACTGTTAAATGGAAGAGAGGATTCCACGAGACAGTCTGTCTGTTCATCCTGTAGAAAATACGAGAATCTATCACATAGAATAAAGCCTGTCCAAGGAGACACCCCTGCAATGGATGAGGCATTAGAAGTGCATGCTTACAAAAGGAAATAAATGCTGTTTCTATTAAGACTATCTCATTAATTATTATATGTCTGGTTACTTTATAACCACATCTAGTTCTTGCTTTCTGTTTATGGCATATGCCCTCAATTTGATAACTAACAGGTGCTGCAGACTACAGTTCTTGAGATTGAAACTGTTAAAAAAAAAAATCACACACAGATGAGCCACAAAAGCTGCAGAATGCGGACTATAGAAATGCAAACACGTATCAGTTTTATATTGTGTTTTACTGACTGTGGACTCTGGCCTGTAGCTTGGCTGCAGAGAGCTCTTTGCCACAGTTACCCTATGAAAATCACCTGGTAGTACTCCTTTACACTGTGCACACCTGAGTTCCTGCTTTCCACTCAGTTACACAGTTAGTTTGTCAGAGAGTGCTTTAGACCTGCTTAACATTCAGCGTGCTGCAATCTCACCTACACTGAAGGTCCTTTACAGCACAAAGCGCCTCACAGGCACACACCTCATGCAGTCATTTCCATCAGCACAGGGGCAATACTTTTCCATGCTGCGTGCTGATGCAGCGGGTAACCGAGGGGAGCCAGGTCCTCCATGTTCCTCATTTGGAAATAAATTAACTTGGATATTTATATTCTTTAAATGAATGAGTGCCCTGTCACTGCATGTCAGCCAGTAAGAAAAATTGTTGGGATCAAAAATTAAATTTGAATTTCAAACCACTAACTAATCAAAGCACAAGAAATGTTACATTACACACTGCATGTCTGATCTTCCACTGTCTGCAACCTTTGCAATCCTTATTCCTGTGCCAAAAGGGAAAAGCCATGCTCCCCGCTCACTCTGAACAGCGTTGAAAGATGTGACAATGCCGTAGCAGCTCAGTAAAGAACCAGATACACAAGTTCATCATAATCTGTCTTCGCTGACACTAGAACTAAATAGATGCCTTCAAGTAATTGGAAGTATTAACCAGCTTCACTGTAAAATGCCAGAGGAAATGCAACAGAGCTCCCATACATAAAACTAAATTAATGATTCATAAGGCTGCATAATTAACAATGCTAATTCAAAAAATTATGTAGTTAAGGAAGCACATCCAGCCTTCCCTTGACCTCTCACTTCACATGTGATTGCAATTAGATAGGCATGCACTGTTTCCCAAACTGTGCAGTCCAAGAGGATATGGCATGCTTTTGTATAATCTCAGATCTAGGTGGCATATCTCCTTCAGGAACAGCAAGTCCTTAGCCTTCCATTTGTAAAGACTCCAAAGCAATGCTGCTTGCAAAACCACGGTCACATCACTGGTAAACTGCACCAGCTGCAACATCCTATGGAGAAACAACAGCGTGTTTTACTCCCTGTCCCCTGAGCCTTTTCACTCAAGAGGAGTGTAAGTAGTGCCAGCGTACCTCAGAGTCTGGTCTTATACCTGCCCCCTGCTCAGCCTGCAGAAACCTCTCTTGCTTCTTTGGAAACGACCTGGAGGAGCAGAGACAGCAGGTCCTAGGAACTGGAGTCTCAGTCACACATATCGCAAAACACCCGGAAACTTTTCTTAGTCCATAAGCGCTTTACCAGGTCTTCTGTTCTTCTTCCAGCCACACGTGTCCCTGCCACTTCAAAGCAGTATCTTTCTCTAGTTTCGTGCTCTATAGCTACTCAGGTGTTCGCAGCAAATCCTCTTGACTGCCCCCTTCACAAGCTTTGAAGGAAGAAACAAAACCCTGAAGTGCATGCTGAGTACATGGTTTTCTGAGGCTTGTAACTCAGTCAAATCAAAGCCACAACTAAGACACTTCATAGTTATGGCTATTTCAATGCCAAATTCTAGCACACAGAGCTCAGCCAGTCACGCTGCAGAGCTGTTCAAATGAAGGCAGCAAAAAGTCTTTATGGAGGGAAAAATAGTTTTCCACTCTCCTCATACTCACACATGGATGAAATGTTTTCACTCAAACTTTCCAAAAAATTCACCTTTGAGCAGAGTCCAAGGGCCTCATTTGAACAATTTTAAAACTTTCTGCAAAGAATAAATACTTTAATCGTATAAAAAAGCATTGCTCAATAACAAATTTGACTGTGGGTAGTTCTCCTGACGTCAATTCCATTTCTCCCAATTTACATTGTCATGAGACCAGAATCAACCCCAGTGCCTACACAGAACTATTAAAAATTATTACTCCCTTCTCCAACAAAAAGTTATGGAAGACTGAAAAGCCTGAAAAGCTAACATACCCAGCAAGCGTTATATACCTGTAAGAACAGCACCATAAAAGAGCAGACCAAAATGCCTAAACCTCTACGCTTCATACCAAAATCTTCATGTCACAAGATACATGAAAAGCCGTGGAGAGGGAGAGCTCCGGAAGCATTTAAGGTTGAAGCGGACGGTGGCTCCTCATCAGTTCTCCCCGGCCAAGGTTTAACAGAGCCGGTCTTTGGCACACAGCAGAGTTCCAGAACAACCTGGTGACTTCAGACAGATAGAGATTTGGATTCTGCGGCAGACTCTGCACCAGCACAGCCCACATCTTGCTCAGCTGATAGTTTAGGCATGGAGTTATACCTGAACTGCCTATGAGTTGCATGAGTTTACCACCCTTTCATGATAATTCAATAATATCTCAAAAAAAAACCCACAAAGAAAACCTAAATGCAATGTCACATGGTAATGTCTCTCAGTAATTTCTTTGTAAATAAGATGGTACAAACTAGCTATAACAGGTCAAGGGTTCAGGCCCGAAGAGGCAGTGGCTGAAGCGTTCAGACACGGCACAGTGCTTGAAACAAGGCTATCCTGGGGGATAGCCGGGTATTAACAAAGTGAAAGTTGCCTGTGCGGTTGAGATCGTTCTGTTTGTAAACAATGGGACCATGCTTCTTTATCTTATTACTGCTTCAGAGAGGAATAAGCAAGTGTTGATGTAAAGGAGAAGACAGGGAGATGGAGATCACCAATTTCTTCCTTTTTCAAGGAAAGGACTGATTTTCCCATCTTTTACACACACATACACACCCACTTCCATTTAGTATCATCACTGTTGTAACCACAGAGTTTTCTGCCACAGCTCCTAGACAGCATCACAAAATAAGTCCAACAAACACAAGAAAAAAAATTCCTATGGACACTGTGATATAAAGAGGTCATTTTGTTTGCATCAGCTGAATTAAGGAAAAGAAAACCCCTTTCCTGATTTGTGAATCAAATGGCTCTCTTATACAAGTGTCACTCAAAAGATTGCCTTCTCTGTATTTCAGATCTTCTTTTTTGCACAAACAGATATTGGGTTGATTCAGCAAAATTCTCATTTTCCCTAATTGCTCTCTCATCTCCATGAACAGGCTGATTGTCCATAAGAAGCTTCTTACTTTCAATACATTTACAAATTTGTTATTTATATTGTTGGCTAGTTGGTACTCAATCGTCCCCCTCATTCCCAAATTACTTGCCATAGGTCGTGTTCTTTTCTAGCAAGCTTCAGTCTCCAGAACAAGAAATGTAACTATTTGATTAAATGAGCTCTCAGAACTTCCCATTTACAAACATAACTTTCTTTTTCCCTTCTGCTCTGCTTCAGTTTGCTTTGGTTACAGATATACTGCACATATGCCTTTTATGGCCCTGTTGCTGTGTGCTTAAACAGTAGAAATCTCTGTTGACTATGAGGATTTTCATCTCCTTCACTTTCACTCTAGAGTCTTTTTCATTTTTCCTCTTAAAAAAGAAATATTTCCTTCCCTAGAAGGCTGTATCACTCTGGTATCCTTTAATCCAAGAACTCCCCAGAGGACTCTGGCTTTAATAATTATATTGGAGTGCCTATTATTTAAGATACTGGGAGTACTTCCCACTCTATCCAGGGCCTTCCCTTCCTCTGAACAGACTTTTGCCAGTCAGCTCTGTATTTATATCTACCTAGTTCAAAGCCCAAGGACTTTGTCCCTCCCACCCACTGAGTTATAATCAGATGGCATGTCTTAAGTTTGACTCATTCATGTCATGCATACATAGTTTCCAGAAAGAGTACATGTAGAATTTCAATTTAAATGCTGTTCCTACAACAAATCCTAGTAATCATATGTTTGTGACCATAGAGGTCACAATTAAAATGTCCAAAAGTAACTCCGTGGCTTAGACTTAAAACATGAGGAAAATCTGCACAAAGCAATCTTGGGAACTGTGAACCCCAAAACAAAGTTTGGCATTTCTGAACGTTGTGCACAAACTCAACACTCTTAACCTCTAAGAGATGATTAAATAACAGGGATAAATTAATCATAAATCCTTGTATTACTATCATAGTTGATTCTATTTGATTTTTTATTCAAAATGACCCATATTAAACTTGAAAACTGTGTCCCCCTTTATTGCAGGACACATTTCAAAATACTCAGAAATTCCTAGACCCCATTTTAAGAAGCCAGTCAGAGGTCTTTTGGATGCTGAAGACTGTTGAACACCATGGTCAGATTTCTCAATCAGATCTAAGACAAATTCTTTCAAGCGCTCATGGAAGATGGGCACTCTCTGCAATTCTCTGGTCTCAGATCGCAATGCCGTTAGTCTAAGTCAACAAAGGATTCCCACTAGTGTAACAGAAAACAGAACATAGGCTTCAATTCAGCTGAGAGCAAAGACATGGGAAAGAATCTCATTTTCCGGTTGGCTTGGGACCCTAACTTTTCCCCAGTGCTCAAGTAACAGTAAGACATAGTTGTCATCTTTTTTCTTCTCTTCATTCAGTTAAAAGGCAAATACCTGAAGAGAAGCAAGAATTCGGCTTATCTGTGGGTTACTTGTTTTGTTTAATGCTCCATTCATTCTATCTGATTTCACCAAATCCTACAAGGATTTTATTACCCTCTTACAGCCCTGCTACAGAGCCAAGTAGGCACCATTAAATCAGACTCCTACTCCAGAGCTTGCTCTTGAGCTCTGTTTAGATTTGCAGGGAGGAGCAAAGAACAAGAGAATTGCAAACAAATATGTAACAATTAACTTGAGAAATATATATATACTAGTGCCTCTGTAACCATGTAATGTTTTTTCATTATACACACCACTTGAACAAGTACAGTTTCAGGGCTTTACTAACTACCACAGCCTTGAACACAGAAATCCCTAAATTAGAAAGGGTACCTTTCAAGTGCAGTGCAATAAAACCCAGCTTTGGGGAGGCCGGGGTTTGGGTTTTTTGAGTTGTTTTTCTGTTTGTTTGTTTTTACATCATCTCTAAAATATCCCATAGTCAGATATAACAGTCTGTACACCAGTGACTTGCCTCCTGCCCGCTCTCTGCTCCTTCTGCAGGCTCCACCGGTGTTTCTGTTTTGTCAATTTGTGGCTCAGGTCCGACCCTATTCCGTCTTCTCCAGAATCTCCGGAACAGATTCCTGAAGAACAAATTTCATACTTGTTTGTAAACAACAGAAAGGCAGTTTTGAAATGCAGATGACAATACGTTTACTATTAATGTCCATTATGTTTCTCTCTTTCTTGTGAACCACAACAATTGACTAAAATCATTACACAGGTGAGGAAGATGCTCAGTCATGTTGATTAGGTGCAGTGCATCTAACCAATGGCATGGTTACATACACCCAAGCCCCCTTCCTAGCTCGCTTAAATTTCTGCTTTCTCTGACACTAGAGTGAGTACCGCTATTGCAGTGGCCTAAACCAGTAACCCAGACAGCACATCTACTTCTCCCTCTTTACACTGCATATGTAAGTGCAGTGATAAGACTTCCTCAACAAGGACACCTCTAGATTAAGAAAATGGGTACTACTAAACATGTTTCTGGAATTCTCTAAGAGGCAAGGGTGGAATGTTATGAGGATGAATATTACAGACAGGAACTGAACCACTGGCAGTTAAAATACTGGGAGGGACTGTCTCTGTGCAAGAGCCAGGAATAAATCCTAGAAATACTGACTTGCGGTTCTTTGCTCTAGCCAGTAGGTTCAGTCGGCACTCCTCTCCCCATAAGACCTTCATAGCACTACCTGAACAGCAATCAGGAGCTAACAGTTGAAGGAACATTGATTTAAAATTTTCTTTCTCAGGCTACCATGCCATGTACGTTGTGCAGCGCAGTGTCAGAGGGAGGTCTAAGCCCAAATGGCAAGTTGGGACCTGAATTCATGTCTGCTAAGGCCAGAGTCCTCCACCCTGCGAGTTTTTATCCACTTTGCTAATGTATCAGCCAGACACAGTGAGGTAGGCAGCAAAGATCAGTGTCTCCTCTTCTGCACAGCTTCTGCCAACCACGAATCTTGAAAGCAGAGTGGGGTATAATCAAGAGAACACTTGGGTGCTACTTAGAAAGAAAAAAGCACACAGCTCCTCCCCTTGGCCAGTGTTTCAAGAAAATAATTGCACGTCCTTGAGGTACACTGCCAAAAAAACATGTCCTTTGAGACTGTGGTGGCTGGACTAGGAAATCAGCAGCCCCTCTCTCCCAGCTCACCCAACACTGCCATGAGATCCAGCCCTCCTGTTTGCCCTCTGAGAGGGGTAATGTGTTTACACCACGTTGACTGCCTTTTCACCACACACTCAGCAATCAGACACATACACAGCTGTTGTATAGGACAGAGGGATTCCTCTATATCATCTTGCAGGGCATTGTAAACATGCTGTCAGGAGTCAGCAGAGCAATATCTGGAAACAATTAGCCTGTTATTTTGTACATAAGCAGCAACAGAAAATGAAAAACCCCAAACACCCAAATATAATAAACTGTGTAATGTAAAGAAATAGGTTCATTAAAAGCAAACACACGGAAGTATATATATACAGGGAAAAAATCTATCTTGTTTTCACCTATACAGTTTTACTCCATTCAAAGGCAAAGCTTCAAGAAGCAGGACCAGAAAGCTTCACACACAAATGCAACATTGATATGAATAAGGGGAACCATTCTTGTACTGAGTGCAGCGCTTTGGGGAGAAGCACCACATCCCCTCACGTAAACAAAACTACACTTATACTAGACTGTGCAAGTAGATCATGTTTTAGTTCGGGGAATAAAAAAATCATCATACTTCCATATAACCACATGTCAGAAAAAACAGCTTTTGCCTAATGAGGACATCTTCATAAATCACGGTATCCCAAGTTTAAATTAGTAAAACCAGTGTCAGGTCCAAACTGGCCACATTGGGATGTATCAGAATTTCTGTGTGCTTTTTAGACTGAAGAGATAACCAGCTTTTAGCTAATATTTGGATTAAAAAAATTCACAGCCCTGATCATTACACTTTTTTTCCCTAGGAGCAGAACATATGGCTTGTATCCTGGCTAACTTCCAACCTGAGTACTTACGTACTGACCACATAAGTTTCCCCTGCGGTTTTAACTGGATAAAGTATTCCTCTCCAGTTCCTCCTGTGAACATTTATACCATGTTGTGGAGCACTATTAAACAGCTACTGCCCTTTGCCCCAAAGATGGCTGCATATTAGTAATAAGTGAAACAAGTTCTTAAACTTATAATTATATCCCTGTCCCCTCCAAAGATAGTTGGGAGGGATGGGGATATAATTTTAAATATAACTGGGGGGGACATGGATCCATTCACGTGTGCTTTGAGCCCCTAATCGTGTCCATTAGACATGATCTTCTGTACCAGGATGATGCTTTCATGCAGTGAAATTGGTAGATGAAGATTGTATTTTTCCTAACAACTTCAAGTGTTAAAAGACCTACCCTTGGGTTCATGCAGCATGTTTAAAACCAAGCATTTCTGCTGAAGATGTGGAACGGCCTATGAGCTCACGAAGGGCTGTGTGTTGAGAAAGTTAATATTAGAGAAGATGTGGGCAGGCTTTCCGCTCAGAAACATGGGACAAGCTGACAAAGCAAAAGAACAGTTTGGATACCTTGCTTTTATACCAGGGCATTGACTATTTTGATTGGTGTGTTGTGTTTAAAGGATAAAGAAAATGAAACAGAATGAGCTATACACCACAGTCCAGAGTGTGTCTCGAAGATCTCAAAGCACTTTATGACTGGTTAGTGCCAATAGGAGGTACTGGAGACAGGCATTAGGAGAGCCACCTTATAACAAACTACAGAACAAAACTAGGCACCTGATCAGGTAAAATTCCTCCTCCCTCCCAATCAGGATTGCAAACACTGAAATGAAGAGGAAAATTAGCAAAAGGGAGAAGTCATTTTGAGTACCTTCTTTTTTTTCTTCCCAGCCTGAAACTGTCTGAATTCCACATTTCCAACTTATATAAACTATTAACTTCAGCTAAAATCTGCAGCATTTCCCACCTCTGCAGACGCATCGGGATCACTGTGACAAAGGAGGCCCCCTGAAAGTCAGAAGCCCTTTTAACAATTTCCCTGCAGGGCAGCTAAGTGATGCTATGCAGCAGAAATACCAGCGAGAGAGCCATTTAGACCCGTCTGTATTTTAACCACTTGATCAGATTTATAAACTACTCTGAAGATGACAAATGCTACCAAGTTGTTCAGTACTACTAAATAAAATCGTGCCTGGGAAAAAACTTTTTTCTGCAAGAGAGCTGAATGATGAGTGGGCCTATTAGCTGCTTAATCCACACGCATCCATGTGTAGGTGCATGCATACATCAGTTTAAGAGATTCTGTGTAACACATCTGCACCATTTTTCTACTTTAGAAAAGATCATGCAATAAAAGGAAGAAAAAACAACTTTCTGCTTTCAAATAAACCAGAAATGGGTCCATTCAGAGAACATAATGAGTGGTCAGCTTTCTTCCAGTTTGCTCGGCTTGCACTTTTTGTAAACATCCTTCCTCTTTGCACCCCCAAAATGATCGGTTGTGGGACTGACGTACAGGGCAAGTGAGAAGCCTCTGCCATTTCTCTTCCCAGCCCCACTGGGATCCTTGCTTCCCGGCCCTCTCTGCTCGCCAGAGCTGGCAGAGGGCTGGCAAGGCTGGAGGCCGAGCGAGCTGCCCTTGTCACTGGGAGCCCCAGCCGGCTCCCGGGGACGGCGCTGGCAGAGGATCCAAAGGCTGGCGCGGCACACACAGAAATGCACTCGGGCTGTGGGAATGCTCTTCCAATTAATCCTTCCAACTGGGTAGTTTGGGATTTGACTCCCATCCTGCAAGGATGTGACGCTATCAATTGAGAAGGCTGAATATTTGCTGGGTTTTGATCAGGTCAAACCACCGAACAAGCAAACAAAAAAAGGCAGCTTTTAGAGGGAGATCTAACACTATAAGCATCTCTGCTGGCATCCCTTTAAACACACTGCAGCAGAGTTCAAGCCGTTGCCTCGGATCGAGCAGCACAAAATGGGAAACGTCTCTGGTGTGCAACATTGCCCTCATGCGGCCGCTCCACCTCTGCAAAAATACCAGCAGGGACGGAATGGGAACCTTGCTCCAGATTTGCAGCTTTTCAAATTGTCTTTACTAATTTTGGCAACCTGTTTGCCCTCATCTGGAACCCTGCCCAAGCAAAGCAGGCACGATTTGGTTGGACTAGATGATCCTCAAGGTCTTTTCCAACCTTGATGATTCTGTGATTCTGTGATTTAGCTTACTCATGAAATGGCCCACTGCTTGCTTGAATTGCAGCAGTGAGGGGGACACATAAACTTCTTAAAGAAGGGACAACCTTGTTGCCTGCGGAGGAGAGCAGAAGCACAACAGGAGCTTTCTGCCCCGCTGGCACAACAGAAGGCTACACACAGAAATAACAAAGACCCGGAAACAAATTCAGTAATAGATTCGGTAGAACAACATCTATCTTTCGGCTGTAAAAACCTTGTATCAAAACAGCACTGAAGAAGCGAAGGAACCTAATCACTTAAGATAGCAAACAAATATTGACAGGCAAAGAACAGAAGCCTGACTACCACAGGTGGCTGGCCATACGGAACAAAATCCTGTTTGTATTCTCATCTCCTAGCACTTGGCACCTGTAAACACGTAAAGCAGCCTGCCTGCCATCGCATTACAACTGGAGCAATGTTACGGCACTTGGAAAAGATCCTGCCACGGCTTAGCTGACAAAACCGGGGAGGCAATAGTAACTTTCTTCTTCATCATATGATTTTGAAAAGAAAGCTTGCAATATCACTGGAGTGGAAACTCTGAACCAGTCCTAAAAGGCCCGTGAAGGAAATCAGATGAATATTTACTGCGCTGGAGCTGCTGAGATGGTAATTATACCTTCTGGGGTTTGGTGGTGTTTTCTTGTTTGCTTTGCCAGATTTCATAAGGCTCATCTGCTAATCAGTTCCTGAAAATCATGGCTCGTTTTATTATGCAGTTTGTCCTGTCTAGGGTAAGAGAACAGAGCCAGAGAAATATTTTCTACTTACGTTATTAGCAAAAGGGCTAGTTTGTGAAAAGTAGAAATGTTCCTAGGCTGCAGGAGAGCTTTGTTCTGTGTGTCCCTAAGTTTCTATATGCTGCTACAAGTTTCAGTACATTTTTGAAGGACTGTCCCCTACTATTTTTGCAGTTCAAGTGCAAAATAAATCAAAGGGTTGACTTAAGATATTACTTCCCTTTTTCATTCAGGACTGTCAGCTACGTAGCACACAAACGGAGATTCTTCAACAGAACATGAATCCAGGAGAGAAAACGATTTTCCAAGAATATCTGACAAATCAGGGGACTGTGGTAAAGCCCTATTGCTGTCAGAGACAGAACCACATCTGCGCTAAGTGTCCCTACCACATACGGACTGGTGAAGAAGTGAGAGTCCCTTACGCAGAATTTGACAGGGTCTTTGGTTTCCCATACAGATCAACAGCAGCTCTCCGAAACAAACACCTCCTCTTCCATGAACTGAGGAGTTTCTCAGGCAGCATAGTCCAGAAAGGCCGTGCTACAAACTGTAATGACCGAGGCTACCATCCCAAACCTATGCTGTTTGGGGTGGGTGGTTATCTGGATGCAGTTACAGATGCCTATGGAAACATCGGATGCATCATCCTCTGTTCAAATTACTCTCCTTGTAACGCAGCTTACCACTGCTGCGTAAGTTAAATCTACAACTTTTTGTGGAAGTATCCAGAAATCACGCTCTGCATCTATTTCTCTCAGCTTTATCACACTGAGGACGGTTTCCCCACCTCTGTGTGGAACCACGAAGCTTTGCGGAGCCTCTCCAGCCTGTGGCCTCGGGTGACTCTGCAGAGACTGCCTGGGGGGGCACGGTGTTACCTCCTCTGCAATTTTGTGTGTGGCATCCCAGGGTCAGCCCTTTACCACTCAACTCCACCATCAAGAACCCTAGCAGATCAACAAAATCTGCATCCAGTTAACAACTTCACAGGAATTAAACCGTATTTTAGGAAAGCCTTTCCACAGGCGATGCAGGGAAACCCTGCTGTGCAGCAGAAATTAAAGGCCTTTTCTTCTCCTAGTCTGGCCTCCCAACAGCCTTTCCAAGCGATAAAAGGCAGACTGCTATCTCCCATGTCTCAAAGCCACTTGGTGCTTTTCCCAGGCATGTTTCTGCCATTTCAGAGGGAACACCTATACCCCAGACCTAAAAATATTGTAAGGCATTGAAAAATGCCAAAGGAATAATTCAGTGAAACTCATAATCCTGACATTTTTCCAAGCAGCAGACACCTACTCTAAAGATGATAAAAATTGAACTGCTTTCAGGCTATCAAACTGAGATCAGGGATGGGGAAAAAAAAAATCAATAAAATTACCTCCTACAAAAGTTAACCCACAGAATAACTGGGGGTCTCGAATAGCTGATTATGAAGATAGTATACTTTTCTTTTATTCCTGTTCCTTTCAAACATAATCCTAGAGCAGTAAAACCAAAACCTCAGTATGTTCTGATTACCTCCTGGGTCTAATTTGTTTGTTGCCCTTAAGCCAACTGCTACCAGAAAAATGTGATCAGTCCACAAGCTACAGCCACAGCCGCATTTGTAGCTTCCCAGCTGAGGCAACTTTGGTGGAACACATGACATACCCTAAATTCCTCCTCTATCAGGAAGATGGTTCTGCAAGTAAGGCCGATCTATTAATAAAGTTTTCCCAGCAGCTGTTTCCTTAATAATAGGGGGTTTTGTATACACTTATTTGTGTGTGTGGGCTTCCCCCCCCCCCCCCCCCGCCCCGGGTTCCTCCCTTCCATTAAGAGGAAGCTCACAAAGCTGTGTAATTTTGTAATTAATAATAAGTATCTAATAGGATAATATAGATAACAGACCTACACAGTCCAAGTGTAACTTGAAAAAGAAAAAAAAAGTTTCTATCCTTTAGAGAAGTGTTTTCACTGTGTGATCCAGTACATTTGTTGTTATACTAAAGGTCCGAGAGAAGGGAGCAGCTGAAGTCAAGCTCATGCTGTTGCCAGGGGAAACTGGGGTTCCTCCCTAGGCAACAGCCGTTGCCAACAAACACACTGGCTAATGTTGTGAAGGCAGTGCTGCTGCTCCTTTTCTACTCTTTTTGTGGCATCTATTACTTAAACACGTATATCTGAGTAGAAAAAAGGAGGTTGCTTCCCCCTGTGACCTTAAACAGCCTTGACTTCAGCAGAGGTGATCCCACTTGGAAACCCAAACGTTCTGCTGAGCCTCAGCTGACATTACAGAGGCAGAACTGTGCTGAAACCCACCAGATCCCTTACTTTTACAACGCCTAGGCGCTTTTTTAGGAAAGCTTTCTCAAATTAGACCAAATCACTCTACACTTTCTGATCAAGTATTAGCGAGCACGGCCACAAGCAGCACCTGTGCTGTAGCATCACGGCGATATTTTTTTTTGCTCGAATTTATAAAGCTGGTGTTATTTTTTAACTCTTGTGGTACCTAAGCGGTGTTTGAGCTTGGACTTCCAAGCTCAGCACCAAACCCTGTTCCCCAGTGCCACTACCTTGCGCCACCCGCGCTCCGTGTCCCCTCCACAGGCCTGTTGGAGGGGGCGGCGGGCTCTCGCTTCGGCCAGAGCCTTCTGAAAACGTACCCTAGGCTGAGCCCGCACGGCATCGCTCCCTGTGGCCGTGTCTGCAGGACCAGCTCGCTGCCAGGGCTCCGCAGGACCGTGCTCGCCCGCAGCCCGAAGGCGATGGCCACTCCACTTCCCGTGGCGCCTGTCCGCGACTGCCGCGGTAACTGCAGCAACTGGACGCCCTGGCAACGGGTAGCCCCGCCCCTGCCGGGGGCTGCGCACGCAGCTGACCAATGGCAGCTCGCCTCCCGCGTGGCACCACCCCTCCCCTCACGCCCCCTCGTGCCGCAGGCGGGCGGCCCTGTCCTGCCTCTGCGAGCCTGCGCAGAGCTCACGTCCCGGGGAGGGGCGGGCGGGGGCCGCTCGGCGGAGGGCGCCTGCATGGGGCGGCGGGGCACAGTGGCTGGTGGGGAGGCCATGGCAAAGCACATGGTGTCCTTGGCACAGTTCTGCCGGGTGGGTGTGAACAAGTACGATGAGAACAAGTTCGTGGATGAGGAGGAAGGAGGCGATGGGCAAGTGGGGCCTGATGAGGGTGAGGTGGACTCGTGCCTGCAGCAATATCCTTCCACCGCCAGGCGGGAAGTAGTCCTGTCAGGAGCGGGCGCAGCGGGGAGGGGTGCGGGGAGCGGCGGCCGCGGCACTGTCTCTTACAGGAACAGCCACACCCGGCGCTCCCGCCAAGGGGCAACCCGGCCATGAGCCGGCATGAGGGCAGCGAGGGGCTGCGGGGTGGCCGGGAGGAGGGCAGCCGTGCTTCTTCCTCCTCCTCCTCCTCCCGGCAGAGGCCGCGGTGTCCTGGGGCCGCGGTGTCTGGGCGGTGTCTCCCGGTGAGGGGCAGTGGGCCGGGAGGAATGGCGGAAAGGAGAGTGCCCTGTGCCAGCTCCCACAGCCGCCTTCCCGGCTGGCTGGCGGAGCTCTTCCCCCCGGCCACTGCAGGGCTGCTGTCCCGGCGGTGTTGGAGGTGGGCGAGGCCCCTTCTCGAGGGCTACAAATTGCGGAAGTGATGGAGAATAATTTCTTTTACTCGGATCCTCATTCAACGAAGGGCCTGAGAAGTATTCTCCAATGCTGGAACTGTCCAGCTTCTTGTTAGTGCTGCTCCTTCTGCAAATGGCCTAATACTTGTTACTTACACTGTAATCTGTGTTATCTGTTGAGGGAATCGCTGCATCCGCTGAACCTTCAGTATTTTCGGTCATGCACAAGCCAGCTACCACTATCACTGTCCTGGAGCTGGTTCTGGTGATGCCAAAATACTCGATGTCAAGTCCTTAACCGTCTGGCACAGGGAACATGATGGCTGCGCTACAGGCGGCTCTGAAGAACCCGCCGATCAACACAAAGAACCAGGCAGTGAAGGTGAAATAGTGACCATGCACTCATGGGTTACTCCTTAAAAATCCTTTCCTGTAACTCTTACCCCACCAGCCCTGCCAGGTGTACTTTGAGGAAGCCAAGGAGGCTGGTTTTAGGGTATTCCCCAGTGGCGAAACATCCGTGACTGTCACTGTAGAGACGGGCAAAGCGACACACACACACACTCACATGGGTGAACAAGCAGCTAGCTTTTTTTATTACTAAAAGAATGCATTTTTATATATTTCAGGTGCCAGAGTGTTACAGTATAATTGGCCAAAAAGTTGTTTTTAACATTCTCATTGGATAACCTTTATCAGTTTCCTCCCTGCTTGTGTCAACTGAGGCACAGACTCTCCGTTGAAGTGCAGAAAGAAAATCCTTTATTATCACAATGGCACATACTTATGCTCTCGCTGCCTTAGCTCTTACTTCATGATAAGCAAATCAGCAACTAGGCAGTCATCAACCCTCTCTCCCAGAAACAGTTCCATACTTTCCCCGAGCTGACTTATCTTTCTTCCTCCAAGCCTTGCTGCTTATCCGGGCCTACGCAGAGCTGACTTATCTTTCTTCCAAGGCCTGCTTCTCCTCCAAGCCTTGCTGCTTCTCCAGGCCTATGCAGATCAGAGCTGGCGCTTCTCCAAGCCAGCACAGGACAGAGCTCCTGGCTGGCTCACCAAGCAGAGCTTCCTTGAGCAGAGCTCTCCACCTTCACTGAGCTCACCAAACAGAGCTCCCTGGCTCATGTCGATTTGGCTCTTAAGTATTGAATCTCCCACAGCTGTGCAGGGCTGACAGGCCAATGCCGACTTGCCTCTTAATCATTTACCAGTAACACATGATTTGACTCTTAACATATTAAATCTCCCACAGCTGCGTAGAGCTGACACTCCCACACCTCCTTGCTTCATCCTGCTATATAGTCAGCAGCTCCTTGAAAGTTATCTGCTTTAAGCATAGCTTCCTTATCTCAAGGGTACACTGGAATCTTGTCAAGGTCAAACTCCTCTTCAATCAGGTTGTCGGCAGACCAACTGCCTTCCCTGACAATTCCCCCTTTTTGTATTTGTGCTAAAAATATTGCATGAACAGATTTTTGCAGGGCCCTTTGCAAGAAACTGACAAAGCAAGGCAACATCAGTTTACACAACCACAACTATCAAGATAATTAGTCCCACAGTCTTGACCAAAGATATTAACCATCCGGATAGTCCCCAGCCTTTGAACATCTTTGTTAACCGATCTAGATTATCATCCACCCGTAAATGTTCTACTCCTTCTTCTAGCTGCTGTATGCTTTTATGGATCGACTCAGAATGATCCGCAATTGCTGGGGAACCCTGGTTGCAGCGAGGATTTAGAGTACCTCTCCTTGCAAGTTGGAAATCCTACGTGATGCGTCCATCCGTAGGTGAGGCATCCAAAGTTGCTGCAAGCAGGTCCAGCCTCTGAATCAACAGGCCAAAATAACTGGCACTTTTCTTTGAGCAGAAACATCTGATTTCATCCTCCTGTTGGGTTCCACCCAGAGCCTGGCCACCACTCAAGGGGGAAAACCAAGGGAGTTTCTAATAAGGTTAAACGCTTGAGTTCTTAATTCTTAATATTGCTAAACAAAGGAAGTTGAATACACACATTCCTACAGCATTTCATCCTTATTAATAACTATGTTTTGTCTAAGCTACATCTTTCACTAGTGACTAGTAAGCCTATATATTTCATTAAGGAGTTGCAATTACTGTCAGCATTTTCTCTTAAACGAGTTGGCAACTGTAGTGTGACTGAGGACAGAGATAGTGTATTTTGTCCTACTGCAGCAGCAAGCATTACCCATACATTCTGCTTAAATGATCAGTCAAAGAGACCGCAAACTGTCGGCACAGGGGCACCCACAGCACCCACAGCCGGCTCCTGAGTGTCCACCAAAAGCTGCCTCTCACGCCTCAGGTGTGGTCGCACACATTCTACCTGTAACCACCAGGGACCGTGACCTGTGGAGACACAAGCATAACCTCTTCCCCAGGTTATTAAAGGATATGGTCCTTCCCAGTTACCACTTTCCAGGTTTTTTGCTAACACTTGAGCCTTGCCCTGGACTTGTTGTTGATCTGGTATCTGTGACGAGAAGTGACACAATATTGGTGGCACCTGTGAGACAGGGGAAATGTTTAAAAAGTTCATGACATATAATGCCTTATTTAGCCTTCCGTGGGGTGTAGATTGATACCCTCCATCTCCCCTTTGTGTTGTTGTAATAGACGCTTTAGCGTGCCATGCGTACGCTCCACAATGGCCTGTCCGGTCGGTGAATGGGGAATGCTGGTCAGATGCTTGACTCCCCACTGTTGGAAGAAAGAAAAGCGAGAAACAGAAACATAAGCAGGTCCATTGTCTGTCTTAATCTGTCGTGACACGCCCAAGGAAGCAAATGCAGCTAACAAGTGTTTTCACACATCGCGTGCTTTTTCACCTGTATGGCAGGACACAAACACTGCTCCAGAAAAAGTATCAACAGCCACATGTACATATTTTAACGTTCCAAATGCAGCAAAGTGAGTGACATCAGATTGCCATAATTGTGAGGAGGCGAGTCCCTGAGGGTTGACACTACTAGCTGTTGAAGAGAGGGAGTCCTCTGGTATTCAGGGCAAGTGGCAATGATGTCTTTAGCCTGATGCCTTGATAAAAAAACCTGATTTTGTATTGCTCTGGTGTTTTGGTGGAAAAAATGCATGTGAAAGCCAAGCTTGCTCAAAGACATTTGTATTAGCCACTGTAACATGTGCATAGTAACCGGAACAATGATAACACAGATTCCTGACCAGCAAATAATAGGTGCTGCCTACCTTTCATAATGCACTCTTTTTTTTTTTTTTTTTTTCTTTTCTTTTTTACATTTCCCAACAATCTATATACTCCTGTAGGTATCAAGGATACCATGGTATCTAATGATGTTACTGACTCGGAGGCTGCTAGGTCCACACCTGATCGGCATCGACTAAATTATTATAAACCACCACTGATTGCAATATTTTATTAGCGTCTTTTTGTTCACACTTGCATCTGGAGGTCCCCCTATCTTCTTCCAGCGTTTAAAAATACAGCTTAGGGCACTCTTTTTGACTATTCCCCCACTCTGGCTGCTTCCCATCTTGTCTACTTTACCTTAAAAGGCTACCTGATTAAGCTGACAATACCCCCTCAGGCAGATGGTACAAGGGTGCACTCTCTCCGCTAGAGGAGATATTTCACCTATGACACTTAAAACACTGAGCCCGAACGAACAGGCAGGACCGATGACCCAGCGGGTGGGCACTAGGGGCCTCTGTACTAAGGAATGTTCACTCGTCCTGCACTACCCCCCCACTGGTACAGAGTCTGCCCTGCGCTTCGTTCCTCTCCGGCCCCTTCCCTCGCGGGATAACGGAACTGCGGTCAGAGAACTCCACACTCCGCAGCTGCAGCCGGGCTGCATCTCACACACGCAAGACAATCACACAACCACACAAAGAGGCCCTTTACACCTATTACTCACACAACATAAAATGACAGATACTACAAACATCAAAACACCATTAAGAATATATAAAGCCATTGCCAGTTCATTATGTGGTGCGTCCAGAAAATTCCCCCTTCTTTGTTTTTAAATCAAGGCCTTTAGTGTACTGACCATCAGAAAGGTTTAAAGTTAGTCCTTTTAGAATGGACAAGGGACTCTACATCACAGTGTCAGCACCTTCTATAAAAAACTGCCGCTTTTGGTGTTCGGGGGAGGCGGGATGGACGATCGCGCGGTGCCAGATGGCCGCAGGCAGTCGCTCCGTGGCGGGGGGGCTCGGGGAGGCCCAGGGCCGCCGCCGCCAACTCCATGCTTTAAGAGTGTCCGAAACCAACTTCCAAGTGGTCACTAGCTCACTGGCATGCTGATCCCCCTTGGAAATAGCATCCCACAACCGTTCACCTATTTCAGCCCATTTTGCTGGTTCAAAGGCTGTGAGGGTATCAGCAGGATAGCCGTGGTTTCTGCACCATTTAAGTAACCTTCGTACAGAAGTTTCGTTATAAGTTATCCTTCTCTTAGAGAGTATATGCAGCAGGAGTCTGACAGTGGCCGTCTCCTCTGCGGACTTGTTCTGCCCCATGCTGCCCCCGATTGATCACCTCTCCCAGGTGAGTTTTCCATCGATCAGCTGTTCTCCTACCTCCCTGCCACAGCCCCGCTGCAGACAGTACCTCCAATCGGTGATCCTCCCGCGGCGTCTTCCGCGCTCTGTCCTGGGACAGCGGGGTCACCATTTGTTGCAGGAGGATATCGGACCTGCACAACTCTATGAGAGTTATATCCAGCAAAGCCGTTTATTCTTCCAATAGTACATACTTATGCTCTCGCCAAAGCTCTTACTTCATAATTAGCAAATCAGCAATTAGACAGCTATCTACCTTTTCTCCTATCCGCATAAGACCACTCTAACACGCGCTGTGCAGACCAATCACCTTCTCGTTCACGCACTGTTCACACGGCGGTAACTTCTCACAGTTCTGTACTTTTCCACAGTTCAGTGTTGCAGCTGTCCATTGTTTTTCCCTGCCATGTTGGCACAACTCAGCAGTTTCTGATCTTTCTCCCAAGGTCTGTTTCTCATCAAGGCCTTGCTGCTTCTCAGGGGCTGTGAAGGGCTGACAGGCCGATGCCTCCCACAGCACTCACTTTTCCACTATTCGTGGTACTTTGAGTTTTTCTGGGAGGGGGTACTTTGCTGGGCATGGACAATGAGGGCTTGTGTCCATGGTAAGACTACTAGTTAAAGCCAAAGTAAATATTGAAGTGGTTATAGTTATGCCGACATGAGCCCCTATATGAACATTCGCACTCAAACTTTTCTAAAATTTAACTTCTATTTATTGGAAATGGATTTAAATCTGAGTGGAAAGAGCTGCTATGTTACTGGAATAGGAGTGTCCATCTGGAGGTCTCTTCCAGTTTAATTTATTAAACTTTGTTTTCTGAAAAGAGTGGCAGGAGTTACTTTTTTTTGTTTTTTTTTTTTTTTTCCTTGTCACTGCACCAGTCTTTCCTGGTTGTGTCACAAAGGCTTTAGGTTGTAAATCTTGCAGAAGAATTTTTTTCTTTAGTCAAATTCTAGACATTGTTAATCAACTCTTGAACATGAAGTTGCCTTCTTTTTAGTGAAAATGGCATTGACGTAACCTGTCCCTTTTGAGAGAAACCTGCTGTTTAAGTCTTTCCCCCGAATTACTAGTTTCAGGGAGAGTGTGTTGGCTTTGGGTTGAGAGTTGCCTGCTGGGAATCTCCTGAACTTCCTCAGGTCCTGCACCTGGGGAGGAAGAACCCTTTGCAGTGGTGTAGGCTGGGGAGCAGCTCTGCTGAAAAGGCCTCAGGGGTCTTGTGGACCTGTGGCAGACAGAAACCTGAACGTGAGCCACTGGTGTGCCCTGGTAGCAAAGGTCAACTGCATCCTGGGCAGCATGAACAGAAGTAAGCCAGGAGACCAAGGGGAGGGGTTATTCCCTTTTTGCTAGGTACTTTTTGCATCACATCTGGAATACCATGTCTGGTTTTGAGCCCCTTTGGTAAAGAAAGATGTTAACAGGCATGAGTAAGTCCAGCAGAGAGCCATGAAGATGATGAGACCATGAAGATGACGAGACGTTGGAGAATGACGGGTTAGAATTGTACTCTTTGCCAGCCAGCTCACCTCCCCTCTTCCTGTGGCCTTGCACTTAGCACATCTTCTTGTAGCTCCTGCTTCACCTTGACTGCACAAATGTTTCAAACTGATCCCCTCAAAAAACATGATTTGAACCTGACGCCAGGCCAAGAATAATGCTGATAGACTCAGACTCAAATAATAGCACTGTGCTCACTAACCTGTCTTCAAAAAATACAGAAAAAAAATCTGCACTGACTCAGTCTAAGGGCCATGTGGACTCTGAAGCTGTGTTCTTGGTGAGCTAAGTGGAGCTGAGTTAAGGTGATCCACTCTCCTCACCCTATGAGGTGCATACCATGGACAGTAAGGATCAGAGGATGTAGTAAAAACACTTTTCCAGGACAGGCAAGTGAGGAGAGTGATAACATCTCATGTGGCGTGCTCTCACCATCAAACTTACTTGTAGGACGTGCAGAGAAGACATATTGGTCTGTGCTTCCCCTCTCCACTAGCGCTGTTGTAGGAGGAGTTTGGGCAGACTGAAATTGCTTTTCTGCAGATATTGGAGGTACTGCTTTACCTCACCTACTGTAGGCCTTTTCCAAGAGGAACCAGCACAGGACACTGCCAGCACAGCGTCTTCCATGTGATGTCACCTTACCGTCAGTTTATCACAGGAACAGTCTCATCTCATGGCCTTGTCTCACTGTACCAGACATGGCACAAGCTTTGGCTGTTCTTTCCATGTTTCTCAACCCTTCCTAACTGTCGTCACCCAGGGAAAGGACAGTCATTTTTTCCAGAACTGGGAAGATATGCACCATGGGCAACAGCCCACCGGTGGTGGTGGTATCTGCAGCAGAGATGGCCTTAGCATCTTGAAAATGGCTTAAGAATGAACAGGGTCCAGCGGATCCATCCAGCTGAGTTAGAGCACTGAATTTTAACTGTGTACTCAGCTTCTTGAAGTCCTACAGTTTCTTACAGAAGTACTTATAACGGGGAATATCCTGACATGCCTCTTATGGCTTCAGGAGCTCTTGCTGCCGGTGGGAAGTCCTACTCACATTTTTATTTGCCTGTTTTTCTTGTGCAGGGGTTGTCATTAAAAAAAAAAAAAAAAAAAAAAAAAAGACGGAAGAAAAAAAAAAGTATGTGCCTGTTTTTCCATACAGTGGTATTGCAAACTCCATAGCTGCTCTTATTTTCAGGGGGGATAGGTGGACTGGTTCAGGTATTACAATAAGAGTAAGTGCTGATTTTGTTTGATCTTAAATTTTAATAGTTTTAAAATGAATAGTGATAATTGCTTTTGGGAATGGCTTGTGTTGTTTGGGGGTTTTTTTTGGTTGGGTTATTTTTTGAGGCTCAAAGCTGGAAAAACAAAGGTTTGCCAAATTGCTAGTCATAGGGCATGTTTCATCCAGGGCGTGACAAACTTTATTGCCTTTGACAACTTATGGGCTTGGAAATGCTGCAGGGTGGATAGTCCTGGAGACAGCAGTCCATCCTTTGTGCCAGAGCTTTGTCTCATCAGTGTCTTCATAAAGGTCTACTTGGATGTGAATTTACCTTCTGCATAACACCATTACAGCCTGGGCAGTAAAATGCCATTTTTTCTTCTAGCAGTAGAAGATCAAGAGATTGCTTCAGGTTCACATTCACGTGTCTCGTTTCTATCTGGAGGGTGTTAGCTGTTCGGGTCTTCCGGGGTGAATTTTGTCAAGGGCCTGCTGCCCTACCAGGAGCAGGGTGGAGAACCCCAGGTGTGGGAGATGGGATTGACTGTTGGGAAGCTCTTTCCCTAGGCAGCCCTCAGCGGAGGGCAAGATCAGGTAGTAGCAGTCTTTGGTGTGCTGTGCCCTTCTCTCAGGATGGTGGTGTGTCCATGTAGTAGAACTTGTGTGGTCTGACCATACAGGAACTGGAGACAAAGACATAACAGGAGGAGCATCCTTCAGCCCCCTTGTCTAGCCTGGGAAAGCAAAGAAGGGCTAGCTATTGAGGGCAGCTAGCTTTTGAGGGCAGAGCTACAGTAACTCTGTCAACCACTGTCTTTCAACTTTAAGGTTTCTTCTGCTAGTCAAAGTTCTGGGCTTCAGGAAGCAACTCTGAGCAGCTGAGGAAACAGCCTTTCATCATGTTAATAAATTTCACTGAGATTGAATGACTCTATGTTTTTACTTTTTTTTTTGTCAAGGAAATTGTGTTTCATTTGTGAACTTTGGGTTTCCATTGCACATCCCTGCAAACATCTCCCCCACTAATACATTTTGGGCTTGTGTGCATGCAAAGCTGAATGGAGAAAAATCTCCTGGCTGAGACAAGGGAGCAGCCAGCATAACACCAAGACTAATTTGACGTGCACACTGCTGAAGCTTCCCCTTTCCCACCCCAGACCGTAGCAAACCCCTCCACATGTCCCTACTGATCTTATGTGAGGTTAGAAGGACTGGGATGAGGCTTGCTGAGGGAAATGGGCCTATGAACCTGATTCTCTGGGAGTTGTGTGCTTGCTTTAAGGGTTTGCAGGATTGTTAAGACTAGCTTGGACCTGACAAAGAGTATGGTGTAAGATGGACTCTGATGTTCTTCAGGATGGCCACTATCATCTTCGCTTGGTTTGTGTGACACCTAATCGCAGTATGGTCCCACCACACAGCAGGAGCTGCTTGGTGCCACTGCAACTCCAGTGATGACCATAAAGCCATTTTCACTGTTCTCTGGTATTTTAGGAATTTTGGAGCTGTTGTTCACTGACTGTGGAGCTGGAGTGTGGGAGGAAAGCAGAACAAGACTGGTGAAATGCGCAGTGACTGTGGGAGGCCCAAGGAAGTGTGCTAAAACAGGGGCTTGAGTGGAGGAGCTGCAATCCATAAAGTACATGGAGCAAATTTGACTTAGTCTGTTCTACCAAGTCAGCACTGTGGCTGTTTTAGTCCAGTTAAACACCCCTGAAAACTAGATCTACCGTGCAGTCTGACCCAGGGTCTTGGTCAAAAGCAAACCCTGAAGTATGACTAAACCCAGCCTTGCCCTATCATAGGAGAGCAATTAACAACAAAGAAACCAGCCTCTATCCACTTGCTGAACTTTCATTATTTATTGTTTTAATAGACAGGAATAAATATTCAACTAATAAGCTTCCTGTCCTTAAGTGATTGTGTTCTTCTGATTATAAATAAAATCTGAATTCTCGATTCTATTTTAATTTAAAACAGGCTAAACCGCATGGGAATGATATCTTCTGGTTGCATGAACTAGAAAGGGTTCATGCCCTGATTCTCATCTGGAGGATCATAGGATGACTTGGGGTAGAGGTATTTTCCTGAAATAGCTTGGAGTAGCTCTGGGGTTTCAGATGTGCCTCCTTTCTCCCTTCTGTGTGCCCTCCCCTAACTACAGGTATTTCTGGCTTCAAGTAGGGTGGAGGATGCTGTCGGGCCTCTGGGCCTCTGGAGCTGGAGGTCAAAAGGCAGTTTAGAGCAGCTGATGGGGGCTTAGCGTGGCCTTCCAGCACCCTCCCCTTAGAGGTGTGTTAAGTGCACTCCTGTTTCACAACATCTTTGCTCCGTGGGACCTTTCAGAGTGTTTATACTCCCAGAGGAATGTAAAGGGATTGTAAATTCTCAGTGCAGCTTACCGAACTGTGGCCGCACAAGCCATGTCCTACCACAGAGCTGTGCTTTCCTGCCTTCTGGCCAGGAAAAACAAGCACAGCCCTTCATCTCAAGGGGCTTTGCAGTGGGATCTGCCATGACCACGTGAGCGGCCAGGTGTTGGATGTGCAAAGTCCTGGTCCCAGGGAGGGATGCTAGAAGGGAGCAGCTGGGATGCGACTTGGCTCACATGTCCTGTAACTCGAAGGCTTGAAGATCCCAGGTGGAGATGAGCCTGTGGCTCTTTTGGGAGCATTTCCACATCATTGCTGTCAGAGACGTGGATCTGTGCATCCTGTTCCAGTTTGTGCAGCTATGCTACTCAACCCCAAGGAAATAAACATTCTTCAGATGCTGCTTTCAGGGAGGATGGCAGAGGCCATAGAGGGAGCAGGAGGGTTTCTCCCACCTCACTGTTTGAGACCAAGTGTTTTTACAGAACACAGCATCTGCACAAAGTTCCCCTCTGTTTCACAAGCTTGTAACTTCTGTGTCAGGGAACAGTAAGAAAGCAGACTGCCTCTCCCAGAGCTTCAGCCTCACCGCTCGCTGGCTGTAGCCGGGTGAGGGGAAGGAGGTCTGATACTGATGCTGGTGTATGCCAAGCATCCCTGTCTTCCCCCACCACCTCCGTACACAGGGCAGTTGTGCGGGGCTGTGCTAATTGCAGGGTGCAAATTGGAGGCAAGTGTCTTTCTAGGCCCTGGCTATAATTATCCATGCTGTAGTGCAGTGAGGTGGTCCTTCCCTCTGTTGTTATCGGGGGGCTCCTCTCTGTGTCTTAGCAAGAGCCCCTGATCCCCGCACGAGTGATTCCCAGGCCATAGGGTGAGGCAGCCGGGCTCTGCAGCTTGAATGGTGGGCTTGCAGGACAAGCCAGCAAGCAGAGCCAAATCCTGGTTATTCAAGAAACAGGACCCTCATGGTTAGCTTACCTTAGGCCGTTCACCTTGAAGTGGCCTGTCTTGCCTTTTCCAGTGGGTGAACTGAACAGAGAGTTCAGTCCTGTAATTCCTCTGAGGTGGGAGGTGTGTGAGAGGGGAATGGTGTGCGAGCATGCCTGTGTTAAGGGGGTGCTCTGTCTTTGTGGGGAGGTGGAACTCTGCTGTGTGCCTTAGCAAGGGCTTACACATCTGTGGAGCTGCTCTGAGTTCTGCTGGGAGCTGGTTGCACTTATAAGAAATAGGTTCTGCCTCTGTTTGACTCGTTTACCAGCTGGGAAAAGGCAAAGGACCGAATTTTTGTGTTAACCGGGCTCTTTGTGCTCTCATTTTCCCAGGGCAGCCACTGACCACAATGTTGATAACACCACAGCAATCCTTAGAGAGTGGCTGAAGAATGTGCAGAACCTCTACCACGATGTGGAGTGGAGGCCGATGGAAGACCCCCAGTGAGTACTGCAGTCAGGGGCTAGCCGAAGCTGTTTTCCATATGTGTCAAATGTTCTAGGTTTTCTGTTTTCAAATCAGGAGATGTACTCAATGTCCAAGCATTAAAATATGAAGGTATTTTTTGAAGGGGGGACACGACTATCCCATTAAAATTGTGTTCTTATGGAGTCCATAAAAAGATCTCTGACTTCAGTGAAGCAACTCACACAGAACTTGGGAAAAGAAAGTATTTTCCATTCAGTATTTAGCATCTGCAGCTGCTCTCTTTGCCTGGTAAACAAATCACATCACAAGCTACAGGGAATAAAAACTGTCATTCTTTATTTGCAAGGAAGCACAGAAATCATATCCCATTCCCAGAGTGTCTATGAAAGTTCTGTCCGAGACATCAAATATTCGGTAAGTTCTGAGCCAGAGAACTAGATTTAATTCAGTATATTATGCTTTTGCATGACTTGCAAGATCATTGATTTGAAATACGATGTTAGGTGTGTTGGGGTTTTATTGCTTTTTTTTAAGATCAGCTGTTCCTTGCTCTGTTCTGTTTTCTTTTTCTTCCGTCAGGGAAAAGTACATCAGTTTCCCCTTTCTTTAGGCTTGCTTTGACGTTCAAGGTCCTCTGTGCAGTGGTGGGGCATTTGTGGTAGAAACTCACAGGGAATGCTTGTTTTATTGACTTTTTTAATCCTTTCATTGGAATTCAGGTTTCTTAATCCTGTCAAATTTAGCTTATTTTAACTTCTGTAAAGGGTTTTTGAAATCCTTAGCTCCTTCACTGGCTTATGCTGGCACAGTTTCAAAGTCCTGAATTTTTATTCCACATAGGGATCTGTCCCTGTGTTTCCTTCCATCATTGTTACCAAGCATTTGCTTTTGGACCCAATCCTGAAAACAGACATGGACATAATTTTGCTCACATGACTGGGCTCATGGGGTTGGGCGTTGGGTGTTTGTAGATTTAAGAACTGTTACGGGGATGTGTTAACAGTTACTAATAATGTCCATACCCCGAGGGAATCCAAATTGCCTTCATCTTCACATCCTCAGCTTTGTTGATTCTACTGGGCTTAAGGAAGCTGCATGTACAGTCTTAAACTTAAAGCCTAGCAGAGGACAGATGACTTTCTATCAGAGGGTCAGATGAGGTAAATCTGCTCCAGTTCATTTTAGTGGGGTAACCTCTGCTTACGTCAGATAAGGGCCTGCCACTGCAGAAGAAACTCCTGGTTTTGATAGTGCTGTTTTGCTTGCGGCCGCTGGGTCAGCAGGAAATGCTGCAGCGCTGCTTGTTCTCCAGTGCCCTGTGTACACATGTCAGCACGAAACTTGGAATCGTTCTCCCTCAAAACCTCTCTTGGGTTGCCTGAGGTGACTCTAACACTGTTTTTCTTTTGGAAAGAAGGCAGCAAGGGAACTCTACTCTCTTTTTTTTTTTTTTTTTCTTTTTTTGACTAGTGCGATAGAGCCCAGAGATGGGTTGCAGTCACTTTTTTTTCATTGCTAGGTCTTACCCAGAAGAAATTGGGCCAAAACATTGGCCAAGCTCCCGATTCACTCATGTGATGAAACTCCGCCAGGCTGCCCTGCGTGCTGCACGAGAGAAGTGGTCAGACTACATCCTGGTAAATACAAGGTTTGATTTATTCACTGTCCTCAGGCAAAAGCTTTTCAGGTAGTCACTCTGATACTTGGGGCTGCCAGAAAGTTTCTTCTCCATCTAAAGACAAAAGCTCTCTGCAGTGAGATGCTGTGTGTCATTTCTTAGTCTGATGAACAAGAGGCTTTGCAGCCAGGGAGGTAAGTCCCCGGTAAGGCTTTCTCCACAGGAGTCAGGACTGAATATAGTCCCAGTGGTGGGTAGGTACCCGCGAGGGTCCCTCAGATTGAAACCCCACCTGTTGTTGATGAAATGTAAGGGAAATAGTTCTGCAGAACAGTTGTGGAAAGCTGTGTGCCTTTGGTCACCACAGCAGCAGGTAATGGTGGTGGTCCCAGCCTCTGAACAAGGCAAGTCTGTGAGGCTAGTTTTTCAGAGTTGTCCTGGATCCTCTTCAAAGAATAAACCTGCCCTGAATTTTCAGCAATGTTATTTTCCCTCGCAGCTCCCTTGCCCCTGTGCTGGAGTAACATTTTGTGGAGCCAGAGAGAAGCTCTGCATCTTTTCCCAACCCATGGCTTTGGTTCAGGGGCAGTCCCTGTGGTGTTCACCCATAACAGCCAAGTGTCCTAGGGTATCAAAGCCACCATCTCTGTGAAAACCACATACCTCATTCCTCTGGCTGCCTTGTTCCCAAGAAAGTGTCAGGGAAAGCATATTGTTCCAGCTGATAACAGATTTCTTTTTCTTTTCCCCTCTTCCTTCTCTAGTTTATTGATGCAGATCATTTACTGACCAACCCACAAACGCTGAACCTGATGATAGCCGAAAACAAGACATTGGTGGCACCAATGCTGGAGTCTCGCTCTCTCTACTCTAACTTCTGGTGTGGCATCACCCCCCAGGCAAGTGACTGGGTGAACGGTGCTGGCTGATTGTGCAAGCTGTGTTTTCAGAGGCCTCCCGCCTTGGGTCTGTGAAGCAGTGGGCATTGTTTCTGTTCTGTGGGCTTTCCCATCTGCTTTTGGAGCGTCCTCCTTCTGAAAAGAAGCCGCTGTATCTCTGAGGCATGCAGAGGTGATGTTAGTGTGTAGAGAATATAGTGGTTGTCATGCAGTCATCTCAGCTTGCACCTCTCAGTGGCAATCTTGGGTGGGTGTCTTTGGGAAAGGTCCGTGTGTTTGTAGGGAGTCTGGGAATAAGGGTAGAGAGGACACTGCAGACTATAAATGTTTTTCAGGCTTTGTTTTCTGACCGAGCTGTAGGTATGAGCTAAGCAGTACATGCTCCGCATCGGGTGTGCAGGCTCATAGCTGAAACTTGCTTCCGTATCTGAGATTGGTCACTTAAAAAAGCTGAATCTGGAGGAAGCTGAGCTTGCTTAGCCAAAAGTCCTGGGAAGTGACACAATCCCACTAACTACATAAAAAATACTGATATACTCACCAGAATTTATGTGAGGAGGTTCCATCTGTCTGTGTAATGGCCTTAAAACTCTTGATACATAATTTGAGAGTAGCTTTCCTGTATAGTGATGCTAATCTGAGAGGAATTTGCTTTTCTTTCTATAGCTCTCCATTGTTTATTTTTCTGACACATGAACAAGATTTCTGTAGTGGGACAACACCCTTTGCCTTGTAGGGAGTGCGTGTGCATGTGTGCTGAAGTGTGTATGTAAAGGGTACTGGGTGTAAAGGACAGAAGTGCTGAGCCTAGAAATTAACTTCATGTTACTTTCTCAAATCACACATACTGCAGAAAGTATCAGATACAAAAATGTTGTGTAGTAGAAATAGCAGCATTTTTAGAGCCAGAACAAGGTTGAGCTATTACTTTACAAGTTGATGCACATCACTGTGGTGTGTTGACCCTGGCTGGTAGGTAAGCCCCCACCCAGTCGCTTGCTTGCTCCCGCCCAGCGGGATGGGGGAGCAAATTCGAAGGGAAAAAGCAGAACAAAACCCCAAACTCAAACCCAAAAGCAACTCTCATGGATTGAGATAAAGACAGTTTAATAGCTGAAGGGGGAGAAAAAAACCCAAACAAACAAGTGATGCAAAACAGTCACTCACCACCAGGAGACAGATGCCCAGCCATTCCCTGAGCACTGGCTGTTTTGGAAAAACTCCCCCAGTGCTGTTGCTGAGCATGATGTTATATGCTGTGGAAAATCACCTTGGTCAGTTTGGGTCAGCTGTCCTGGCTGTGTCCTCTCCCAGCCTCTTGCCCACTCCCAGCCTGCTCACTGTGGGAGGGCAGAGTGAGAAGCAGAGGTGGCCTTGCTGCTGCACACGCACTGTTCAGCAGCTAAAACATCGGCGTGTTATCAACACTGGTTTGGTCACCAGCCTAAAACACAGCCCCGTATGGGCTGCTGTGAAGAAACTTAACTGCATCCCAGCCAAACCCAGTACAGTCACCTTGTCCGTGAAAGGATTTCGGTAAGAGAATCAAATGTAGAGAGGGGCAGGTCTACTGTCACAGTCATTTTTTGCTTTTTTTCACTCTTCTCCTTTGAAATGTTCTTGACTAAGCTCTAGATGGGCTTTCCAAGACATTCAAGCTGAAACGGGGACTGTAGTTAATGCTTTTTTTCCTCCCAGGTAAGCCTCATTACTGAGATCAGCTTTTTGACCTGTTCTCCAGTCTGCTGCTGGCGTGTGTCTTGTCATCCTTTGGGGAGGCAGAATCCTAAGCTGCTAAGAATAGCAAGAGGTTTTTTTTGTTCTCTTGAAAATTTTCCCTTTTTGCCCACATTTGCCCTGGAAAGCTTCAGGATTTCCATTTTCCTCCATCCCTGAGTCCTGCCTTTTCTTCTTTGTAAAGACAAGCTTGCTCTGCTGCATGGACAAATGTGTTTAAGCCTGAGCTGCACATACATCTTTGAGCTTCCCTGGGGCATGTGAATATGAGTACTTTAGAGAGGCTTCACAGTCCTGCCCATCCCTACCTTCTTGCTTTATTCCAGAGAACTAAGCAGATACTAATTATTGTCATCATTGCTGGAGTGACACAACGAGCAAACTCTGTTTCCCACTTCTTCTGGTGTAAAACATCATTATTCCTTCCCAGTGATATCAAGGACACAAGGAGGGGCTACAGGCAGAGTGAAAACATAACAACTGTACTGGGTTGGACCAAAGGTCCATCTGATAGCAGTGGTTTGTAGCAGATGCCTAGGGAATAGAATAAGAACATGACAAACTAGTGAATGAATGATACTTTCCCAAAATATTTTTCTGTCCTCTGGCAATCTCCTTCTCTAGGATTTCTTGAGGAAGGTCTTTGTCTTTAAAGCTCTGAGTGATTTATTTTTCTTTTACAGAAATCACTATCTGAATATCTTTTTTTTTTTTCTTTTCTTTTTTTTTTTGGCACCAATGTGATCTTATGGCCAGGAGTTCCACAGTTCAGACTAACTAATTGAATAAAAATAGCAGGAAAAGATCCTGAACTTTCCAGATTCTTGGGAAGTAAATATATAGATAAGAAAAGGGGGGGGTTGTTTACTTGTTTTTGTTTTAAAATGGAGACATAAGCTTCACAGCGAAGGTATTGTCCTTTAAGTTTTTAAGGTTAAGCCCTGAGACAGCCAGGTTTTCCACGGATGTAAATCAGCGTTGCTCCACAGCCTGAAGTGGATCTCAGCCTGTGTGCACCAGCCTCAGCCCTGGCCCCTGGTATTACCTCTGCGGTAGTAAATTTCCATCATTACCAGCATTAGCTGAGGAAAGGAGAGGGTAAAAAAACCTAGCAGCAAATGCATCTTGCAGAATTTGGTGAAGAAAGCTGCTCAAATGAAAAGGAAAGTTCCCACTTTAGTTTTTTTTCTTAGTTGCTGCTGGTTGTTTCTTGCAGTCCCACAGCTTCATGCTCTAAGCCTTGCTCTCCCTGGGGTCTTGGGGAGGGAGTAACAGCTGGAGCACACCCTGAACACGGCCTCTGGTGCTGAGCGACGGCGAGCTAAACCCAACTCCAGACAGCTTGACATTTAGTAGTCATGAAGCTATAACCTTAGGAGAGCATAGCAACAGTGCTGACAAGTTGCAGTCTTTCTTGACTACATGGGATTTACAAGCAGTGAAAAACCCCCAAACCCCACAGTGAGTGACTGGAGGAGGAAAGACTAGTTTCCAGCATCTTTCACCTGCGGGCATTCTCGATGTATATTAAAGGTTGGATGTCTTAACCCTTCCTTCAGTGGGAATGCTAGTAAGGTCTCTACCTACCTGTTCCTTTTCATGAAAATCAGACTGACTGGTTTTGAGATACCTTCTGACCATGCTGTGAGGCCCGAAGTGCAGAGGGGAGGATCAACAGGTACATAAACAGACATTTTTTATACATAAAATACATAAAGATACATAAACGTACCACACCATGCTTCTACACAAAACCAGGGTAAAGTGGTTCTGCAGTGATTTGCTCAGTTGTTGCTAGGATGCTCATGGAAAATATAACGTAAAAGTAACTTTAACTTATTTTAGTGACTCATCATTTCTGTAAAGACCAGAATCTGCTCTGGATTCAACCGTTAGCTGTGGCTGGACGTCTAATTGGTGCATTAGGATTTTCGTTCTAGAGGGATTCAGTGTATTTATTTTCAATAGCTTTAGACATATTACACCTGCAAAACCAGCTGTGAGCCGCACAGCGTGGGTGTTGCACCCCCAGTGCTGGAAAGCTAGAAAAGCCCCTGGTGGCAGAGAAATGAGCTGACTGAAGTGCTCAGGAGTATTAAACCTGCCTGCCCTGGGATGGAGGAAGCAGGAATTCTTGCACAACTGATAGAGACTGAGATGTTGCCTTCGCTGCAGTGAAACAAATGATTTTTTTTAAAGTCACGGTCAGAAATAATTTGCAGGTCCTGTTCTGTGAAACACTGAATGTCCTTTGTGTGTGTAGAACATGGAGGATGTCACAGATGCTCAGCATCTTCTAGAATCAAACCTGAGAGTCTATGTGAAAAAAAGGTGTTTGAAGAGCCAGAGAAAATAGTCCAAGGCTTGAAGCTCTATTGAAAGGGAATTTTGCAATGGAAAGGCTTGGATTTCCAATAGCTGCTAAAACAGAAAGAGAAAGTCAAGCTTTAACTTTTGGGATGGAGATTCTCTCTAAATACTTGCCTGAGCCCTTTCCAAATGGGAGATACGTAAAAATCTGAGAATTGAGAACTGATCCGTCCGTGCTGGGGAGGGCTAAGTGTGAGAGCTCTTGCTAAGGAGCATCTATGAAACAGAAATCTCTTGTAACAAGCAGCCCCTTCGTTGTGATTGCAGGGCTATTACAAAAGGACCTTGGATTATCCCCTGATTTGGGAATGGAAGAGGACAGGCTATTTTGCTGTCCCAATGATTCATTCCACATTCCTTATTGACTTGAGGAAAGAGGCCTCCACCAAGCTGATGTCCTAACCGCCCCCCCCCCCCCAGGACTACACCTGGAGCTTTGATGATATCATGGTCTTTGCCTTCTCCAGTTGCCAAGCAGGTAGGTCTGGAGCCTTTGCTGGGCAGGATTCACTAGTAGAGACGTGCAGACCTCTACTTCAAGTTCACAGGCCAAAAGTCCTGTGTTGGCTTCAGTGGTAAGTTAAGACCCTGTTCCCTTTCTTATTTCGGATCTGGTCATGGATAACCAGCAGCAAGGGACTGGCAATGCAGTTTTGAGTCACAGCTAGCTGCAAAGGACATGGGAGCCATTCTTGGGATGGGTGCAGTGTTTCAGAGACAAAATATGTGGCATCCACCCTTGATTTGTGTCACAGCAAGACAGTAGTGAACGCAGGTGAATGCAGTGAGAGTGGAAGGTATTTGGAAGTCTGTAGGTAAGGTATCTAAAGTCACCACTTCCAGGAGATCCATGATGAAGGGGGTGAGGGCAAGAAACTCTTTTTAAATGTAGCAGCCCTTGTGGAAAGCAGAAACCAAGTTGCTTACTCACAGTGCTGATGAGGCTTCATGGCAGCTCAGCAAGAATTGTCTGAGAGGTAGGGGGAATTTGTTCTGTCTTTTAGTTGAAAGCCAAATCAGTGCAATTTTCAGGGGAATGATGTGGAGCCTGTGGGCTGTGCTGAGAGGAAATCTCTTGCAGGCAAGATCAGGTTAGAGCTGGTGTGTGAGCAGTAAAATCTCTGCATACTTGACATTGTATCACCAGTACTTTGGGAGAACCAGTCAAGCACTGAGCTGCCTCGAGATCCTTGGGGCACAGCAAAGAGAAAATGCGTACCACCCCAGCTGATACTGGAATCAGTTTCTAACGGACAGTGGGAGGATTTCAGTTAGACCTGAAGTACAGGGGGTCCTTTCAGGCCAGGTCACAACCTCAGTGTCCTCTTCCTCTGTCTGGAATGGCTGTTGGTGTTTGCAGAGAGCTCCAGGTGTCTCGAGGAAATCACTGTCTCTGAAGTGCATGATACTGCTGCTACTGCTGCTTGTACTTGTGGTGAGGATGTTTAGTCACGTTTATTCTTGGAGAGTGGATCTGCTGGGTATTCCATCTCCAGCAAAAGGTCCTGGCTGGCAGACCCGGTGGTAATGGCCATCTGTATTGTTCTTTGCCCTGCTGTGTTGAAAAGGGGAAAGTTTGGGGTTTTATAAGGAAAGAGGGACTGTTGAAACCTCAGCAGCACCAATGCAATGCACTTCTGTTGAGAGTTTCACGACTGGTTTGGTGGCTTACTGAGGTGAAATAGTAGTTGTTTGTGGGTCCTCAGAGTGATGTACTGTTGGTGTTACCTGTCTTCTGTTTGTAAAAGAAACAAAGTTAAGTGGGAAGAAAGGGCTGTTCTTGGGGGACAGACAAGCAGAGAGAAAGTGAAGAAGTATAGCTTCTTGTTGTTGTTGGCCGTCACTTCTGCAGAAGAAATGGACTGAGAAGGCTGCCTTTCCCACCCTTTCCAGACCAGCACAGCAGCCACCAGCTGTTGGTAGCTTTCCTCTTAGTGATGCTTCTGGTTTGAAGTTCTTGACAGCACTGAAAAAGATGGTGGTGTCTTGGCAGACTAAGCAAGGCTTTTTAAAACTCAGCTACGACAGGATGAGGGGCATCAAATGAGAGAAAGGAGTGATAGAGGAGAGGCAACAAGAGCTGAAATTAGAGCCCTTGGGAGGCAGAGGTGAGATGTGCACTTGCAGGGCACCTTTGGGGCCCTGACTTTCAGGGTCAGGACATCGGTATGTTGGCTCCAGAGGATAATTGAAGTTTAAGTCTGGGTAGAAAAGTGGGCTCCTTCAAATCTACCTGCCCTACTTGTTCCCTCTGACAGCTCTTCCAGAAATGCGGCATCCAATGAGCGTGGTAACTGCATTGCATTAGCTCCAAATGCTTAAGGAATATTTCAGGGATTCAAACCCATCATTTTTTCCTTCCATCCTAGAACACTTTAGCTTTTTCCAGGACTGACATGAAAGGCTTTGCATCAGCAGTCTGGCCCATTTACCTGCTCAGACTGTTGGCTTGTGTCCTGGGCTCAGTTTTGTCACCCAGGGTAAAAGGATGACATCCAAGTTCAGAAATGTGAAAAATGTATGGACTTTGAGGTAATCATCTCTTTGGAGTAATTTCACTTACTTCGTTGAAGTCATAAATGATGTTGGCTTTTGTCGAGGCCAAGTACTGTACTTAACACCTCAGATCAAACCATTGATTTTCAGCAGTGAATCTACTGCTCAAAGCAACTGTTTTGTGATTCCCCAAAGAGACCATCCCAATTCTGCTGAGAGGACGTGGCCTGTGGTGGGAGTACTGACTCAGAACAAAAGTTAGTGCGGGTGTTTTATTGACAAAGGTGGACTCTGTAGAGCCCCCTGCACTCACAAGGTAGCATCTAGCCAGCCAGATCCTCTGAACTTCCTTTCAGCCTGAGGCTCTGAAGACCTAGAGCCAGCCAGCAGGAAGGTCTGGTCACAGGGTTGGGAGGGAAATTTAAGTTGCCTAGATATGGCTGTCGGTTTAGGGCATGGCTGTGTATCCTGGTGACTGCCTTACAAAGGCTAGTAATAATACAAATATCTGTAGCTTTTCTGTCCCTTGCAGCAATTGTTCATTTTATTATAAAAACAGCACTGGAGAGCAAGTGCCCCTCCCCAACTTGAGGTAACTTTACTATTCTAAAGTAGCTTTTATCCCAGAAGGAGCAGAAATACTGGCATGAATCTACGCAGATTAACTGTGTTTAAGCCAGTGGAAGATAAGAACGGAGATCAGTGAGCCAGATAAGATTAGTTGATTAGATCAGTGCCAAATCCATTAATGTCAGCAGGTAGTATTTTTTGTTCTGCCATTTACCTAAATTGCAGCTGACAGCTGAATGTGTGTTGGCAAGCAGCGTAGCCAGCAACTTACTTGCAGAACTTAAAATGGTAGAAACACCAAGGTCATTAATGCAGACAATTCTGCTCTGCTAAAAATACCAAGGATTAGGGGGACTAATACATGAAAGCATCAACACACCAGGTAGTGTTTATTTCCTAGAGGGAGGAGGGGTGGTTGTGCTTGTTTCATTTAAAAAAAAAAAAATAAAAAAAAAAAAAAAAGACAGGTTTTCATTTTTATTTTTATTTTAAATATGCTTGGCCAGTTGTATGGGTTCTAGCAGCTTTCAGACTGCTTAATTAATAAAGGGCCTTACCAGAGCTCAATCAAAAACAATGGAAATACTTTCCCTTGGCTTCTCTGGATGTAGCTTTTGAGTATGGTGCCTGATGTGCCACCAGGGCCAGTGCTGCTGCTGCCATTATAGCTGACAGTGAGTGAGCAAACCTTTGGTCAGTGCAGAGGGAGCAGCGCTTTGCTGATCTGCTGGGACATTCCTGGTGAACAATCTCAGCAGTGGGTGGGTCTCTCCCTTGCAAAGGCATCTGGTCCCGGGAGAGGCTTTGCATCTTTCTTCTCTTTGTTTTGCACCTTCAGATTCAGCTCCTTGAACAAGCAGTTGCAGAACTGCAGAAGCAATTGCAAAAGCTTTTGAGTTAGAAGGATGTTACCTTATTGCCTCTTTTTGAAAGCATCTTTTCTCCTTGCTGGTGTCTCTCTAGGATTTTCCTAATATTCAGGGCACTATAAAAACTAATCCTGGAGAGGAAAGGACCATGTCTGGTGGAAGACTTGGCGCTTCCAAGATGGTTAACATATATATTCCTCAAAGCCCTTTGCCAGCACAGGTGAAAATATATTGGCTTTATTTTCTAGCTAAAGCAAACAGAAGCAGGAAGATGCTTGACTACAAAACCCGGACTGAATCCCTTGCTAGGCTAGTAACAGACCCCGCAGCTATGCTGATGCCTTGGGCCTTGCAGCTTCATCCCGTGTGATCCCAGGGGAGCTGAACTGCTCGGGCCCACATTTGACCAACCATGTGCTGTTGAAGCCAGGGATTAGACTTGGCCCCTCCACCCTGGAAGAGTCATTCCATATTTATTGTAGTCTGACAGAAAAGCCTCACAAAGCTCAGACAAAAGCTTCCATCACCCCTAGCCACGCTGGGTTTGAGTTTTACCCTCTCTAAGGCTGCCTTCACCCCAAGCTTTGAAAACTGTGTGTTTCCCCCACCTTTGAGCCCCATTTCCCCCCCCTCCCTGTTTTGGAGGCTGTTGCTGAGCCCTGAGTCTGTGTGGGGAGAGAGGCCCCATGTCCCAGGATCGCTGCTGCTTTTCCTTTGGAAGCCCTTTTGGCTCCTGTGCCAGCTGTTGCATTGCTTGAGGCTGGCTTACTCAGAGGGTGAAAACCTGGTCCTGCTGTTGGCTCTGGGTCTGTGAAGGGATTGTCAGGTGAGGTGCCAGGTCTGAGCAGTGCAGGGAGGGGGTTTGGGGATGAGGGTTTCTGCAGTACTCCCCAGTTACTCGCAGTAGTCCTGCTGTGTGTATCAGACACTGTTTTTCCTAAAGGCCAGTCCTGCCCTCTGCTGTTTTCATAGCGTGAAGGCAAAGGCCAGAAAAAGAACCTTTTTCTCTGATCTAAGAGGGCTGTCCCCCATCTCTCCTAGGAGAAAACTGATTGCAGTTAAAAATACCCACTGTTAGGGAGCTTATGAAGCAGAACTTCTTGGGACTGAGGTCCTGGCATAAGTTTGGTTGTGGCTCTGCAGCAAAAGAGCAGCAAAATCCGCTGGTAGAAGACCTGACTGTAATTTCTGTCTTTCTGTGATCCCCAGGAATACAGATGTTCATCTGCAACCGTGAACACTATGGTTTCCTTTCCATGCCCCTGAAATCGCACCAGAAGCTACAAGAAGAAACCGAGAACTTTGTGCACACACTAATTGAGGCTATGAGTAAGTTGCTGTGCCCTGCCATGAGGGACCCCCCAAGTCCATGTTTGTGGAGCTCTCCTGCCAGCAGCCAAGCTGTCTTCCCCTTGGGAATCTGCATCCTGATCTGACTGCTCTCCTACTGTTTTGACTTGCAGTTTTCCATTTTCCACCGCTTTTCTACTCAGGGCTGTAATGACTTCACAGTCAGGTCAACCCCATTCACAAAACCCCTTGATCTCCCCATATTAAATGCCAAAATGCATCTTTAATGTGGAAAGGATGCTGCAGAACCTCGTCTTTGTCATGAGGTTTGTCTGACACATGGCTGCTGGCTTCTGCTTTGCAACATAGACGCTTTCTGCTACACCCACTCCTGCACTGACTTCATAACCCAGCTCTCTGGGGCTTTTTAGACCCCATGATGAAAACACATGCAGATATATCAGTGCAGCTTGTACATGAGGGTGATGCTGGGGATCTTTCCTCTCTTTCAGTCGATCATCCTCCCATTGAACCCTCTCAGTATGTCTCTGTTCCTCCGAAGAATCCTGACAAGATGGGATTTGATGAAGTAAGGAACCTATTTTGCTGCCCTTGTCTTGTCTTGTCTTCCTATTTATCACTTCGAGGACCTGGGTTCTCCCTGTAGCTGAGCTTCCAGCCGTTTCCCTTGGAATATATTATCTTTTCATGTAGTTAGCTCTTTCCCAATCACTCATCTTTTGGACTTAAACTTTTTGCAAGGAGAAAATAGCCATCCTTTTGTGGGGAGGGCTTCTGCCGGGCTCAGGGAAGCAGAAGGGAAAGGGCTCAAGGAGCTTTCTTTCCCTCTGGCATTTGCTGTGGAGAAATGAGGCCAGTCAGGTCTGCGGGCACTTAGTAGCTGCTACAAGAGTCCTGTTCAGAAGTGCAGGTTTGTGTGCAAGGGCAGTGCCCAGCGAATCTTTGGGCTTCCTGCCTTGATGGTAGGGATGTTGTAATCCAGCCAGGAGGAGATGACAGAAGTGAGGCTGAAAAACAGGTTATTTAACTCCCCAGTTCTTGTGCTGTTTCCTCTACATCTGACTCTGCAGAGCAGCTTGACAGTCTGCAACAAAAAATGGTCTTTTGGGAAACCTCTCCTGCTTTCCAGTGACAGAAGGGAACAATTTCTCTCACCTGAGAGACGCACTGGAGAGCGTAGAGCAGCTGGGGGAGCCAGCTCACAGGTGGGATCTAGCCCAAGCTAGGTATGTCCAGGGGTGGTGAAAATCATGTGTGCTGTGTCCTTATTGTGGCAGCTCTCCCCCTGCCCTGCTTGGTCACCACATTTTTCTGCTACGGCCTTAAGTGAACTAGAAAGATGGTTGCTGACACTGCTAGTGCCCCAGGATCCTGCAGAAATTCCTTTCCTGTCTCTGCCACACGTTGTGGAGAGAGCAAGCATTGAGGGGAGAAGGCTGGAGAGGGATCTGCTGTGCTTTAATTAACCAGTGTCCGTGTTATTCACAGAGCCAGCAACCCCTGTGCCTGCAGCTGCCAGGGTGGCACCATGAGCGACGGGGTCCTGGTGATCAGGGGAGCCTTTGATCTCTTGGTGTATTCTGCTACATCTGTTTATATGACTCGTAAAGCCTGAACCTGATTTGGCTATGTGGGTTTGAGTGTCTGTGTTTAGGACACAGCTGGAGTAGGTTTTTTCCAGGTTGTCCTTTGTGGCTGCACTTTATTTATCCAATTTATTATTTTTGCATTTGTACTGACCTAGAATTTTATCTGCTTCGTACTGGGATGAGGTTTTGCTCCACAGGCTACAAGGCTGCACTTGTACTTGTCTGCCTGGGACTGAAAAATATGCCTGACCCTCTGCAGTTTACCTGCAAATGGGGGCTTCAGCCCTCTGCCCTCCACCAGAGAGTCTGTCTCCTCGAGGCTTGGACGGAGCCCTGCCCAGACATCTCTGTTCCTGGTCTTGGCTCCCTGGTAGGCTTTCTGCTCTGGCAGGGGTAGCAGCGGATTTTCAGTGCCTGAATTACGAAAATTCTCTCTTTACCATGTCCCTGTACTTGGATGGTGGCCCCACTGATAATCCTAAATACAGGCAGTGGCAGCATGGTGGGGAAGCATGCGGGTCAGTGTTCCTCTGGGACTGGAGGTGGAGATGACCATGTTACTCCATGTTTAATATAAATCCAAACATCCTATATCTTGGGAAATTATAGACTTGGCTGTAACTAGTCTTCTCTCACCTTTATTCATCCTCAAAGAGCAGTTTCCCCTGTGAACATCCATAAAAAGTAGTTGTTGGACAGAGAACAAGCCTCTAAGCTTTCAAGTCAAAACCAACCCCAATTTTTTGACAAGTTCTAAGCAACCTGGAATGAAAACACATCCACTATTTTCATAAGATCTGCTTTTCCAATGGGGCTGCTGGAGAAGAGTGGACTCCCTTTTCTTCTTCACTCCCAAGTCGGGAGGCTGATGTCTTTCTCTTCTATCCAGATTTTCATGATCAATCTGAAGTGTCGGAAAGACAGGCAGGATCGGATGCTGCGGACTCTCTATGAGCAGGAGATTGCAGTCAAGGTAGTGGAGGCTGTGGATGGAAAGCGAGTTTTGGCTGGGGTTGCTGATGTTTGCAAAGAGGGGGTTGTGCGTTTCTGCTTAACACCATCTGCTTGGATTCCCTGACCTCCCTTCTGTGGGGAAGGGTGGGCTGAGGGGAGAAGCGAGTACCACTTTTATTTACCTAACAGCCTGTTTGGGGCAGTTTTGCTCTGTTTCTTTATTCTTTTTCAATTAGTCAGTCTCCATGAGAGAGCAAGGGCAGCGTGGTTCAGACTAAGATGAAAATCAGGTTAAAATCATACCGATTTCTGTGAACTATAACACTTGCACACAGTTAAAAGGAGTCAGCAGTGAAAGTATTTGAAAGCAGTTATCTTCTGGGAAGATTTTTCATCCTGGTGCAACAAAGCTGTTGTGCTACAGTGTTAACCCTGACACAGCCCTTTCCAAGCTTACTCTAAGGTGTGTTAAGACCTTTTTATAATGAGAAATCAAGGCAGAAATTTTTGGTCCGGGAGTTGCAAGAAGGCCTCGGGGAGATAGGAACCCACATGCCATCTAGTGGTCTTTGAGACTTGGGTACACATCAAGACATCTTAGAAAAATAATCTAAACCAAGCACCTGACAAGTTGATGGTCCCACAAGAAGTCATTGGCAGAGTTGAGGATATAATTTGTCAGCTTGATTTAAAAATGTAAATCAAGAAGTTAATTTTTCTCTGGTTTTTGAGTGAGACAAGTGCAGAATTTCTCGAGATACATCTTCTCTGAACATCAGCAGCATTTCCCATGTTGCGCCTGTGACTTGAATTTACTTTTTTTTTTTTTTTTTAATGGTGATAAATATTCTCTCTTTCTCAGAGCACTGAACACGAGTCAGCTCAAAGCTCTCAGCATCGATATGCTCCTGGGTTACTGGGACCCGTACTTCTCCAGGCCACTAACCAGGGGAGAGATCGGCTGCTTCCTTAGTCACTATTACATCTGGAAGGAGGTGAGGAGTTTGTGGGTGCCTCAGGGCACAGCCAGTCCTAGGGCAGAGCATCCAATACAACGCAGCTTTCTGGAAGCATAGGATGGAACTATTTTCCTTGTTTTGTAGGGGATCATTCACAGGGGTTTTCTTGAAAGCTGTGTTCAGCTTTCTCGTCTCTGCTTTCCACTTGCCAACAGCTCTGAGTGATTTTTATCAGAATATTTTCATGACACTTTTTGCAAAGCATCCTGGTCGGAACAAGTTTGCTTAGGAGAAAGGCATGCAGGTTTTGAAGAACAGATGGTGTTAAAAAAAAAATTCTGTTTTTTTTCTCTTGTTCTGCATCTGGACTGAAGCAACTTCCCGTCCTCTGTTACCTGAGCTAAGAGATCTTGTTTGGGTGGTAAAAGCTGTAGCTTCCATCTCTGCCTGGTCACCTGGGGAGTGACACTTGAGAGGATCTGGGCTGTGCTGGTCAGAGATGCTGGAGTTACACAGCCCAACATGAACAGGAGGGATTATTTCAAGTAAGGTGTGGTGAGGGCAGGGAGAGGCCTTGGTACAAGATGAAGGCTGGGCAGTGGCAGTGGTTACCCAAGTAGAGGCAGCCCCTGCCCGCAGAAGTGTTAGCTGCAGCACCTCCTTGCAGCAGGGCAGGGCACTGATCCAGAGAGCCCAGAGCCAGATGGGGGCGCTCACTGCTGAGAAGCCCAGCTGTGCTTTTGGCCTTGAGACTTCTAAATCACCAACACTCAGATGATGACATGGGAACCTACATGCAGGATGCCTTTGCCTGTGTGTTCTCTAGGCCCTCAGGACCAGACTTTGGATACCCTAGGTTGTCCTCCTTCCCAGACTTCAGGAACACTTCCTTGCAACAAAGGGTTTTTTGAACAGCAGCTTTGGCAGCAGAAGCTGCTGCATATTCCCTGAGGCGGTGGTTGCTGTGGCCATGCTGGATGGTAGCTCATGGGTTCTAGATGGCGGGTTTTTCTAGGCTGCAGATGCTCAGCCACAGGGTATTCCCAGGCCTGTTCTCACTGGCTCTTCTCTACTGTCCCTGCCTTTACCCTCAGATGAGGGTAATAACACTTTCTAGGAGACTAAAGTAAATATATGTTCCTTCCACCATCTTTGCGGTTTGAAATGATGCATTTTTGTTTGGCACCTTGTCTTAATATCCTGGTATACTGGTATATCCTCATACTATCCATCTTTAAAGTGTCTCAGAATAAGCATCTAAAACTGTGATGTCTCTCCCAGCTGAGCTGTGAACCTGGGAGTGGTTCTCCAGCCTCCCTACCTGCATGGTCTAGAAGGCAGTGCCAGGTCAGGATGACCCCAATAATTTCAGGGTGCAGGGAGTGGCCCACGTGTGCCACTGTAATCACTTCCAAACTGTCTTGTTTCAGGTGGTGAACAGAGAACTGGAGAAGACGCTTGTTATTGAGGATGATGTGCGCTTTGAACACCAGTTTAAAAGGAAGCTCATGAAGCTGATGGATGATGTTGAACAAGCCCAGCTAGACTGGGAGCTTATGTAAGTAACGGGCCCTCGGCCACCTGGGAGCCCCTGGGCACGCAGGGAGGTCAGCAGCATCTGCTGTGTCATGACAGAGATGTGGGTGAATGCTGGGGTGCAGGGGATGATGGCAGAGACTTCTCAGTGGCTCTTCCCATCAGGACAGCTCTGCCTTCTGGGGCAGACTGATGCTGAAATGCCTGCTGGGTGCCATTACTGCCCTGTGTGGGCAGAGCTGGTTGATCTCAGCAGTGTCTGGAGATGCTGCTGTGACAGAGGAACTGACTCAGCTCAGTCCTGAGGCTTGGACTGTGTCATCTTAGCTCCCTTACAAACTCTTTCACAGCTGTACCACCCACTGGGTTAAGACTTGGATGTCTGGGAGTGGTGCAGGATAAGAAATCCGTGAGCCTGGTGAGGGATTACTTCTTGGAATGACCCTTTGCTCTTCCTTGGTTAACATAAACAGTCTTGTGGTCCTAATTGCTGCAGATTCACTTTGGTTCCAATTTCCTTGTTCTTTTCGCCCTTTAAGCTACATTGGCCGGAAAAGGATGCAGGTGCAGGAGCCTGAGAAAGCAGTTCCCGATGTGATGAACCTGGTGGAAGCTGATTACTCTTACTGGACCCTGGGGTACGCAATCTCTTTCCAAGGGGCTCAGAAACTCATCGGAGCTGAGCCCTTCAGCAAGATGCTGCCTGTAGATGAATCTCTGCCAGTCATGTACAACAAGCACCCTGTGTAAGTAGGATGCCTTCGCTGCTCGGGTTGATGTGAGCTGGGTCTTGCTGAATGATCTTAAGCCCAGTCATGTTGGTGTGTCTCACTTCTGTAGCCTGGCTGGTGGGGGACAGGGCTACTCCTTGTGCTTTTTGGTTGTCTCCAGCAGAGCTCCTGAGTCGGGTCAAAGGAGGAGACAGACCTGCTGCAGAGCGGTTATTGTTCCTGCCCGGTGCAGGGCCTGTGGCCTGGTTCTGAGACATTTGGCTGTCTCTGGTAACGGAGGCTTTGGCTGTATAAGTTGCGTGTGGTCGTAAGCCACGTGGTTCTGGCTGCGGGGAGTCAGACTCCACCCCAGCAACTATCTCCGCTCCCTGTGACCTGTTTGCTCAGTGGATTGGCTTGTATCTCACAGTTACAAAGAGTGGCACTGAAGAACGTTCACTCTGTTACTGATGATTTTTCTCTCCTCTTCAGAGCGAAGTACATGGAGTACTATGAGTCAAGAGACTTGAAAGCCTTTTCAGCAGAACCCCTGCTTGTTAACCCCACCCACTACACAGGGCAGCTGGGCTACCTCAGTGACACAGAGACCTCTACAATCTGGGACAACGAGACCGTGTCAACGGACTGGGACAGAACACACTCCTGGAAATCCCGGCAGCAGGGCAAGATCCACAGCGATGCCCAGAACAAGGATGCCCTGCCTTCCCAGTCATCTCTCAACGCGCCGTCCTCCAGGGATGAGCTATGACTGCCCGCTTCCCCTGGGACTCTCTTGACAGCTGAACCTGCCTCACACTTCAGCTTTTCACCCTTGAAAGTTGTAGAGCAGCTCTTCATGTGGTCTCCTTCCCACTGCTTCGAATGCAAAGCACAGTGGTTGGACCTGACAACTAACCAAGTCGCTTAGGACTGGCTGGGAGATGAAGGAGGAAAAAGACCAAGTGTTCCAGACTGGCAGAAAAAAGGCAGAGATCTGAACAAAAGCCCTCTCAAGCTTTTGTAAAAAAACAACCTTGAATGACATCTTTCTACAGTTCCTCGTGTAGAACACTGTATTTGTAAAGATTAATATATAGAGGTGTACAAGTGTTAATACCTTTCTGGATAGCTGTGACTGGGCTGCTGTGTAACTGTCATTCCTTGTAGGTTTGTAGGCTTTTATGACCCTGTTCACTGATACAAACTGCAGGCAAACATGTGGGTTATTCGGTTTCGTTTTCCAAAGGGATCCCTGTCAGAATCAAGATGGTTTCCAAAAATGTTCAGTGCACTGGAGCCGTGCTCCTCTGTAGTATCTTCTCCCTCCTCACACTTCCATGGAAAACTACTGCTGCGTTCCCCTCTGCAAATTTCAAAACTTGCTAGATCCCATCTGAACAGGCCTCCCAGTCCAGAACTGATGTCTTGGCATGTCTAAAATCTTGGAAGCTAGCAGAGAAAGTGGAGGTTGCTGGTTGTATTTGTCCCTGCACTGCCTGAAGGGAACACAGGCGGAGTTAGTTTGTGTCATGTCCTGCTTCACCCCCTGCCTCAGTTTATTCCTTCAGGAAAATAAAGCCTGACAACCTATTGGCAGGCCTGTTTAATTAGGCCATAAAAACGAAGTGTAGGACTTCTAGGAACTTCAAAAGTTTGGTTATGAACTGCTTGACACTATATAAAAACAAAACAGCCTACAGAGGTGTTAGTGTTCTCAACAGCCGTGATAGAATTGCGTGTTGCAGGACGGGAAGGCAACTTGCCTTGATATTTTTTCATGTGAGGAGCAAACTTGTCTTTTTTTTGTATGAGTTCTGATGTACTTGCTGTTGACTAACATGTCAGCAGAGTATGGTGTTTATTTTTTAAAAAAAAAATGTTTCTCAGAGGCCAGGTGACCACGGACTACACTGCTTAGGTTTAGCCAGCGCAGACCTCGGGCTGCAGGCTGCTGGTGCAGAGGGAGGATGCCCTCCTGGACTTGCAATCTAGAGACTCACCTGCTGGCTGCTCTACAGTTGAGCATGTGTGGCTGGTTTTTAAATTTTTGTTTGTTTTTAATAATTACTGATCAATGTGCTTTCTGCTAAAGAAGACATGTTATTACCTGTCAGCTGGTCTGATAATACATAGAACCTGGTGCCAGATGAGCACTGTGTGTAGTCTTCATTGGGTGGGAGTAGCTCTGGCCGGGGAAGGCCAGCTCAAGCTGTGTCACTCCGCCGTGGACTCACTGGCTGTATAAATGTGCCTGTTCTGCATCTACTGCCTGGGAGGCGTGTTCCTTCTGCTGCCCAGGCTGGAGCAGGTGCCCGTGCGATGGGGTGAGTCTGGAGAGCAGGTCTGCCGCGGGCCACCACGCACAGCCTGGGTCGTTCTTCTCTGACAAGCCCTCTCGCTTCCTCCTCAGGTCTCGCTTTACCAGGGGCAAGTCTGACCTGTTGGAAGCATGATGGCAATCCCAAAGATGTTGGTGAGAAGCTTGGTGTGGCCTTCAGAAGCAGGACTTTGGTGAACTGGAGAGCATCCAGCACATTCTCGGCCGTCACTGTGCGTGTGCATCCGAGTCTGACAGAGCAGCAGGGATGAGCCAGTGCTGGGTGGGTGAGTCTCTTTGGCCTGGTATCGTTTCTCCGATCTAATATTGTGGCTGCCTCTCCACGTAAAGGCTCGTTACGGCTCCGCTGTGTTCATCCACATCACCACTGTATCTCTTCCACCCTCATGTGCTTTTAGTTCTGTGAAAGACCCATCTCTGTGTCCACGGGAGCAGCTTCTCTTTCCCTCAACCATGGGGGCAATTTACCTCTGTCAGCAAGCACTCTGGTTTTTCGAACCCTCCCTCTTCTGACCTTTCATGATCCTCCTGCAGCAGTTTCCTCATGAACATCGTGGCTGACCACAACCCTGGTGCTCCTCACGGTAGCCCTCGCTTTGTGCCGGGGGCTGGTCAGGGAAGGGCGAGTGTGCCATCCCAGCCCCCAGAGCTGTGCAGGGGGGCTGTGGGCTGTGGCACAGCCTCGCAGCTGCCCCTTTGGGCTCTGCCCCGGGAGGGCAGAGAGCATCGCTCTAGTGGCCATGCAGGAAACACAGCATGGATTTAAAAAGAAAATGGGATTTGCATCCCCATCCTTCTTTAACCTTAATGTAGCTCATTCAAATGATAAAAATGGGAGCCACCAGGCTACCCTGGCCTCACAGCAGGTCCCACAGGCGTGGTCCCACAGGCTGGCACTGCAGGGAAAGCAGCTCTGCAGCCAGAGGTGGCTAACACTCCGTGCTCGGGAAGTGGTGCTGTCCATGGAGATGGTTTGGATGCTCGGGGAGGCTGTTTTATTTAACTTTGATTTCCCTAAGTAGAGCAGCAGCAGTTTATTAAAAACATCTTGACAACAGCATTGGGGTTTTTGGGTGGGTTTTTTCTTGTTGACTCCGCAAGCGAGTGGTACAAGGGGTTTGATGGCAATTTCAGGGGAGGGGGGAAACGAGAATAAAAATGTAACTAATTAAATGAATGTGTCCCTTTCAGAGCAGACATGGCCTCAATCTAGCTGATTGTTCTTTTCCTATACACAAGCTGTGGTGGATGGCCAGTGGTTCTACCTGCTATGACAAGGGCTGTTTTTCCCTGTCTGGGTTTTCAGTTCCTTGGCAGGTGTTTCCCAGGCTTTGCTCTACTCAGAATTAACTGTATTTTGGAAAAGTAGGAGCCAGTTGAAACACTTCTGTGTTTTTCTGATGTTTTTCCACTTTCCATGTACTTTTTTTTTTTTTTCTCCCCCTTATCTAAGGGGCTTCAAAACTGAGCACAAGTAGGAGCACCAGCTTGAACCAGCCTTCTGTGTGAAGAATATGGTGGTGATTTGTGTTAAGAAAATATAATGACTTTAATGTATTTTGCAATGTATATATGTTAAGGGAGATTTGTCGTGGTTTTATGGTTAAAAGGGTTTGGGGGTATTTTTTCCTCAGTGACTGTTGCTATGCAAGTGGAAAATTACTGGAGGGACCCCTGTCAGAAGTCCCCAGCAACACTGGATTGCGCGGGTGGAAAATGATTGGAGGGACCCCTGTCAGGAGCCCGAGCAACACCAGAAAGCCCGGGAAAGTTTGTGGGGCCCTGCTGTGCATGTGAAGCCCAGGATGGGGCTATAGAAGGGAGTGACACAGCACCACCTGGTGTCCGTCGGTGCGGAGCAGAAACCCCCCTGCCCCCCGGCGTACCGAGATTGTTCTTATTGCAATCAATTTATAAAAGTTATTTTCGGCTCTGCCTCTGCATTTATAACATTCTGGCTCCGACTGAGAGGGCTGTTTGCTGCGGCGCTTTTTTTCTTCTCCCCCCCTTTTTTTTTATCCTCTCCTTATGGTGTGGGGTTTTTGCTCTGCTATGGAGCATTTGAGCTAAGCCCCAGGAGGCCCCAGCTGATGTAAAAAACACCCAGCAGTGCCTGTCCCAGTGAGCGTGATGGCAGAGCAGTGGAAGCTAGGAACAGGTTTTACAAACTGTAAGTAGCAAGCCAGCTGAAAAAACAGCTTGTTCCCAAGAAAGGTTATGGTGACAGGCCCTAAAATTGGTCATCTGCAATAAGACTGCTTGTAACCTAACAGCTGTCTGTCTTTGCTTTTGTTTAAGAAAGGAAAAGTGCTGTTGTCCTCTCAGTATGGCAATATGAAATTCCTAGTTCACAAATAGGTTGTATTTATCCTGAAGGAAATTGAGTAAGCTTGTGTTGTTGTGTTTTGTCTCCTGAGGTAACTTAAGTAAGAAATAACAAAAGCAAGAGACAGCTTAAATTCAGGGTAATCTTTCTTTTGCTATAGTAACAGGAGAAGTGCTTTAGAGATGAAGGCAACTGCCACAGTTCTGGGACTCACAGTGTGACTTCTGGCAGTTTTAGGAGTCTCCCCCACCGCTGAAGGGACTTGTGAAATGGCAGGTTGTCTGCTCGGAGGGGAAGAGGGACTGTGCTAACAGGTAGAAGCAGCAGCTGTGATGTAAACTCCAAACATTTGTATTGTGTTCGGGGGGGGCGAAAACCCAACAAGCTCATGGTTGTGAGGCCAGGAGATAAAAATGCCATGATGGCGACAATGAGGAAGAGACGGAAACACTCAAAACAATTTATTTTTTTAATATTAACTTGCTGCAGAAATCATTCAGTGGCCCAAAAGAGAATGATTTCATGAAGTTGTAAAATTTGTGTATAATCTAAAGTACCCAATTAGTTACAACAGAAATCATTAAACTGAAAGCTCAAAAAACAGCACAAAATATTCCATAGCAGGTTGGTGTGCATGACCGATGCACCGGGATGGCTTTTGCTTTGCCCTTTAGCTCTCAACAAGCTCACTGCACTCCTGCAATGTGTGACTGGACTATGTATGGCTCGTGGTGAGCTGCTGCCCCTCCGTGGGTAACGTAGGTGAGAGACTGGTTTACTTGGACAGCCCCTCCAGCCACCCTGCTGAAGAAACACAGAAGCTGTCCTCATAAGAACTTTTAGGAATTAAAAAGAAAATGCACAACTATAGAGTAAAAAAAGGTATAGGAAGGTTGTAGCTGAAGGGTTACAGCTAAAGTACGGTGTTTCAAGTTCTCTGGGTGGCAGGGGAGATGAGTTGTGGGAGCTGGAAGAAGCTGAGAACAGTTAAAACAGTAAAAGTGATGAAGTTGGAAAGAGTGACGGTGAGGGAAGTGGTGTGAGGTATAAAATACCCCACAACTGACATGCAGTAATAAACTCTTAAGAGAAGAAAATAGATTCACTCCAGGCAAATATTAGTGGGAAAAAAGTTTACTTATTGTATACAGATTACAGGTAAACAATTAAAAAAAGCGCACTTGTCATCGGAGGACTGCAAGGGAGGGGATGAGATTGAAGATGACATCTCCGAGGGAGGTATGTCCATGGGCTGAATGGAGGAAGAGAAGGACGAGGGTTCTTCAGAGAGCTGCGCAACAGAAAGGAACAAAACCACTGTCATAAACTGGACATTTTGTATGTCTGCGTGCGTCATTCCCGGGGAAGGACCTGAGAAAGCAGAAAGCCTATGAAAAACCTGTCATGTGCACTCTGTCCAGCAGGCTGGCAGTGGTATTCCTTGCCTGCAGAAAAAGTGAACCTCACTTGATTAATTTCACCATTTTAATGAACTTATTTCCAGTTCAGTGTGCTGGGCAGGGTGCGTGGCTTGCTCTTGCCTCTCAGGAAGGGCAGGCCAGGAGGTGGCAGCAGATCCAGCGGCCAGCGTCAGGCTGTGGGCAACCAGCCGGGGACTGGGACCAACTGGGGAAGAGCGGAGCGTGTCACCAGCACCGCCGCTCCTGCTCCAGCCAGGAATGAGCCTTTACACACACACCTCCCTGCCTGCCGCTTCTCCTTGAATATTCTTTCCTCAGTGGGAACTGCCTCCTTCCTTCCCCTGCTGCTCGGGGCTTTGCCTCTCTCCATCTGCCTTGCTCAGACTCTGCTGAGAGGATCTTCCCTCTCCAATTTGCGTATCGAAACCACCATAACAACTGCTCAAGCTAAACAGTTCAAACGATTTATGGATGCTAGTGTCTGGGACCTCGTGCTTCATTTGGTTTAAGAACATTTCGTATCGTTTAATTTAAAATATCCACAAGCTAAACCCCAGTATGACACTCTTCATCAAAACATCCCTGAAAAGGGCTTCAACAATACAGTTAACAGAATTTATTTCAAAAGGGAAGAGTCTGTAGGAAAGATATCCCCGTGGACCCCCCATCAGATCCGTTCTGCTGGTTTCCTGCCCATGAATCTTGTCTCTTGGGTTGGTAACAGCACACAGCCAGCCCACCTGCTCTCAGCACGAGGGCTCACAGCTTCAGCCTCACACTCCTTTTGTCGTGGGGTGCCCCAGCTGCCGGGGTGCGGGGTGGAGAGCTCTGCCTTCACCACAAAACAAAACGTCCTGGCACGCTGGTTCAGTGCCTTTGTGTAGGACGCTGGCTGCACCCGCTGAGTGAGCTGGCGTGCAGGAGGAGGTGCGGCAGCACTGCACCCCGACTTCCCCACTGGAATTAAACTGAGCCAAGGCACAGTGTTTGTCTTGGCAGCAGGGAGCTCACGGGAGGTGAAACTCGCAGGGCTGGTGAGCTGTGACATTACCTGCCTATCAGTGGGTCAGCTGCAGCTGCCCTGCCTCCCCCGGGGTTCACAGAATCACAGAATCATTCAGGTTGGAAAAGACCCTTGGGATCATCGAGTCCAACCATCAGCCCTACTCTGCAAGTTCTCCCCTACACCATATCCCCCAACATCTCATCTAAACGACCCTTAAACACATCCGGGGAAGGTGACTCCACCGCCTCCCTGGGCAGCCTATTCCACTGTCTGACCACTCTTTCTGTGAAAAATTTTTTCCTAATGTCCAGTCTGAACCTCCCCTGTTGCAGTTTAAAGCCATTCCCTCTTGTTCTGTCACTAATCACCTGTGAGAAGAGACCAGCACCAACCTCTCCACAATGTCCTTTCAGGTAGTTGTAGAGAGTGATGAGGTCTCCCCTCAGCCTTCTCTTCGTCAAGCTAAACAGTCCCAGCTCCTTCAATCACTCCTCATAGGATCTGTTCTCCAGGTCCTTCACCAGCTTCGCTGCCCTCCTCTGCACTCATTCCAGCACCTCGAGATCTCTCTCGTGTTGAGGTGCCCAAAACTGGACACAACACTCCAGGTGTGGCCTCACCAGTGCAGAGTACAGGGGGACTATCACCTCCCTACTGCTGGTCACACTATTTCTAATACAAGCCAGGATGACGTTGGCTTTCTTGGCCACCTGGGCACACTGCTGGCTCATGTTCAGCAGTTTGTCAATTAGAACCCCCTGATCCTTCTCTTCCAGACAGCTCCAGCCACACCTCCCCAAGCCTGTAGCCATGCAGGGGGTTGTTGTGGCCCAAGTGCAGGACCTGTCACTTGGCCTTGTTGAAGCTCACCCCGTTGACGTTGGCCCACCGATCCAATCTATCCAAGTCTCTCTGTAGTGCCTTCCTATCCTCATGCAGGGTTAGGCTGTTCCTAATGCACACGTGCTCTCCTACCCAGAAAAGACCTTCCCCAGATTGCAGGCGCAGCTTGGCTGCAGCTGGGCTTTCCTTGGTGAGCACAGGGCTGCTGAAGTCAAACACCCTTTTCCAGCTACAGCTGACTGAGAATGATGGACACAACAGCAGGCTGCTAACAGCAGAATAATTCATCAAACCTGAGATATTCGAGGAGGAAATGACTAGCTGTTGATCTTACTCCTCTTCAGCTGATCCCATCTCCTGTTTCATTTGGTTTTGTTTGTGGGGGCTTACAAATCCTCTTGTCCATGTCACTGCTAATGTCACGCTGCCACATGTGACCATGATGCTCAGGCTCCTCACCCCACTTCCCACAGGTAGAAATGCTGCCTGCTAGCCTGCCCCATCCCTCTCAAAAAGCACAACGAGGGACTGAAAGAAAAATTAACCTTGTGCATTTCCAGTACCACGCACCACAAGAAAATCTGGTTTCAGGGAAGGAGGGCTTCAGTCTGCCTTGTATCTCAGCAACACAGAGGAATTGTGCAAAATCCTGACTGGGTTGCTTTCATTTTTACACATTTATTTCTGGAGTCTACATTCCTCTAAAAGCGATGCTCTCATCAAGACCAACAGGCTTGGGCAAGTGTTTAGGCCCTGTCTGCAGTCTCAATAGTCTCTCTCAGGCTACTTATTCTGGCAATAATGCACAGACTGTACCTTTTTCTGAGACGCATCTGGAGTGCCTACGGGAGTGGTGCAGGCGTCTTCAGGTTCTGAGTGATTAAACTCGCATGCTGAAACACTGGCCGAGTCTGTGCTGTCACCAGAGCTCCCACCTGGAGCAGATTTGGGTTGCTCTTTGATGGGTGTGTTATGGGCGATCATCTCAGAGCCTAGAAACAGTCCAGTATAGAAAAGAAGGCATAAAAGCCAGTAAGTGAAAGCAGAACAGAGCTGGGCTGAGCAAAGCTGTCACTTGGTTCAAAATTCTTATGTATTGTTTTGCTTTCCTATCTTGAGTGGCCTATTGTTTTCATTTCCTCTATGTTGTTTATACGGTTTGTCAAGAGAGTTTGTTACACACTAACACAATACCTTCTTGACCTAGCATACCTACCAGCTGCAAGGCCAAAATCAGAGCTAATGCCCAAGTACCACAAACGAGACTCTTCTTCAGTCTGTTGAATTTTCAGACTCACTTGCTAGGAAACGATTGATTGTAAACCTGATGTGTTTACAAACGAAGGGATGAGGGGCGAGTTAGAGGCATGGCAGCTGGCTGCACCTTACGCCGTCCTGCACACTGCTGTCACCCCCTGGTCCCACTGACACAAGACCTGCTCAGCCGCCATGAGTGCATGAAAGGTAACACATGGCCAAACACCAGGCAAAGGTCTGCAAAAGGCAAATTCATCCCCGCTGCAAATTCTTTCCCTCAATAAAGGTGCCACAGATACCAGTTTCTCTCTAAGAGTCTGAATGGAGATGTACACAACGAGAAGGTCAGAAGAAAGTGTAAATTATAGGCTCTCCCTCTCCGAGACTCATTTCTAAATGCAGGTCAAGTAAATTTAAAGGAGTGTCGAAGGAAACAAACTTGTATAACATATAAAGAAGACAGGTGAATTAGATGCTATGTCAGCATGCAGTTAATGATTTAAAACAATTTAGGGGTCACTCACTGTTGCCGGGGTGAATTATGCCAGTCTTTTCTACAGTATTAATTTGCAAAATACATTCAGAGTGCAGATGAAACAATTCTTTAGGCAAAGACTGCACAGCGCAAACAAACTCCATGCAGTAAATTACAATACTGCAGCGCTGAAACGCAGTCAGAAACAAGAGAATAAAGCCTGTGCTCCGCAGCGACAGTTCTTACGCACAGCTTAGGCACGTGCCAAGGGAGACACAAATGAGAGGCCACCGAGAGTTCAGGCACTGTCATCTTCAAAGCTCACGTTCTCAGAGCCAGATGGACTAAGCAAAATGGAACTCAGATGGACTAATTGAAACACTTTCCAAACAGCTGCCTGGATTTTTTTATTTTTTTTTTTTTGCATATCAGACTCAAAACTCTAGATTGAAAACATCCATTCATTCTTCTTTCAGACCCTAGCCTGCAGTAGCGCTGACGTGAAGTGAATGACTACTGGCTGTTCTGAGGAAACTAGGCACAAGAACGAAGCAGGAAAGGGCAGTTAAGAGCTGATAGTGCTGTTAAATTCATCATTTCCCCCCCTCATCTTGACCATGCCACTGGTATGCGGGAGTCCCTTCATATCTCCTCTCGTATCAGGTTCAAATTTCTCACCTTTATTTTTACTTCTGTCCTTGATCTCTGCTTTCATTCCCTGCAGCTTTCCATGAATTCCTGCTAGTCTATTGTTTCCTGTGTCTGCTTAGCTGCATGCCCCTGTTCTCCACCCACCTCCTGTTTGAATCTTTGCAGTATTAAACTAAACTGAACCATGTCCCCATGATTATTTTCTTTCTCTAACTTGAAGGCAGTTGGGCAGATTGTTTCTATTATCAAATGCCTTTTTGCTAACCTTAATTTTCATATTAAAATCCTGCAAGGAATTTTTGCATGTGTGTAGCAAATTAGACTAATAATAGGCCAGACTTTATCCTCATTTACTCTGTTTTGCCTCTGCATTCAGGGAAGTTATTACACAGTAGATATTGAATTTATAATCCAGCACTAAAATTATTCCTTTTTCTGACACCTTAGGAAGGCTTTTTTGTCTCTAATCCCTTTCATCATTAATAATCCTCATGACTACTTACAACAACAGAAAGGGACAGCTTCAGACAGAAGTACGCATTTCTAGCTGATGGTGTCTCCTTAATGTAATGCAGTGGTCTGGATCCCCAGCCAGGTTTTTCAGCTTGTTATAAATGCAGAGGCAGAGCCGAAAATAACTTTTATAAATTGATTGCAATAAGAACAATCTCGGTACGCCAGGGGGCAGGGGCGTTTCTGCTCCGCACCGACGGACACCAGGTGGTGCTGTGTCACTCCCTTCTATAGCCCCATCCTGGGCTTCACATGCACAGCAGGGCCCCACAAACTTTCCCGGGCTTTCTGGTGTTGCTCGGGCTCCTGACAGGGGTCCCTCCAATCATTTTCCACCCGCGCAATCCGGTGTTGCTGGGGGCTTCTGACAGGGGTCCCTCCAGTAATTTTCCACTTGCATAGCAACAGTCACTGAGAAAAAAAACTTCCAAACCCTTTTAACCATAAAACCACGACAAATCTCCCTTAACATATATACATTGCAAAATACATTAAAGTCATTATATTTTCTTAACACGAATCACCACCATATTCTTCACATTTGATTTATTCAGGTTCATATTAACACAGCAGGTAGCCTTTGCCCCATCCTACTCACTGGCTCAGCCTCTTCACCACACTTTTCCGAGATTTCGGTGGTGTGGTGCTGGTGTCAGCAGCTGCTTCGATGACACATGAAAGGCTGTAACTGCAGAACAGAGGGCACTGGGTTAATTTTTACAGACAATACTATTAGTTATGTATCTCAAAGCAGTAATATTCAAGAAATCTGAGAAACCTTCAGTTATTCCCACTTCACCGAAGGTTACAACCCCACAAAGAGGAACATAGCTCTGTCTGCATTTTACCCTGATGAAGGGGATATTTCACTTCTTTATAATAATTTTTAAAATCAGTGCTTTTTTGGATGACATTCATCATTTCATTTAAAAAAAATAAGAAAATACTTAGCATGTGAATCTTGGATAAGCTGTCTTTTTTTTACTATGACTCAGTACAATGCAGTATGTATCTATGCTTACACTCTTAGTGCAGCAGAGTGGTATTCAGATACCTAGTGGAAATATTAAAATGCTGTAAATAAATTCTCTTGGGTTGGTCTAGCAGCATGTGCCGTAGCACAGAACTCAGCAGGGCTGCAAAACCCACCCCAAACACCCGGGAGACGTTTATCTGGTGAGCGCTCAGCGAGCTCTGTGTTGCCTTGGCTACCTGCTGCCCGCATCCACCAGCCAAACGCTCAGTGCCTGCATCTTGACAGCCCCTAGGATCGACCTCTGAGCGTGTGTCTGGGCATACAGACAGCCCAGACACAACAGACTATCAGATTTCAAAGTCAGAAGCCTGATTTCCAATCTCAAAAAAAAAAAAAAAAAATCCAGTCTCAAAACAACCCTGCTAAATGTTCAGCAGGGTTTCTACAGCTGTTCAGCAGAAGACAGAGGTATTTCCACCCTCCTGGAGCAGCAGTACATGTAAGTTCCTGTAAGAGGACAGCTGAAGGCTGACATAACCCACCTGCAGGTGGGTGTGGGGTAAGAAAAGCCTGCTTTGCCAGCTGGACTGAGAACCTACCTCTCCTCCTCAGTTAAATGCTCTTGTCTCCTGAACCACTGGATGAATTTTGGGTCTGGTGTCAGGCAGTAGCTGTTACATGCAGACTGCAAGAGCATAATTTGGGCAATTACTTCAAATTCCTACCAAAAAAAAAAAATCAAACGGGAATTCTAATTAGAAAACAACATAAAGCCAAATTCACTCTTTCATATACTAAACACATGCAACAACAGATCCAGGACAGACTTCATTTGACCTGAAGTTCAGTTTCAGTTGAGTGACTATTTCAAGAACCAGTTTTTTAAACAATGAAGTCTTTCCCCGCCCCCCCGCCCCCCAGCATCTGAAATGTTTATTGAAATGTGAACATTTTCAGACAAGCACAAATTAGAAGACAAACACAAGGAATCATACTTCACCACAGCGCTTTTCCCAAGTACTAACTGAAGTGCAACACCAGTGCAAACCCACCGAATGGCAGCACTGCTGGTTGTTCCTCTAGGAACAAGGGTAGCAAAGGGCCATAAAGTCTTCAGATTACCCTACCTGCTGACCCCTGCTCTGGCCAGACCAGCTGTGAGAGAAAAATCATGCTCTGTGCTTAGGTGGTTCTCAGACAGCAAGCGAGGGTAATAATTAGGGGGGCCTGCGATGAAAGCAGAGAGTCTGATTCTCCCCGGCTTTTCACGTTGTGCACTCGCACCAGAGGAACATAAAACGCTACCAGTAATACGTGTGACTGGAATGTGCAGCTCTTCTCTAACTCCACTTGCACACACGCTTTGCCACAATAATTCTTAATACCCCCTCGTGTTAGAGCAGGGTATAGAATCAGGATGCGGGAATGGAGCTGAGTACTCGGCATGGTTCAGACGGCAGCTTTGCCACTGGTTTGTATGAAGCTGGACTGATGACCAACCAGAAGCTCCTGTATCCCATTATTAGTATCCTGAGCCCTGCAGCTGTACATGCAAGGCAAGTCCAAGAGGTGGTTTGTAGAGCTGGGAGAAGTTAAGGGAAGGAAATGGCTCCATCCCAGCCAACTCCAAGTCTGCTTTCAGACCCCAGAAGGGAGATTTGGCATGAATTCATTCAGACAGATGAAACCCTAGAACCTTTACTCCTACATAACATTACTTATCTCTGACCAACAAGGATCAGGCTGAAAGGGAAGACTGATAGCTTTTATTTCTCTGTCTCATCTGCAGCCTTTCAGCTAAAAATAGTTTACTGCAGCAGAAGGAAGATATTTACGAACTCTATCTTCTGGAAAGCAAAGGTCTCATGCCACCAGCTCTGTTTCAACACACAGGTCATACACATGTATCGTGTTCCCATGAACACCAAATGGAGGGAATGTGCATGCCCCAGATGTAATTCCCATGGAAGTAAGTGGCCTGCAGCTCTCTTCCCCTATTGCACACATCTAAAAAGTAGGTTCTCGTTCTGCAGTTTGTTCACAGTTTGGCAGAAGCTCACAGCATTTCAGGGATCTGTTCTTTCCTCATGAACTTGCATTAAAATTCACAGCTGTTATATACACCCGAGCAATGACAAATGGCCTTGCCAAGAGAACGCTCTAGAAGAGGGTATCAGTAAACTAAAAATCACAGAACATTCAACTTACCCTTCGTCTCTTCTCAAAATTGATCAGGCCACCCTGTTGGAAGGAAAAAGAAGGGATCAGAATAGAGGAACACATGCTTAGTTGAACTTAATCACGAACAGGATGAAGTAGCAAGGCTAATGTAAAGCGCAGACCTGCCCTGAGCAAGGACCTTCTAAAAATACCTGTTTCCAGATCTAGTATAAACCCCAGCACTCATATATCTGAGTCTCCAAGGGACATCTGTCCTCACGGCCTATATGGCAATCTGCCCAAGGAAAAAAGCCCAATACAAGAATGCTCATAAAAGCTGTGTTGAGATCAGGTCTGAACAGTGCTAGTGGGATTTTGCATGCAAGAAACAAACTTGGCTCTTGCCTGTGCTGTGAGTTTAGCAGTGTTCCCAGTGAGTCTCAGAAACACCAAGTGAACACAAAGCATGGACAGGAGGGAAACTGCCAAAAAAAAAATGGATGTATAGCAACCTTACGCAGGCCTGCTTCAGTGCAGTTCTGCAAAACAAACCACCACTAAAGACCCCAGCAACCATTGCCAGCCCAGAGAGACCTGTATTTGCCCATTCTTATCATAAATACCAACACCAGCACAACGAAGGCTGCAGTCTCTCTATTAATGGTTTCAAACACCTTTGAAAACTGGCCCCATCCTCAGTCTCTGTTAAACAACCAGACTCTCTCGCAGTCCTTTTCCCCTTCCTATGGTAAATTGGTTCCCCCTGCTTGTTCAGCTAAAGACAAATGAAAAAAAAACAAGTCTTCAATCACCTTAGGGCTCAGACACACCTGAGTCAATACGGAAGCACTTCAGTGATCAGTCTGAAGTGCTGAATTGGTGATTCTGTGTATTTGACCAATTATTCACATAAATCTTCATGCCTAATATGTTGTTTTCAGAAAAATAAAACAGAATAATGGAAAGACTACTTTCTTCACATTTTCTAACCTAAGAAAACAAGACAAAACACAATGCTAAGCTTGTCCCTTCAGATAACAGCACTCGAATTCACACAAGATTCTTGTTGCTGATAAAACTGCATATCGCTTCCTTTTTTTTGAACACAGATTCCTCCATTTTTAGGAACTGCAGAAGAACCCAGTAGAAGACACAGGAACAGACACACTGAGTTCCGGGAAGGCAGGGAGGATATTTAGGATTCAAAAAATTGCCTCAAATTACCTCGATATAGTCCTGAAGTGCTGTGTCAAGCATCATGAGATCAGTGAGAAAGGTACCAAGATAAGGTACCGTGCCTTGCATTACTCCCTGCAAATGATCAGAGCAACGTTGGATTAAATGACTGAGAAATGGTAATAATTAGAATGCTAGAATATACCTGTATAGGAAAATGAAATAAAAGCAGTCTGCTTAACCAAACAGTGGTCTTATGTTTTCTTTCATTGCATCCTCTCAGTATCTAATTTAGAATTCAAATCAAATTCTAATGAGAGTGGGATGCTCTCACAGATATTGCCAAGTGGTTTTATATTACAATACTGCCACCACACCCTGGTTTCTAACAGTGGGTCACCAGGAAACCCCGCTTGTGGAAGAAGCATTGAGCAGCAGGGATGATCTCTGCTACAAGAGGAGCAGCCAGGGAATGGTCCCGGCTAGCCTGTGTAAGCAGTTTCTCGCTCTGCCTCATTCCAGTGGATTTTTACTTAATGGTGTTATGTCATGTGACAGTCAAGTCAAATCAAGTCACACTTGTTCTCCTCTAAGAAGTGACCATCTTCGTCAGCCATTCCTTTCATTTTAATACTAATTATTCAAATCTTAAACTTTCTAGGCTGCTAGAAGTTGTAGAATTCAGGCTGTTTCTACACTTGTGAAGGAAACGCTTGTTTCTACCATCCAAAAGGCTCCATACTTTTTCCAGTCAAATAAATAGACAAAAAATCATATTCAGCACTTTTGCCTCTCTATCCCAGATTTCTCTCCCCCTGTCCTTTTAAATCTTTGCCAACTTTGAGACAAAAGGCATTTGCACCAGCAGACTGGAAACCGAACACATTTTACAAAGCAATCTCTGTAAAAGTCTGTGCAATTTTCAAGCTGGTATGTCAGAAGCTTCATGAGCTTGCTTAAAAGTAAATGAGATTTCTGCTCTGCCAGAGATAATTTACTTTATCACAAGAATTCCAGTATTTACATTATGTATTTTACTACATGAAAAAGTTTCCCTGTATTTCTCTCTAAAGTGTAGCAGGAGTAGTTAATGGAATTCTTTCTTGCAGGACAGAATCAAGACAGTTGAAAATGAAGAACACAGGTTTATATTCATCAATCATTTATCACTCTTCTATATGACAGATTTAGTACATTTCTGGAAGACTTGAAACTGAGGCCAAACCCTTGTCTCAGTGTCCACCCCCAACAGCTGGTTGGGATGGGAAGCAAACGCAAGCGGGAGCAGCAAACCTGTCCACCCCGTTATCCCCTTGCAGGGGACAGGGGAAGATTGGTGCCAGGGAACATAACGTGGCCCCTGCATACAACCACCCAATCCTGGAGCGTTCCCAGCATCAGATCTCTGAACACACTGGCTATGCTGATGCTTTGCATATCTGTTTCCTCTGGCCTTTCAGTACACAGACGGGTGTTACTGGAGTAGAAGGCCAGCTGGGTTGCACTAAAAACCATCGCTGTTACAGCGTGGCAGCTCAGCGTAGGCCATACAGCTTGAGCGGGGTGCAGCACGAATCCAGCTTTGGAACTGTCTTTATATACAGATGTATGTGGGGGGGGGGGATCATCTACATATATATGCACTTTATATACACACACACAGGGTATTACCTGCTTACTGTGATCCACAGCATAAGTGAAATACAGCTTTGGACATATATTTACAGGAACAAACATTCCGACTGCCTGTTCAGTCTAAACCTTTCACTTCACTTGCTTTGCATCAGCTAATCAATAGCATTGACGTGATTGTTTTTCTTGACAGAGGCACACTCAAGAGTTTTACCTACTGCACGCTCTCTTTGTTAAATACCTTTCCAGTTTTTGCTCCTTATATAATTCACCAGTTAGGGTTAATCATGTTATCAGTTCAAAACGGGGAGGAAAAGGACCCCAAACGCACCATATCTTTTTGAAGTTGCAGCCGCCTCTGTGTCCTTTTCTGATTTTCTTTCACACTGCTGTCCAGGTTGGCAAATTTGGATGTTCCTTCCTGTGAGTTAAAAGAGAATTAAAGGCAATTAACAAAGGATCTAAGTGATAAGCTGGCAACTATGTTTGTGTAAAATAATTGCAAATACATTTAATGGGGCAAGCAAAAATATTTGCTGTATAGGTACATGCACGTGTACATACATGTGCTAAACTTCTGGGACTTGTACACTGACTTTTGAATTGTGGACAAAATCCCACAAAATTACTATAAGGCAGTTTTTCAGCAAAGTGGCTCTACTCTGGTCAAAGCTAAAGCGCTGTTGAAAATCTCCTGAGAGTTTAAATCAGAGAAGCTTAGATGTACCTTCAGGTGGCCAGATGCTTCTCTGAACTCTATCCTGACACTCTTGACCTCAGGATTTCTGCTTAACTTCCTAATCAGGACTGGTACAAGCAAACATCTCTATCTTATGTAATGCTTTGTTGTTTTTCTTATGCCGCAAAGAGATCCAGCAACTACCCTCTGTGGCTTACTGACTAATCCAAAAACACGCAGGAAATGAAAGGAATAGGTTTTCATCTCCACAATTCAAGCTTTCCCGTGAATGGATGAGCTATTTCACAATAGATCTGTAGCATTTATTTCCCTGGATCCATACGGGATGCTGGGAGTTACTGTTATTTTCTCCAGTGGTTGGACAGATGGGGCATGAATCATTATTAGTCTTTTTAAGAGGCACAAAACAACAGCCTGCACTTGTAAAGATCCTTTCATCACAACATTTACTTCTCTCAGTAACAGTTAAGGAACAGATCAAACTCAAATTGTATTTCCTTCCTTGGCTGGAAAACAGGAGCAAAAGAAAAACGAGTGTTGTCTCAATGTCTTCAAGATACTGAAAGATAAACTGGAGATCCTCTAACAGCAGCCGGCGGGCAGGCACAGGAGCTAAAACTGCAACTTGCAGCAGAGCCATTGTTCGGGGGGGAGAGAACACAGTGCTCCCTCTCCGTGCCAACCAACCTGTTTCATATGGCATTTTGTCTGCTTTACACTTAAATTTGTAGGATGGATAGGCAAGGTCAAACACGGCTTCCCTAGAGACACTATTTATAGTGAAAGAAAACAAAGACTTTAGGGATTCAGTGGACATTAATCCTCCAGTTGTTACAAAACAGTCCAAAAGAAGTAGGAGAGAGGTTCTAGCTATTCTGTGGAATTTTTCTCCTCTCACTGCTTTCAAAATGTTTTGCAAATCTACTTACGGCAGCTGGAGAGGGTGATTTGCTGGGAGCCAGAAGGTCTGGGCTCAGATTGAGTTGTTATTTTGTCTTTTTAATATTTAGTTTAATATGCTATTGTGAACACACATTTTCCCTCTATGCTTATTATTGTCTCACCTGCTTTAAAATTTAGCTACAGATGTTGATAAATGGATGATAAACTAAACAGATTGACAGGTTTGAATGTGTTCACCCATCATTCCTGAGCAAAACACTGTGTCAAATACCAAGGCAAGGGGGTAAGGTACAAATGCCAGACTGACTGGATAGAACTGCCAAAAAATAAACTGGTCAGGCAGTTTATAGAAACATTTTTATGCAGACAGAAAAAACTGCCACAAACATTCCATAGTTTCTACAGAATATAACCTTTCCCTGCTATTCTTCCTCACCCCTGTCAAGATCCTGCGCTTGTTGGGGTTCGCCCAGGCGAGTGCACAAGTCAAACAGAGACTGCTTTGTTGTCCATCTGGCCACACACAGAGCAGGAAGCCTGTTCCTTCAAAATTCCCAGCCCTGTTTTCTAGTTCCAAGAAAGGTACGGGATAGTCAGATAAACATCTTGGTTTAATTCCTCAGCTGAAGCCGAGTGGCATTGTTCCAGTGAAGTCAAAAGCACTACAGCGGTGCAGCCCACTTGAGAATCTCATTTGGAGCTGCTCAGCACTCACCAGTGCAAACCAGAGCCTTTCCCGGTCTGCTCAGAGGGCACATGAGCTAGCAGTTCATCCCTCTGTACAGACTAGTGTAAAGCCAAAGGGCTAACTTGTAACTCATCTCAGTAAAATCCCACTACCACAGGTACGATCACAGCTATTCTTGAGCTAGACATCACCCTGCCCAAGAGATGTCTAACTACAGCAGTGGGGGCTCCAAGGCCCCTGACCTGGTGTCCTGTGAACAAGTCCACACAGAAACTGTGCTGCTGCACCCTGCTGTATGTGGGTATTCAAGCTCAGCAGGCTAACACGAGCGTAGGTGCTTTCAGGAGCAAGAGAATCACCTCTCATCCCAGCAGAAAAGCACAGGTTTTACAGACCTCTCTTCCCTGAAGCAGTGCATACAGTAGCTCAGGGAGAGACGAGCTTTGACAGCTCATTAGAAAAAGGGCTAACCTCAGCTTTGATTGAGAACACAAGCCTTGCAACTCAAGCTAATTCTCACCTTCATTTGCAGCCCCCTGCTTGTCAAATAATTGACATGGTTTGAGAAGATATCAGACAGCTCTTCAAACATCAGCATCATGTTCCTGTACAGGAAAAGATTAAATCATTTAGGTTACCAGTAAGCACTCTAATTCAGATCACTGGTTTTTTTCCTCATGAATCGTTAACAGTTGGGCATATAAAAGATACCACCACCAAAACGCATCCAGTGAGATGCTGCACATCAACTAGGAACTTTCCTGGGATCTTCTGGTGCTCCCCAGTAACACCAGCCTTATTTGACAGCATCACAAGGAATGCCACAGGTACGCAGATCCTGGGCAGGGTTTTCAGTCACACTGAGGGGTATCAGATTATTGTAAGAAAGTGGGTAAATGGATACAAAGAAACAGAAAAATAGCCGTGAGAGGTATCCTAAGTAGTACGTTTTTGCCCTGTGCCACGCACTCTGGAAAGCTAGAAGCCTTTAAGTGTATGAGCCCCTTTCTATTACCCAACACTATAAATACAAGATGGCAACATCCTGATCAGGAACAGGAACATGGGGCAGCAGAAGGAAAGACCCACTTCTCCTAGTGGAAATGCAGAAGTATACTGTGTGGCAGAGTGACGTTTCTCTTTGTTTATCAAAGACAAAGGAAAGAATCTATTCTTCACAAACTGAATGAGCAGAACACCATCTTTCCTACAGAGATTTCTGGTGTCTGTTTGGCATGCAGTAAATATACCAGTTGCACAAAAAGGTATTCCCCTGTAAGAAATAGCATCTTCAATACAGGCTTGGGTTTTGTAGTTTGGGGATATATTTTAAGGAAATGTCAGGACCAAGAGAGGATTAGTGAGGGTTTGTAGCAGCCTGGACCTCCTCCAACTTCACGGTAGAGTAGACAACTGGCAAGTATCATGGTGCCCTTTTGCTGACCTTCCAAGAACCGTGTGCTTGTGCTGGGTGAGTAGCTAGTCCCATAGTTCTTCAAAATAGGTTCTGAAAGATCCAATACACTATAAAGGACAGAAGAGACCCAGTACCCCTGAGGGCAGGTTATCCAATCAATATGAAAGAGGAGCTCACAGCAGTCAGACCCAAAAAAGGGGTGTGAGCCTCACAGGAATGAGAGTTATCTTCTAAGAGAGCACTTGTCCATGAAGGAGCAGAATAGGAAGACTGAGAAGAACAAGATGAAAAGAAAGAGCACTGAGCTCTTTGTCTTTGTTTGGGGCTAGCCACGGGAGCAGAGGGGGATGCTTACTTTGAAACACACGCCCAGGTCTTCTTTAGCCGATAGATGGAGCTGGACTGCAGTGCTGCAATGATGGCCCTCAAGGAGGAAAAATTCTTCAGGATCCTACATTCCTGTGAAAGGAGCGGTTAGAAATACAGGAGCATTAAATGTCAGCATTACGAATATGTTAGTGCTCTTCTGTTTGACTGGTGTTATAAATTGAGACCACAATGGACTATAATTCACTCTTTATTAATTATAGCAAGTAGAATATGAGCAAAGACAGCGCTGGACGGCAGGGGAGTCTGCGCTCCGCCAACTGCCGTGCTGAGTAGTTCAAATAGTCCCCTTTTTATACATCTTTACTTCCGTGCTCATGAGGTAGTGGAGGTACTCCGCGCATGCTTCAGTTGTTGTTAGGGGGGTCGTTTCCTGCCTCCTGGTATTTGTTGAGGCTGAAGTAAGAAGTCTTCCCTCTTTGTCTCATAGTTGATCTTTCACTCATATATCCTTATATGGGCTGTCTTGTCCTGTTTCTTGTCGCTTCCTGGAAATCTGGTGGTTATCTTGCATGAGCAGTATCTGGTTCAGTTTGTGTGAGCGATTACAGTTATCTTATCTCACACAGGCGGCGTCCGGTGGTTGTTTGCATGAGTGGTTTCTGTCGTCTAATTTTACACTGAGCTTAACATAAATCTTAATAAACAATACCTTAGTCCACAGTTTCTCACACTGGTGTCATGCTTGCTACACATTCTCACTGCTAAGCAGGCAGCTGTACAAATATTGAGCATCAAAAATATCACTCCCCCCCCCACCAGCCAACAAACACTTTATGGGCTTTGGCGTTTATATCTTGTTTTCCTCACTTTCATGTATTTGTGGTGATGTTGCAGTGTTACAGCTTCCAGTCGTCCCAGTAAAAATAAAAGTGGAACTGAGTCCATGAAGCCAGGCTAAGAAGGACAAATATTACACTTCTTAAAAAGCTCTTTATAGTTACCAATCCCTTTTACCCTTTAGGGGAAAAAATAGGCTTTGCCTCTTTATGTGTGGTATTTAAAATGTAAACCCTCAATCATCTAAGTGTCAATTAAAAATAGAGACATGCAAAGGAATAACCTGTTATTCAAGTACGTGCACACTGTTAAAGAGAAAAACCTTCCCAGCTTTTCCAGAGTCAGGATCAAATCCTAACAGAGGGACTGGTGTGGTGGTGCAATTCTTACCCCCCCCCCGCCCCTCTTTGTTGGGCTGCTTGGTGCTAGGTGCGATTCCACCCACATCCCCGAGCTATACACAGTCTGTGGAGATAAGGACTGACAACATTAACGAGCCTGGCTCCTGCCCCTCCCGATTGCTCGGTAATGGTTAAAATGGCCCATCAACTCCTAAGGGCCTGGCACACCTGTGCCTGGGATGTGGTCAAATGGGAACAATAACAGAGTCGCACATTAATCAAATTCTTTTGTAACTGCTGGAAGGCACCAGAAGGCATTTGACAAAAGTCAATTATCTTGGACCCTATAAATGGCGACCACCAGGGAGACCCTTTGAGCTCTCCTGGATCGCAGTGGGCCTGTGACCAGCACCTCCCCTGAGCTGGGACGCCTCTCAGGTACCAAACCCTTCAGGTGTCGTCTGCTCCAGACGGAAGGCCAGGGCGAAGTCCCCCGCTCGAGTCTCGATTATCGCCCGTTGAGGAATGCCAAGGCATTGGGAGTATTTGCTCTAAACTCGAGAGGGAAATTTTCTTTGAGCTAGCTTCTCTTTACTCTGTGTGTGTGTGTGTGTGTGTGTACGTACCCTTGTTTCTGTGTGTGTATGTCTATTCTGTGTCCATTCTACTGAATCCAAACACCTTTGTTTCTGTATGTTTGTCCATTTTGTTATGTGCATGCATGTGTATATATATATATATAGGTACCGTTAAGTAAGTTAGTGTGAATCTCGTCATTTTAGAATCTGAATAAGTCGCTTTCCTTTCTTTTAGTATTTCTGAATTATTTTATAATAATAAATTGCTGTTAGTTATTAATACAACTAGATTTCTTACTAAATATTACTGTGTCAATACTTTCATCCGCGACAGGCACAAGGCACCGGGGGTCGGTCCCGGGGCGGGCTGGGAAGCACCGAGTCCGGTCCCGGGGCGGGCAGCGAGGCACCGGGGCCCGGTTTCGGGGTGGGCAGTGCGGCACCGGGGTTAGGTCCCGGGACAGGCAGCGCCGTCAGGCTTCGATCCCGGGGCGGGCAGCGCGATACCGTCGGCCGATCCCGGGGCGGGCTGGGAGGCAAAGGGGGCCGGTCCCGGGGCGTGCAGCGAGGCACCGGGGCCCGGTTCCGGGGCGAGCTGGGAGGCACCGGGGCCGGTCCCGGCGCGGGGAGCGCGCCTCCGGGGTTCTGTGCCGGTGCGGGCATGTCCGTCGGGTCCGTTGCCGGGGCGGGTAGCGCGGCACCGGGGTCCAGAACCGGGGAGTGCAGCGAGGCACCGGGGGCCGGTCCCTGGGCGGGCAGCGAGGCACCGGGGCCGGTCCCGGCGCGGGGAGCGCGGTACCGGCAGGATTCGGTCCCGGGGCGGGCACAAGGCACCGGGGGCGGTCCCGGGGCGGGCAGCGAGGCACCGGGGGCGGTCCCGGCGCGGGGAGCGCGGTACCGGCGGGGTTCTGTCCCGGGTCGGGAACAAGGCACCGGGAGCAATTCCCGGAGCGAGCACAAGGCACCGGGGGCGGTCCCGAGGCGGGCTGGGAAGCACCGGGGGCCGGTCCTGGGGCAGGCAGCACGGTACCGGTGTCCGGTCCCGAGGCGGGCAGCGAGGCACGGGGGGCCGGTCCCGGGGCGGGCAGCGAGGCACCGGGGTTAGGTCCCGGGATAGGCAGCGCCGTCGGGCTTCGATCCCGGGGCGGGCAGCGCGATACCGTCGGTCGGTCACGGGGCGGGCTGGGAGGCACCGGGGGCCGGTTCCGGGGCGGGCTGGGAGGCACCGGCGGCGGTCCCGGGGCGCGGAGCGCGCCTCCGGGGTTCTGTGCCAGTGCGGGCATGTCCGTCGGGTCCGTTGCCGGGGTGGGTAGCGCGGCACCGGGGTCCAGAACCGGGGCGTGCAGAGAGGCACCGGGGGCCGGTCCCTGGGCGGGCAGCGAGGCACCGGGGCCGGTCCCGGCGCGGGGAGCGCGGTACCGGCGGGGTTCGGTCCCGGGTCGGGAACAAGGCACCGGGAGCAATTCCCGGAGCGAGCACAAGGCACCGGGGGCGGTCCCGGGGCGGGCAGCGAGGCACCGGGGGCCGGTCCTGGGGCAGGCAGCGCGGCACCGGGGTTAGGTCCCGGGACAGGCAGCGCCGTCCGGCTTCGATCCCGGGGGGGGCTCCGCGATACCGTCGGTCGGTCACGGGGCGGGCTGGGAGGCACCGGGGGCCGGTTCCGGGGCGGGCTGGGAGGCACCGGCGGCGGTCCCGGGGCGCGGAGCGCGCCTCCGGGGTTCTGTGCCAGTGCGGGCATGTCCGTCGGGTCCGTTGCCGGGGTGGGTAGCGCGGCACCGGGGTCCAGAACCGGGGCGTGCAGAGAGGCACCGGGGGCCGGTCCCTGGGCGGGCAGCGAGGCACCGGGGCCGGTCCCGGCGCGGGGAGCGCGGTACCGGCGGGGTTCGGTCCCGGGTCGGGAACAAGGCACCGGGAGCAATTCCCGGAGCGAGCACAAGGCACCGGGGGCGGTCCCGGGGCGGGCAGCGAGGCACCGGGGGCCGGTCCTGGGGCAGGCAGCGCGGCACCGGGGTTAGGTCCCGGGACAGGCAGCGCCGTCCGGCTTCGATCCCGGGGGGGGCTCCGCGATACCGTCGGCCGGTCCCGAGGCGTGCTGCGAGGCACCGGGGGCGGTCCCGGGGCGGGCTGGGAAGCACCGGGGGCCGGTCCTGGTGCAGGCAGCGCGGTACCGGTGTCCGGTCCCTGTGATAGACAGTAAACTGTTTGTTCATCAAATTCCATTAAAGATACTGGGAGCTCGTGACATGTTATTCCATAAACTATGTAGGCCTAAGCTTAATCTTAACTATTACACTGTGTAACGACTGACTGCAAGTGCTTATCTAAGTTGAAATGCTGAAGCAAGGACTCCTACTACGCAAAAGACTGAAAAGAGGGAGAAAGGGAAGAAGAACAAAGGGGAGAAAGACAAAGGGGAGAAGAAGAAGAAAAAAAAAAAAAAAAAAAAAAGGGGGTAGTGTCTATATTCTGTAAGATATAAACAAAAGCTTTGTGAGCCACTCTCAGGAAAGCAGGAAATACGAGGAGTTGGTGACGTGAGGAAGACCCGGATGGCGCGACCCCCTAGCTGCAAAGTGCGCAGACGCAGGGTACACCTCTCAGAGAGACCCGATACCGGAAGGCGGAGGATATAAAAAGGACGGACCCTCGGGAAGTGAGTGCGCGCTGTTGGTGGAGCAGGGACTCTCCGACCGCCCAGCGCTGTTTTGCTTATTGCCGCTTGCTAAAATAAATAATTGAAATTTAATTTGTCCTAACTTGCATCATTTTGGCAAGATAGTCTATAACAGTCCCGAGGCGGGCAGCGAGGCACCGGGGGCCGGTCCCGGGACAGGCAGCGCCGTCGGGCTTCGATCCCGGGGCGGGCAGCCGATACCGTCGGCCGGTCCCGGGGCGGGCAGCGAGGCACCGGGGGCCGGTCCCAGGGAGGGCTGGGAGGCACCGGGGGCCGGTGCCGGGGCGGGCAGCGAGGCACCGGGGCCCGGTTCCGGGGCGAGCTGGGAGGCACCGGGGGCCGGTCCCGGGGAGGGCTGGGAGGCAAAGGGGGCCGGTGCCGGGGCGGGCAGCGAGGCACCGGGGCCCCGTTCCGGGACGGGCAGCGAGGTACCGGGGGCGGTCCCGGGGCGCGGAGCGCGCCACCGGGGTTCCGTGCCAGTGCGGGCATGTCCGTCGGGTCCGTTGCCGGGGCGGGTAGTGCGGCACCGGGGTCCAGAACCGGGGCGTGCAGAGAGGCACCGGGGGCGGTCCCGGCGCGGGGAGCGCGGTACCGGCGGGGTTCGGTCCCGGGTCGGGAACAAGGCACCAGGGGCAAGTCCCGAGGCGGGCTGGGAAGCTCCGGGGGCCGGTCCCTGGGCAGGCAGCGCGGTACCGGGGGACGGTCCCGAGGCGGGCAGCGAGGCACCGGGGTTAGGTCCCGGGATAGGCAGCGCCGTCGGGCTTCGATCCCGGGGCGGGCAGCGCGATACCGTCGGTCGGTCACGGGGCGGGCTGGGAGGCACCGGGGGCTGGTTCCGGGGCGGGCTGGGAGGCACCGGCGGCGGTCCCGGGGCGCCGAGCGCGCCACCGGCGTTCCTTGCCAGTGCGGGCACGTCCGTCGGGTCCGTTGCCGGGGCGGGTAGCGCGGCACCGGGGTCCAGAACCGGGGCGTGCAGAGAGGCACCGGGGGCCGGTCCCTGGGTGGGTAGCCAGGCACCGGGGGCGTTCCAGGCGCGGGGAGCGCGTTATCGGGGTTCGGTCCCGGGGCGGGAACAAGGCACCGGGGGCCAGTCCCGGGGCGGGCAACAAGGCACTGGGGGCGGTCCCGGGGCGGGCAACAAGGCACCGGGGGCCGGTCCCGGGGCGGGCAACAAGGCACCGGGGGCTGGTCCTGCGCCGGGTAGAGCGGTACCGGGTTTCGGTCCCGCGGCGGGCAGCGAGGCACCGGGGGCCGGTCCCGGTAGTGCGGCACCGGAGGCCGGTCCCGGGGCGGGCATCGCCGTCGGGGTCCGTTCCAGGGACGGGCAGGGTGGCACCGGGTTCTGTCCCGGGGCGGGCAGCGCCGTCGGGGTCCGGTCCCGCGGCGGGATGGCAGGCACCGGGGGTCGTGCAACCCCCCGCCCCCCCCTTCAGCAGGTCCTTGTCCACCATCTCCAGGCCGCAGATGCTGCAGACGCACTGGCCGCGGCCGCAGCCGGAGCCGGAGACCACGGACCGCGGCGAGCAGGAGAGCGACCGGGCGGCGGAGGAAGAGCAGGAGTCCTCGTCGGGGCGGGCTGCGGGGGAGCGCGGGGAGAGCGCGGTCAGCGCCCGGCCCCCGCCGGCCTCGCCCGGGGGCTCCGCGCCAGCCCGGGCTGCCGGCACCCGCGGGGTTCCCGCCGCGGCTCCTCGGCGGGGCCGAGCGGCGGGGCCGCACCCGCGGCCGCGCCGGAGCCGAGCAGGGAGCGACCGGACCACGCAGCGGCGGGAGCGGCCGCCTCCGCCCCGGGCCCCGGCGCCGCGTCCGCTCCGCGCCCCGCTCAGCTTCTCCGCGGGGCCGCTTGTCGCGGGCAGGTCCTTGTCCTCCAGCCGCAGAGCAGCAGCGGGTCGCGCTTCCACCCCACGGCCCGGCCCTACCGCATCCCCCGGACGGCCCCGGGACCCCGCGCCAGGTCTCTGCTCCCAGCGCCGGCAGCGAAAAAGTTTCTGTTTCCCAGCGGGTGGCCCGGCGGCGCGGGGACCTGCCTCGGCGGCCTCACTCCCCGCGCAAAACCCGCCTGCGCGCCGCGGGAGCGTTATCTCCGGGGGGGGGGGAACACAGACGGCAACAACAACAACAGCAGCAGCGACAAAAAACCGGCAAGACCCCCCCCGTTCGCCTTCCCCGCTTGCCACAGCCTCCCCCCGCCGCCCCCGCCTAAACGAAGACCCGACCTACACCGCGGCCTGAGCAAACCCGGCGGAGCGCGGGGCCCGCGGGAGCGGTTTGTCCGTCCTGCTGCCGCCCAGAGCCCGAGCGCGCCCCCCCGGAACCGGCACCCCCCGCCCCCTACAGCTGCGTCGCCGCCCCCCCCTGCGCCCCCGGGGGTCCCGCCAGAAAACCTTCCTCATTTGGCTGAAAAAGGAGCATCGGAGCCGCCCGGGGCCCTTCTCCGGTGCCGAAACGGAGCCCGACACCCCCGGGCGGGGCTAATGAACCCCCGCGCCTCGGCCGCGCCGTGGGCAGAGGGTGCTCGGCGCCGGCTGCCCCCGGCTTCCCGCAGACCCGGGACAATCCCCAGCCGGGGGGGCCGCAGGCTGCTGGCGCCTTCCCCCGCCAGCCCGGCCCTCCCCGCAGAGTTCCCGCACCCCAAACGCTGCTGCTGCTCCCGGCACATCGCGGGGGAATAAAGCAACAGCGGGTCCGTCGCAGGGGCCGTAAATAACCGGGGGCTGCTTCTCTGCGCCTATTTAACTCGCCAGGTGTCTTTAATTAAACTCGCCGCTGTGTTTCCATCTCCTGCCGCCCCCCCTTTGTTTCAGCTCCGCCTGACGAGAGATGCGAGAGGCGCCGCGGAGTCCCAGGAAAGCAAACTGAGACTGGTCGGTCCGTCCCTAAATACGGTCCGTTTGAGAAAAGGGAATTCTGCTCTCGAGCAGCTGGAGGAAAGGAGAAGCCCCGCGTTCTTCTCCCCCTAAAAGCCACGATCCTTGTTTCAAATCCTCGGAGCCGATTCTGCAGGACCGTCACTGAGCGAGGAGCAGGGCCGAGCCCCGGGAAATCCGTTTGTCCCGTGCTAAACCCGACCTAGGGACGGCACCTCGCTGGAGTTTAGTCCTGACACCCCCAACAGCCGCTGGCACGGCGTGACGCCAGCCCAGCCGCGGCATGGCCCGGTACAGCGGGCAGAGCGGGGGGGCCAGCTACACTAACCGTGTCACGCTGCATTCAGCTGGGGAAAGTGCTGGGGACAGGGGAGATGAAAGCTGCCACCAAATGATGTCAAAGAGCATTTTGCCTTCAGTGTACCGGAGGGCAAAACCCGACCGGGAACTGCGGCGGGTTGTTCGTATCCACCCAGCTCCAATACTCGCTGCGCGTTTGCAGCCGGAGGGGTGTCCTGTGGTGGGTGAGCGCGGTGACCCCGTGCGAGGGGCCCAAAGGGTTCCCCTCAGCGGTTCCCATCTGCCCACTCAATTCCTTCCACCCCTGTCGATGTGGTGAATAAACACCGGGCAGGGGAGCGGGGCCGTCGGGCAGGAACACGTGTGTGTGGGGGGGGAAAGCGCCGTGGCCGCAATCAGCTCAGCAGATTCTCGGCTCCTTGGGCCGCCGCTGATGAGGACAGGGACCGTTTGAGCCCCCTTCACCCCCGCGGGCTGCGGGGGGGCCGTACCACAGGAATATACGTTTCTTGCTAATTAAGCTCCAATATATATGCCGAGTTTCGCATGGGAAATTAATTCTTGTTAATGGAACGGAAAAACTGAGTAGCACCATTTAAACAGGTGCAAGCCACGATCAAGAGGATGTGGTGGCTTTTTTTTTGTACATGATTTGAATGAGGTGGACTGGACCTGTTTCTCAGGGAACATTGCAGTGTTCAGAATGACTCCGTGGCCCTTTCCCGGGCCATGGCGCATCCCCGTGCCTGCCCTCCTGCCCGTCTGCCTGCCCGCCAGCTCTCCAGGCGGGGAAGAGCTCCCAGCTGCGCCGATGGGTCCCAGTGCCGGGAACGGCCCCGCCGGCGCTGCCGAACTGCCGCGGGCCGGGCATGGCGGAGCCTCCCCGCCTCCCTCCCGGTGCCCCCGGGGCCAGTGCCCCCCTGCGAGGCCGGGCGGCCACTGCGGTGCTGGGGATGGGGTGCTGGGGTGCGCGGGCAGGACGGGCTCAGTCTTTTTTTAGCTTTGTAGGGGTGGATCTCCCTTTTCTTTGCCTGAAAAGGGTGGGTTTGGGAGGTGAAATGTTCCTCGCTGCCCGCTGGACACCTCCGGACAGCCCAGCGCCCTCCACTCCTCCCGCCCCCCGCGGAAGGGATGCGCTGCGGGTGAGAGCGCGGGAGGGGGGCACCGCCTTGCCTGGCAGGGAGCTGGGCAGCGGCTGTTGTTTGTTCCAGGAGGGGGCTGAGAAGGCAGAAGAAAGGCTCGGAGGGCGTCTGGAGGCCGAGCAGAATGTGCTTTTGTGTCTGCCCATCGGTGCTCTGGGCTCCCCGTTCCCTCTGCACGGGCGGTGCGGATCAGCCGCGGGGCCACTGAAGGAAGACTCTCTGCTGTCGGGGCTGCGCCTTCCGCAGGTTTCTGGAGCTGCTAAATGAGGCCTTGAATTCGTCTGGATTTACGGGAGGGAACTTCAGAATCCCCCCCCGCCCCAGCTCTGCCTGCGTTGGGTTCCCGGCACCCTCTCCCTTCCTCGGTCAAGCCTGATGCCAGGTCTGGGCAAATCAGCTCTGCAGCTCTTGGGGACACCCGGAATGTTCTCAGGGCGCTGGTGCTAGGGGCGGTGTCGGTGCCGGTTCAGAGCCACTGAACGCCCCGAGCGCGCTGCCGCTCTGCTGCGGCAGATCTCCGGTGTCTTCTAAGGGAGCAGAGGTGAGGCTGATCCCTCTGCTCCCAGAGGCTCCTGCCACAAACCAAACGCCCTCTGTGCCTCCGCTGGCACCCCGAAATCCTGCCCTCGACCCCAGCCTGTGCGCACAGGATAAACCCCCTGGCCTGCGCACAGCTCAAGAGGGAGTGAAGCACCCAGTTGCTGCCACTGAGTTAAAAAAAGAAAAAACAAGTTTTATTCTCTTTTTTACGCTGCAGGTGTCAGTGCCGGTGTCGGTGCCGGGGGCGGTGTCAGTATCGCTGTCACTGCAGGTGTTGGTGCAGGTATTGGTGTCGGTGCTGGAGGCAGTGCCAGTCTTCAAAGTTCTTCCACTGTAACCAGGTTCCTTCCATCTCCATTTGTGTTCCCATGCAGGTGCTTTTAATCCAATAATTCAACACGTCAGACTGTTACTGAGGCTTCAAAAGTGTGAAAAAGTTCCAGGTTCTCACCCACCTTAAGGTGTAGCTGTTTCCCATCTCAGCCACTGCAAACCCTGCCTAGCGTAGCGTACTGCTTCGGGCACGCTGCTGTTCAGCGCCAGAGCGCACGTCGCAGTGCTGAGGTCAGCGAAAAACTCTGGAAGAAGGGGAGGGAGGGAGAAAACATTTGGTTGGTTTCACACAACAGGCACATCTGACAGGCGAGGAGCAGCAGCAGCACCCTGTCAGTTGGCAGGTGCCGCTAAACACATCGTTAATGCAGAGAGCTCAGTGCTAGCCAAAGGCCGTCACAAGCGTCACAAGCACAGAGGGCAGGGCACGTGGGAGGAAAACGCACTCACACAGGCACACACACGCTGAACCACCTCCCCGGGCTCTGGCTTTGAAAGGACACCGAGACACCGCGGTAGGTGGGCAGGAGTTTGGGTGTTCACACTCTAGTCCCTACCGCGTGCCTCCCCCAGGTTTTAAACCAGCCAAATTTGGTGTCTTTCTGAGCGGGGCCTGGCAGCACACACCGCTGTCACCAGGCTGGTCCCTTTGCTTCACCCATCCTCAGACCTTGGAGACATCAGGATTTCTCAGCTGAACAGGTTTCAAAATCTGTCCAGCTGGCCAGGCGATACAGCTCTGACTGGGGTTGCTCACAGCTGGGCACGTCAGGCAGATTGGAGAGAGCCCTCCTCTCCTGCCGCCAGCTCCAGCTCTGCACAGGTGGCTCCAACATCAGTTACAACTAATTGCTTTCCACTAGTTTTCAACTTCCCTCTTTAAGGGATATCTGAAGGCCACTGCTCTTTCCTCCTCCTCTTATTCCCTCTGAATTGCAGAAAAGAATCAAGGATGTGGCCTTTTTTTTTTTTTCAGTTTGAGGTACTCGCTCTCTGTACCTCTGAGCATCTGTACCTTATGCTGAGTATCAACAAGCTCCAGGTCTGAAACTCCTCCACCATCCTGAACAGCGGCAACAACTGCCAAGCCCACAGGAGTATTTACTGTTGTCCTGCACAGATCCACTCCCCTGGGAGTATTTACCACCCCAGTCATCATTGCCCTCCATTAAAACAGCAACGGAGAGCAGGTTTTGTCCTTCTCAGTGACAGTCTTTTACCAGCCTTTGGAGGATATAACCCAAAATACTACACACGCATTGCTGCTGCGAGCACAGATTTGTTCAGAGGACACCCAGCAACTGAAGTTGCTCTCTTCAAAGGGGACTTGCAAAGCCTTTTGAATTTCAGCAACCACCTCAGTGTGAGGATTTTACAGCCCTCCAGCAATTCAGCCAGGCTCATCGTGATTATATTCTTGTGCCAGTTTGCCAACAGACAGTGGCAATACATCCTGTCGCCCACAGCAGCTCACAGCACTGTGGGTTTTAAACCACTCCAGGGCTTTTGCCTATTCAGTGCTGCTTGTACCACAGGAGAACACAACACTTTTAACACAAAAGTGTAAAATATAAAAGTAGCACAAATTCAGGAAATGGTACTAACAAATACTGCTCACGTGCCCAGCAGGGACTCCAATGCAAGAGCTGCTCAGCTTCTCTGTTACGGAGAGAAGCCAGCTTCACTGTTTTCAAGGCCAAAATACCTGCAGGTTTGACAAACCAACTAAAACACAAGGCTACAGGCCAAAACCCTGTTTTTAAAGAAGGGGAATCAACTCAGAAAAGCTGAGCGCCCCCAAGGGAAAAACAAACCACAAAACCCCCCTTATGCTTCTCATGTTACCATGAAGCAAGTTGGCTGGTTCCCTGCACTTGATACCCTCAACCCATAGCTCTTAAGACCTCTGAGGATGCCAAGACAACCTGCTGTTGGAACACTCATCAATTTATCACCATCAGGTATCTCTGCCAATAACCTGCCGATGTGCCACAGCTGTCTGCTTCAACATACGTGATGCTTTGAGCAGCGTTTGCTACGCTGAGCGTTAGGATTGAAGCAAGTCCATACACACAACCTCCACCCATGTGACCAAAAAGCCAGAGGGCAAAAACTTACCTGTGTTCTTCCCGGCCAGTGCATCGGCCTTTTCCCAAATATCACAGGCATAGACGATATGGGAAGTGATGCTGACATAGGCAGAGGTGATGTTTGGGATGTCGTAGGGAACAGGGACTGCAGAGCCAATGCTGTTCCCACTGTAGCTGCCAGCATAAGTCATGCCTGTGCTTCTGCAGGAGAAAGAAACGCCATCATGAACGTTTAACTTCAGAGTGAAAGACATCAGACTATTTGATGCCGGGACCTATTTGGTACCATCCAGGCCTGCAGGATGGAGTGGAGTGTTGAAAATTGAGATGTGTTCAGCTGCGTAACAAGTAATTGGGTAGCTCTCTGCCAAATGCAATTGCCACCGCACACAGAAAAACTCTTTCTTACTCCGGGTCGTTCAAACATGGGCCCAGTCTGCTGGGCACCAGGTCAAACACTGTTACATGACAGCTTGAGTTTGACTTTGACTGCCACATACGCAGCAACACTGAGGCAGGTACACGGAAAGGACAAAATGCTCAACAACTCAGAAATTAGAAAATTATCTTCTTTTTCTTAAGTGGTGACTAAGCCAAAGAGAAAACTATGAACTATGTTATGCTACCACAGGATGAAGGCATAATCCTACTGGGCAGTTGCTAGGGAGGTGGGGATGGGATCCCGTTAAGTCTCAAGGGATCTCTAACAGATGACAACAACAACAGGGGCTCTGTCACAGCAGTGACAATAACTTCCTTGGTCCCCTGACCTGCTTCTTGGGTGGAGAACTGCTCTGCTTAATATAACTCTGGACTTCATAACAAAAAAAACCCTTTCTGAGGAGAAAAGACAGGGAGGAGAGAGCAGAAGTACTCCTGCCCCTAACGGCATGATTTCAGGGGGCAAGAAGAGCGAGTGGCGAGGCACTCTCAAATGCAGGCAGCAACTCAAAACACTCCGGCTCCTGTTTTCACTCACACCCTCATAGAAACATGACAACATACGTATTTTTAAATCTTACCTTGCAACACACAGAGAAGGTGCTTGTGCAGATCTGGAGGAACTCTGCAGCAAGGAACAGAACTCTTGTTAGGTTTGGGCTATTCAGCCAACATCAGTAAGTCCCACAGCCACCCAGCTGGCAGCTCAGTAACACGCGTGCCCTACCTTGAAGTGGTCATTCAGGATCCTGGAATACTTCATGGCAGTGTCTTTTTTTGTAATGGCACATTGCCATGTGCAGAAGGGACTGGCAGCGCATGCTGTGAACAGAAACACACCCAAGCATCAGTGCTGACGCTGGCTGCTGCCTGCTCAGCAGTCACCAGCCTTGTGGGACAGAGGCAGGCACACGTCAGCTGCACTGCAACGGCAAGAAAGCTCCGAATGTCTCCTCCTCCAGCTCAGCTTCAAAAAAGACTCTTTAAAAACAACCCAAGGGAAAAAAAGCAACTGGGGAAGGGCCATGCCTAGTCTTTCATATAAACATGTGCCCAGCCTCCCGTAGGTGTCACAGGCTGAGTAAGCCCCCGTCCAGAAGAGCCTTCGCTATGTTCAGCTTCAGCCTCAGTTACGCAGCTCAAACATGGGCAGCCAAATCCCATTCTTTCACCTTTGGAAAAAGCCCTTATGTGCTCTCCAGTTACCAGCAGATCAAATTTTAGAGCCTGTGCCTTCCACATGTGGTCCCCTGTGATATCCCGACTCGCTTTAGAGGTGTTCCAGTTCATTCTGGCTTTTATATTGTGTTTTCTTTTTCCTTGCAGAATTCCAATTCCCATTTAACTCATTCCTTTGCCCCTGAAAGTAATGGGTCTTTCACTCTATCGAGTCTAAAAACAGAATGTGAAGGCACAGAAAAACCGTTACATACCATAACACAGCAAAGATTTTTTCCTGTGAAGATGCTGTGGAGTCTATAAAGGGTTTCAGCGTCATGGTGAATCTAAGGAAACAAAATGAACAGAATCTTGTCAGCCATCAGTGCTCTGAAGTCCCACTGTTTATGAAAAATCAGCGCATGCCGTTATCTCAAACACTGGTCCAGAAGTCCAGAAACCTGCCCCGAGTTCTTAGTGCTGGCACCGAGTGATTTGTACGATCCTGAGCAGAGGACTGTGTCTCCAAATGCCTTGTTTCCCAGGCAGCAGGAACAGATGTGGCCCCTTACGTGACTCACTCTGCTCTTACACTGATTAACGGGCACCATCCCTACAAGGAGAAGCCCTCCATGGGCCAGCTCTAGGCCTGGGGCCCAGAAGAGGTGCCCCCGCTACTGAAGGTGAAATATTAATTCAAGTGTTTCTGGACAAGACAGACATCTTAGTGGAAATGTTTCTTCTGGCAAAAAACAAGCAAGCCAATCTCCTTTTTGAAAACAAAGCAACAAGAGCATCTTGGAAATGCAGTCCATCAAGACCAGAAAGCACAAACTCTTCTTCAGCACACAGTATAGTTGCTTTGCTTTTCTTAACTGAAATACTACTGAGCTCACATGCAAAAGCAACACCAGATCTGGACGAACTAAAAACTCCTTCATGTCCTTGACTGTTGTAACCAGTGTCCTCTGGTGTACCTCAGCTGCGCGGCTCAGGTGCCGAGTAGGACACGGTGCCTCCTTCTGATCAGCAGTGCTGGAACATGTCAAAGGATTTGTCTTTGGTGCCTGGCCATGGGCTGTCTTGTGCTTGTGCAGCAGCCCGGGCTCTGCTCCGTGAGGGGAATCCAGAGCTGCCAGTTGCAAACAACAACACAACTCCCCCTCCCGCTCCAAACACGCTGCCTGACCATCACGCTGTGAAAACCGCTTACTTGAGGAGATCTATGGTGCCACTGAACACGCTGGAAGCTGATTTTGGTTCTCTTGGGTCCGATTCCAAGGCAAGGCCGTATTCGATGAAGGAAAGGGCAGCATCTAGGTACTGGAAGGCCCTTCCAGTCTTGTCGGTCTATTGGGAAGAAAATTCTCCTGTTTGGACTAAGACAAAAGCTACTACTCTCAAGTGTACCTGAATTCCTTTTTTCTCCCTAGTTAGGCAGGATTTGAAGAAAGAAAAAGCTGCCAAGTCAGGCCTCTGGGTGATAGTTAAAGGGTTCTCAGCAGAACCCCTAATGTGGTCCCAGTCATCAGCTTTGTGTGCTCTGGCTATTTCTATCTCTCCCTCAATGTTTTCCTGGAGTAATTTATTACCTTCAGATGTTTTGGCTATTATCGTCTGGTCTTGGAGGCCTGCCTCGGGAGAGGCAGATGGGGCTTGCCCACTGCAGTATTCCCTCACTTCATTTTCACAGGTAAATGGCAGTGGCAAATGTACATTATCTGAGTGAACCGTAATTAGCAACAAAAGATGTTCCTTCACGCACGCTGTTAAACTGCCCATAGGGGAGAAAGCCAGTGACATCTGCAACAGGCACTTCCAAGTCTTGTTCACCAGCAACACAATTACCGTGAGGATCCCGACGGTTCAGAGTAAACTGTGTTGTAACTAACTGTTGCACCTCCCTTCCAAGAACTTTGTGGTAGCTCTGCAAAGCCAACAGGCCTGCTGACCTCAGACAGCGCCAGCTCTGAATCCTGTTTTCTAGGCGTGTTCTCTAGATGTGTTTATAACCAAGGGAAATGTCTGAACACTTGGCAGATAAAGACAGCCTCCCCACGGGCGACTCGAACATACTCCAAGGGTGGAAGTCATGTTAGCCAGTGAATCTTATCCCATGCAGGCAGGGATCAGCTCTGAACGCAAGAGCTGGTGAGCATTTCTAGCACAGGGCCGAGACTTACCATTGCATCAGCTATGTGCTTCATCCTCCTCGCCTCTTTGATGTAGTATTCCACTGGGCGCTGTCTGAATTGGGGACAGAGAGAGGAAGAACAGAGAAAAAGGGTAGGAGAATGATCAGTTTTACCTTCCTATCTAGAGGATGCCAGGAGTCCAAACAACCTGTTTTGGTAAGCCTGTTACAGCCTTATCAAACACATGTTACCGTTATGATAGTCACTAAATGAGCGTTGTCTGCATGTTCAGAAATGCGCAACAGCTGAATGCACAGATAAAATGAATTGTTTTCTTAAAACATGTGCGTTAGAATAACATTTCAAAATAAAAAGCCATTAGAGGTTAGGCTACTGTGAGGCCAGGTTTACTTCTTTGGCCCCATGGAAAGACCGTAGTGTGATGTGATCTCCTATCAAGTACCTATCAACACCTATCAAGTACAATCCCACAGACACATTTTGATTGAAACATACAGTAAACTTTGCAGTGCCAGACACTCATCTCAGACCAAAAGAGCCTGCATTCAAGTTATCTGCTTACAAGAGAGATGGTCGGTCACCAAGTCTCCTCCTGTTGATGGGTCTGAATCAACACCTAGACCATGATAAAGTCCGACCACACACATTTCTGCACGCTGGGATAATCTATTCACCGTGCAAATAGCACACAGCCGCCTGTGCACCAACAAAACGAGCAAGTAAAGAGTCACGCCCTCCCCGAAAAAGCCAGTTGCCGGCCCAGCACCTTGTGACAGAGGAGTTTGCCACTTGTCAAGAATCAGACAAATCAAAACCCATCACTTGTAGGCAGGCACCAGAGACACCTCCTCTCCAATTTAAAAAGGACCTCATTTCCAGAGTCGAGTCCCTGAAACCAAGAACTGCTGTCATGAGACCTTTGCTTTGTGGTGGTGTGGGGGGGTACCGCAGACACGCCAAGGCAGTACAGGGCAGGTCAAAATGCGGGCAGCACACTGGTCTGCAGATGATGGGTTATGTTTCAGCAGATCTACCAGAAGGACTGCAAATGCTATGCTGGAATAAATGAGAAATTCCTGGCCATAAAGGCCACCTGAAATTCCAGACAGTCACAATTCAAAAGGCACGCTGGCTGTGTGTCCGTTGTGTCCGTCACACACAAAAGAGACAAAGACAACAAGATGATTTTAGTGGAGAAGGGAAACGCTTCCATACACACAAATCTTTCCTGGACTGGCCTTTGCACCTTTCACCCCTCTACAAATCTGGGCCAGTCAGAGGGAAAAGCCTATTGGCTCTGAGGCATCTTGGTTTGGTTAGAGAAAGAGGGAGCTGCATATACACATGCTTCTGGAGCCCCCGAGTTCAGCACTCTCGCACGGCAGCAAGGTGAGAAAACGGAGCTCTGCCATATCCATCACCTCCCTCTCTGTGTTCTCAGCTGGGAGAAGACGGGTCCCACCCAGCACCAACACTGTGGGCACCAGCAGTAAAATTACTTGTGTGTTATACTATCAATCCTAAAATAAACCAGCATATGGATATATTCAGTTTAGATCTAAGGAAGAAATTCTTCCCTGTGAGGGTGGTGAGGCACTGGCACAGGTTGCCCAGAGAAGCTGTGGCTGCCCCCTCCCTGCAAGGGTTCAAGGACAGGTTGGACGGGGCTTTGGGCAACTTGGGCTAGTGGAACGTGTCCCTGCCCGGGGCAGGGGGGTGGGACTGGATGGGCTTTAAGGTCCCTTCCAAGCCAAACCCTTCTGTGATATATGAACACATCCCATTAAACACTGACATTAATGACTGGTAACTCAGAGTATCTGTATGTAAAGCACTCCAGTGTTAACACTGAATTTGAAACTGAGGCAATCCTGTTAAACACAAGTGTGACCTGAATTTGCCAGCTTGTCTCTCAAGAGTTGCCAGCTTCTGTAACAACAAGGAATGTATTTGCAAAGTAAATTTAGCCTCATTCCATTTAGCCTTGTTTAAGGAGGTGTAAATTAATATTTTCTTCCCTTTCAGCTAATTGACTGACTAGACTTTTCTTACTAACAGTTTATCTAAAAGTCACTGCATTACCTGGCGTAGGCACTTGCTGGCAATTAAAGCACCAGGAGAAACACCTGCCTGATGACACGCTGGGCATGTATGTTCCTCACATTCCAGTCATGCTGTTCTAATACCTGGGTATAATCAGAATCAATGAAACAGGTTTTAGCTAAACTAAGGACATTGTTGGGGTTCTAATCAGTTATAAAATCCTGTAGATGGTTAGTGGGTGAATATGGTCCTGAATTGAGAGCATGAAGCTATAAATGTTCAGCAGTGCAAAAAATTTCTAGTATGCAGGAAATAGCTGCCCAGTTTTGATATTTCACTATTGTAACATTTGAAGATGCAGAGTAGGCCGTGTCTTGATGTTTTGACTAGTCTGTTCTCCACTGTCCAGCACAGTGAGAAGTCCCCAACCTCAAGGTTCATGAATAAGACACATCTCCAGAAACCATTAGTAGGTTCAAGTTCTGATGGTTTTAACCAACTCTCCCGTGGAGAAGAATGTGGATTAAATGCCCAACGAGCCATTTGCTGCAGACCACAGTAAGTCACCAGCGTTGGCTCTATAGTTTTGTATGAGAGAAAGGACTGTGCACAAACTAAATGCGTTTGATAACTAATACTGTAATCAGCTGCAGCATTACGCACTCTTCTCTTACACATCCTTCTGCATGGAAAGAGGATTTAACTAGATGCATAAAAAGGGAAAAAAGCCTTCTGTCTTTGTTTTTTCCTTTCTACAAGAAGAGTCCTTTCCTATTTGGGGTATACTTAAGCATTAAACAGAGCTGGTAACAAAGGAATGTTATGATCTTTCTGCTGTCAGAAGATCAGGTGTGATGTTTGGAATTAACAAACACGGGAGTAACACTTACATTCATCACAATAACTGTTTCCACAGTAGGGAGTAACAACTGCGCTGGTCATGATTTCTTTACAAATGAAACATAAGAGCTTCTCTGGAATAGGATCATCTGAGGAGGAGGAGGAGGAAGAGGACAGCTCCTCGGGTAAAAAGGGAGGCTTTTCATAAAGTTATGAACATGAACTGTATGATGGCTTCTTAGCATCAATATTTGGACACAGACATGCAAACTGTCCATCAACTGAATTCCAAAGCCTGGGGCTTAATTGCTGGGCAATTCCCCAAGGAAAAGATACCTATCAAAAGCCAACAGTAAGACAGAAATCTCTTTCCATTTCATATGGTAAAAAAATACAGTGAAACCTGAAAAAAGGAATAGATATTAGACAGGGAAAGCCTCTATAATTCTAGGGCAAGCCACAAAACCTTTAGTGCTTTGATTACTTTTAAAATTTATTTCATCAAAATAGTTAGACAAACATGGAAACATTTGCAATAGCAACACTTGGGTCAGTTTAAAGTCTTGCTAACGCTGAAGTACAGGTCAGGAAAAACTAAGGATGTGGGGAGGGCACTGTAGGTCTTTTTATTTTCATACATTACATACATCTTTATACACATACATACATACACTCCACAACGCCAAACAGCTCTCCTAAGTATGTCTGCCAGTAAACAGAAATAGCAGGCAGCAAGGATCCACGTCCGTACTAAGACACTTAGGCACGTAGTAAACTAAGATCACTGCAACTAGTGCCATCTTAAAAGGAAAAATAAAACCCAAACTAACCCAAAAACCTGAAGGGAACCATCACTGTGCACGTCATAAGCATGACATGATTTTAACCTGACAACTACCCTGCTCTAAACTTTATGCATCGTTAACTTTTCCATATTTTTAAAGCCTAAGGTTATTATTTTCAATGACCTACTTGCAGCGGCAGCCTAAGGGGCGTTCTGGAGAACAGCACAGCGTCCACAACTTCCACAGCACAGCGCAGCATGATTAAGCACTAGATTTCTAGGGGAAGAAAAACAAAAAAGCACCAGCACTCGTTTACTCAACTGAAAAGCTTATTACGTGCACTTCCAAAGCAACAGGCAACAGGAATACCGAAGGCAAAGCAAACCAGACCCGTCTGGAATACTTTGTATTCTCTGCTGAAGGTTAAAAATCCTTCCTTTCCTATTGTAAAGGATAAACAGTGTTTGGATGCACAGAACTGTTTTTAGAGTGACGTTTGCAGACCTCTGAGTCACAAATTAAAACGTCTTCCTAAAAGGTAACAGTCTGAGCACTTCCTCTGGAGGGAATGGGGAAAAAAAAACCAACACAGACAACAAACCAACAACAAACAAGCCAACCAGAGAAGGAGGAAGCGAAGCAATACCAAGGGGTTTTTTTCCAGAGGTAACAAAATCCTGAGAAAACAAGATGTTTGTGCTATCAGAATAAAAATCCAAAAAGACACAAAATAGTTCACCTTTCCCTTTGAAAAGCTGCTTTTGAGTCAAGATCTGCTCTTTTTCTCCCCCAAGCATGAAACGCCTGTTCAGCTTAAGACTGTTTTCAACATACTAAGTGAAGTAGAAATTAAGTGCACACACTGAAACATGTAGAGAAACTTATTCAAAAAACCCCAATACAGTAGTACTACACTGGCTAGAAATCTTTTCAGTGTTCTGATGAAAAGGCGACTTAGTTTTAGGAAATAAAATGTTTGCAGCCAAAACCGACAGATGATGTTCCAGTCAAGGGTAGGTTTAAAACTTTTTGGTTTTAATCGATGTATTAAAAATAGCTGGAGAAGGAAACGGGGACAGAAATGAAAAACCATTCAGGGGGTCAACAGTATAGATTGTCACCATGCAATCTCAACACGACAACTGCCGATCATCTATTCAGAACAAGCCAGCCCACAGTAGCACACTCCCTGGCAGAGGAAGGACCCTCTCCCCTCTCACAGGCTCGAGCAAGGAGTGCTCACAGTGTTTCGGGCTAAGGCCCAGCCAGCAGGAGGCAGCTTTTCTGTCAGACAGAGCAAGGCAAAAGGATCTCGTACAGCAACTTCCTTGCAGTCTCTTGCTCCCGAGCCCCTTCTTCAACTCCTCCTTCTTCTTCTGGTGACATGAAGGCAAAGCACGTCCTGGCCCTCTGAGCCCATGCTGCAGCCTGCTTCTCCCTAGAGAAACAGCAGGCACCTGGGATTCCCCTCCAAAGCCACACAGAAATCAGCTGAGCAGTGTATTGTGGAAGCATAAGCTGCAGTGGACATGACTTAGAATCAGTTATTTTTTGTCCATCATGACAAAATAAAACCAGCAATTCCTTCCTTTATAGTAATTCTCCTAAAGAGTTGCTCCCAATATCTGTCACATTTTTATATCACGGGAGAACAGATGCAGTCAAAAGAACATTTACCCTAAAACGAGGACTCAGACCTACTCAAGCAGGCATGGGCAGCTCCCAGTTTCATTGAGTGTACACAGCAGCACTTGGTGGTGAAAGCAGAGTCACCGCGGACACGAATGAGAACTTTTAACACCAGCCTTTTTTTAGGGTTTGCTTTGGTTTGGTTTTATCCCTTGAACGTGAACTAGGAAAGTCTATCTACCAAGCAAAAGGGAGCTGAACCAAAGGCTGCTGAGCATCCAACAGCTGCATCCACTTTGAAGAGCTTTACCAATTCTCCAGCACTCTGCCCCCTGGTTTCTGGTGACACAGCCTGAAGCTGTTTAAACAAATGATCCAGCTTAGCACCTGCCCCTGCTCTTAAGAACAGCAATCTCTTGCCTCACGACCTGTATTTTACATAGACTTGGGCCATAAACAAATGCAACAGATGGAGAAAAACTGAAGACTGACAACAACTGAAACAGAAGTATTACTTTTCCATCAACCAGTTAGAAAACTAACTTCTGCGCTTACATAACGGAACACAGGAACTAACAAAAAGAAGGCCTTCTGTTCAGAACAGATCAGTGTGTCTTCACAAGAAAGTGATTTCAACCGTTTCAACTTAACAAAGTCAGCGTTATCATTAGCAATGCACCTCTCCTGAAGGGGAAATCCTTGTCTTTTTCAACTGTCAACTGCAAGAGTGTGTCAACAAAACAAATAAACAAACAACCCACACCCCAAGAGCTCTCTTTAGGTTATAGATATACAGATACGACATGTCTTCATAGATGATAGCTGCATCAATTTATAATTCAGGTCCTTCTCCTCCAGGAACCAGCTGGTGTTAGTGCCATAGATTTGAGTCTCACAAACCCACACCCAACAGGTCTTGCTTTACAACATTTTTTAGCAGATGGAGACTTTGTGGCAGATCACAAAAGTGATTTTTAGATTCAATAGTATCTTCCTCTCCCAACAGAGGAAGTCAGTTACCGCCAGAGAGGTGCAGGCCAAAAAAAAAAAAATCTCCAAAACGCAAAGAATGTTTAACAAAACACGAAGGAGTGCCTAGATAACACACATCCTGGTTTTTGTCTTTGTTATTCACTTCAAGGAGATGAATCTGTCTAGAAACACTACAGCTCGTTTTTAGAAGGACAAAGAACATGCTCCCTTCCATGAAGAATTTCTCCAATTGCCAATTCTTCCCCAGACTGTCGCTACACTGGGAAGTTGGTCTCCTCGTTCCAACTTCTATGGCTAAGCAGAGCCCAAAAAATAAGAGCGAGCCTGAGCCCTTCTACAGGCAGCAGGGAATAAGTCAGCACAGCATTTTCCTGTGAAGAAAGTAAAGAACTGAACAACAGAAAAGGAAATACAAAAGGGAAAAGAGAATAACCATTCCTTTTACTGATATATTCTTAATAATTAGCTGAGCACTTCTAAAGACAAAGAGCTTTGATGCTTTTGGCACCAAAGTAAGCAAAAGTCTAAAGCCCAGTCCTCCTGATGTGGGAAGATGTGTCCCTCAAAGAGACACAAGTTCGAATACAGAAACATCTCTACGTCTTGCTGGAAATTTGCACGCTAAGAATCACCAGCTTCTGCTTCAAGAGAACACACCAGCAGCTTCACTGGACGGTAGCAATTTCACCCCATACAAGAAGTCAGAACATGCACTATCCTTTAAGGATGCAGCACAGTCATTTCTAAGCCTTTTTTCTGCTTTGGTTAAGTCAAGATGGCACGTGCTCAGACACACAGCAAGGAGGTGCAAGGTAGCTAAGACAGCAAAATGGAAATTATTCCTCATGCACACAGAGCCAACTTTGACTCAAGTCAGTCCTCCTCTTCTCTTCCCACAAAATTAGGAATACCCTCTGCAGGAAGGCCAGACTTTGCAGCCATCCATGCAGACAAGCAAAGAACTACCGTGGGTCTGCTTTTGTGGTATTCAGGAAGTTGCAGAAGGCAGCTTAGGGATGCTTAATCACAGTATTTCATGACTGTTTCAGCACTGATCTACAGACATCAGCACACAATAAACTAAAAGTCACGGTGCTTCTGATTTGGTACAATCCAACAGACCTCCAGATTTCTCTCCTGAGCATGTAAAGGTACAGCTCTCCGGGCATTGCACGGTACCACAACCACCAAATGACTCGACGAGCTTCTAAGCATCCAAACTGCTGCAAACACATTTATACGTACAGTAATGGATGAAGTGTAGATGCATTCCACCTCTATACTTATGCACGCAAGCACTCACGAGTTAAAAGCCACTGTATGAGCTGGCCTACAGAGTGGGTAACAAAGGCAGGGATTCTCTTGCACACCTGAAAACCAGAAAAACACCAAAATATTAAAATATTAAAATAGGGCAGTCCTGCTGTTCACGCCCCTGAACGTTGGTTAAGCTTGTGGTATGCTAAGAATCCATATTTCTGCAAAACATTTCAGTCGTGTTTACAGTGCCGTCATTCTTTTTGAAAGCTCCTTTTGCTTCTGTTTTATCTTGCTAAGGCTTCTTGCAGAATTTAGCAAATAGCTGTTGGACTGAGATTCTCTCCCCCTCTGCCATTTATCAGATCCCATGTGTGAAGCAGAGGGATGTTTTCCTGTTGCTGTAAACAAAGAAAATCCTGCTGTGTGCTGACAAGAGTGGCTCTTTTAAAATGCACTTGGGAACACCTCTGTTTTTCCATCACGGATCTCCTTTTGCAGAAGCTGTAACATAGACTTCTTCCATTTATAAAACATAATTACACAGAGACTGACTTTATCCTGAGCCTGCGATTGACATTTACCCTCTGGCAAAGGAGAGGTGGGATTCATTTCACCCAGTTTCTAGCTGTCAGAAAAAGATTTCTCTAGTCTGAGCTAATTTCTTAGTTTATCCAATGAATGGAAGAGTTCTGCAGAAGGAAAATTGTTCCCCCCTCCCTTTTCTAGTGCTCTGGCTATAGAAAAGTAGTTTAAACTAAATGCCTGTATTTTTGAAGGCTAATGTGGAGTGACAATGCCACCTACTGTCTTCATTGGATAAAATCCAAAGCTTGGGAAAGTTCTCCTTTGCCCATCTTTAACTTTTTTTCTTTTTCCTTCCCCATCCCCCCTCCAGGGAAGCTTATGCCAGAGGAAAGAAGGAAAAGCCTCCCTTTTTACCAGAGGAGCCATCCTCTTCCTCCTTTTCCTCAGACGATCCTATTCCGGAGGAGCTGTTATGTTTCATTTGTGAAGAAATCATGACCAGCGCAGTTGTTACTCCCTACTGTGGAAACAGTTATTGTGATGAATGTAAGTGTTACTCCCGTGTTTGTTAATTCCAAACATCACACCTGATCTTCTGACAGCAGAAAGATCATAACATTCCTTTGTTACCAGCTCTGTTTAATGCTTAAGTATACCCCAAATAGGAAAGGACTCTTCTTGTAGAAAGGAAAAAACAAAGACAGAAGGCTTTTTTCCCTTTTTATGCATCTAGTTAAATCCTCTTTCCATGCAGAAGGATGTGTAAGAGAAGAGTGCGTAATGCTGCAGCTGATTACAGTATTAGTTATCAAACGCATTTAGTTTGTGCACAGTCCTTTCTCTCATACAAAACTATAGAGCCAACGCTGGTGACTTACTGTGGTCTGCAGCAAATGGCTCGTTGGGCATTTAATCCACATTCTTCTCCACGGGAGAGTTGGTTAAAACCATCAGAACTTGAACCTACTAATGGTTTCTGGAGATGTGTCTTATTCATGAACCTTGAGGTTGGGGACTTCTCACTGTGCTGGACAGTGGAGAACAGACTAGTCAAAACATCAAGACACGGCCTACTCTGCATCTTCAAATGTTACAATAGTGAAATATCAAAACTGGGCAGCTATTTCCTGCATACTAGAAATTTTTTGCACTGCTGAACATTTATAGCTTCATGCTCTCAATTCAGGACCATATTCACCCACTAACCATCTACAGGATTTTATAACTGATTAGAACCCCAACAATGTCCTTAGTTTAGCTAAAACCTGTTTCAATGATTCTGATTATACCCAGGTATTAGAACAGCATGACTGGAATGTGAGGAACATACATGCCCAGCGTGTCATCAGGCAGGTGTTTCTCCTGGTGCTTTAATTGCCAGCAAGTGCCTACGCCAGGTAATGCAGTGACTTTTAGATAAACTGTTAGTAAGAAAAGTCTAGTCAGTCAATTAGCTGAAAGGGAAGAAAATATTAATTTACACCTCCTTAAACAAGGCTAAATGGAATGAGGCTAAATTTACTTTGCAAATACATTCCTTGTTGTTACAGAAGCTGGCAACTCTTGAGAGACAAGCTGACAAATTCAGGTCACACTTGTGTTTAACAGGATTGCCTCAGTTTCAAATTCAGTGTTAACACTGGAGTGCTTTACATACAGATACTCTGAGTTGCCAGTCCTTAATGTCAGTGTTTAGTGGGATGTGTTCATATATCACAGAAGGGTTTGGCTTGGAAGGGACCTTAAAGCCCATCCAGTCCCAACCCCCCTGCCCCGGGCAGGGACACGTTCCACTAGCCCAGGCTGCCCAAAGCCCCGTCCAACCTGTCCTTGAACCCTTGCAGGGAGGGGGCAGCCACAGCTTCTCTGGGCAACCTGTGCCAGGGCCTCACCACCCTCACAGGGAAGAATTTCTTCCTTAGATCTAATCTGAATATATCCGTATGTTGGTTTATTTTAGGTTGGATAGTATATATGGGAATACACAAGTAATTTTACTCTGTGGAGGCTTTTGTTCCTAGAGCTACAGAAGGTTCATGTTACCTCTTTGTAAATGTTTGTCTGCCTCTAGGCTGTGAACAACTTCAAAAATGGAACTGGTTATGCACAGAGGATCCATATGCACAGGCAGCAGCAGCAGCAGCAGCAGCCACCAGCACCTCCACCAGCACGTGTGGCTCTGAACCCTCCTGCTGTGCTGGTGGCTGCCACAGGACGTCCCCAATCTTCCCCCCTGTCAATCCGGGGTTTGTGGGAAGAGAAGGTAGGTCTACTTCCACCATATGCAGTGATTCTTGTATTTTAGTAGAGCTTATTTTCCAACTGTTTGCACTGATTCACAAGGGCTATCAGGTTCCTGCACTGAGACAGCCAGCATTGCCAGGTCTTCTGGGCTAGCAAGGACGATCGATACTCACAACTGGTAAGTAACGGTAACTTACAAATTTCTCTTAAAAAATTCTCTTCAGGTAAACTGAAGGGGATTTTTTTTCTCTCCCCATGCCAAAAGGTCATCCAATGAGAGCTGGCAAAATTCGCTCGGCGAGTGGCAGACCAGACTGGGAAGTGTAAGTATGCTACAGAAATTCAATATATTGCTGCTTGTAACCTGTTAAACGAGGCCGTAACACATAACGGACACAACAGCTGATTTATAAGGGAATAAGTATGCACAGATCGTTGTGGAGAATACATGTGGTAATTAATTTTAAAATGGCTTAATTTGAATTGGCCTTCACAAAGGGGATCTGTGCTCTCAGGAAGATTATTTAAAATAAAACTCCAGTACATGATTGAAAAGAGGACTCTGAAGAATGAAGTCTTTCTGAGGAAATCATAATGACATGTAAAAATGAAACATAATTAAAGGATCAGATGGAAAGGCACCCTCTTGACTGATTGAGCAAACTACTGGAAAAGGCAGCGCTGTTATTCTACTACTTAGTCATCTCAAGTAGCCAAGCTGCTTTCTCTCGGTTGGAGAGAGAGGAGTCTCTTTTGGTTTATTGCAGCGTCAGGTTAGTCCTTGCTTTTGGTATCTATGTGTTATAGATAGATTGTAAGGGTGCATTGTGTGTATAAAATCTTAAAAATAAGTCAAAACAAATGAACAGATTGTCTAAAACCTCAAGTTCAGTAAGCAAAGATAACAATTCAGGGCCAAGAACGGGCCAAAGATGTTACCATGAGGCAACAACCTAGGAAGCGTGTGCGGAAGATGTTAAAAGAAGTTTGAGAGAAGATGAGTTAATGTCTGTGCAGTACTTTGAAGATCAGAACTGTGAAGTATTAAGGGTGTCAAGGTGTGGCAGAAGAGCGCTTGGCACGTGTCTCTTTTAGCATGGGCAGCCTCCAGCCACAGTTGCCAAACTGACCATAAGAAGGGGAGACTGAGGGATTTGCTGGGAGTGACAATGTGGAAGGCAAGTCTGAGGACCAAGAAATGAGTGTAGTCTCAAATGAACAAAAAGCAGGGAGAAAAATGCTTCAGTTGAGAACAAGAAGTGCTCGCCACCACGCTCCTCCTCCATTCACTTTCCTCTTTAAAATCAGGGCAGAGTGTAACAAGCAGTGACTCGTGTTTTGGGATTACTTTAGAAGCTCAAATCGCGGACGCCCGCACAGTGAACGTACCCAGAGGACTCAGGCCCCAACACTACCAGCATTAACACCGCTCTCTGTGCCTGTGCCTCCACCTCCCTTGTATCCTCCACCACCGCCCGCACGTCCTTTTCCCCCGGGGGTACCACCACAACCGTTTCCTCCTCAGTTTCCACCTGGGCAGCCTCCGTCTGCTGGGTGCACTCTCCCTTCTCCAGGATATCCCCCAGCTCCTGCAGACACGTCACCATCTTGAGGATCAGCAGCAGTTCCAATGGCTCATTCACATGCCATCCCAATGACACAATCACCTCCTTTAGAGAGTCATAGAATCACTGAGGTTGGAAAAAACCTCTAAGATCATCGAGTCCAACTGTTAACCCAACACTGCCAAGTCCACCACTAAACCATGTCCCTAAGCGCCACATCTACCCGTGGATGGTGACTCAACCACCTCCTTGGGCAGCCTGTGCCAATGCTTGACAACCCTTTCCGCGGAGAGATGTTCCCCAAGAGCTGATCTAGACCTCCCCTGGTGCAACTTGAGGCCTTTGCTTCTCCTCCTATCGCTTGTTACTTGGGAAAAGAGACCAACACCCACCTTGCTACAACGTCCTTTCAGGGAGTTGTAGAGAGTGATGAGGTCTCCCCGCAGCCTCCTCTTCTCCAGGCTAAACACCCCCAGTTCCCTCAGCCACTCCTCACAGGACTTGTTCTCTAGACCCTTCACCACCTTCGTTGCTCTTGTCTGGACGCACTCCAGCCCCTCAGTGTCTGTCTTGTAGTGAGGGGCCCAAAACTGAACACGGTATTCGAGGTGCGGCCTCACCAGAGCCGAGGACAGGGGTACCGTCGCTCCCCTGGTCCTGCTGCGATTTCTGACACAGCAGGGTGCCTTTGGCCTCCCTTGTCTAGGGAGGAGTTTGACAGAGCACAATGAGACTTAAAGAAGAGTGGGGGTTTGCCTCAATGAAGTTGGGCTGTTTTTCATGTTTGTGTTTCAATGGCCTGTCGGACGGCAGTTACACTCGAGTGCATCTGACATCAGCAAAATGACAGAGTATTTTCTCCAATAGACTTTCTGGGTGCAGATGGTAAATGTGCAAAACTAAAACAAGACGAATGTCATCCTAAAACTTTCCCTAAGACTTGTAGGAATTCTAAACTGGTTTTGCTTAAATAGCACATCCACCTTTGCATCTGCAAGCAGTACATTTTCTCATGCTGGCCAGGTTTTTTTCTTGGTGTCTTTTTGTAATAAAGGTCAAGCTGTAATTGTAATAAAGGTCAAATTTCTTTTAACAGGGAAAAGAAGAAGTCCAGACTCGATGAGTTACAGATGGTTCAGGAACAGATGGAATATAAAAAGACTCCAAAGGAGCGCAGGCGTTCGTTTTCCAGGTAACTGCTTTACATGTCTGTAACAGAGAAGCCGGCTGTCTAGAGTGAAGGGAAGTTGCTACAAGTATACTTGAAACTGCTAATGTACATGGACCTGTAAAGTAGAACATTTAGCTTTAACGTTAACCATCACTTGTGTTTTACTAGCTTTTATTTTTCCCATATTTTACTGCAATGTATATAATTTCATTTATACGGTTTTCCTAACTACCCTCATTACCCACTTGTAAGATGTTTTGAAGCCTTTAACTCCTTGCCTAGTGGAGATAAGACAGACCTTGGACAGACTGAAAAACTCCCTGAGTACATCCCTGATAACAGGAACCTAAAAACAAGTGTCTAAGAAGACACCAGTGTTAAGATAAGTGACTGGAAGCTGATCTAAACTAACCTCCTTGGAACAAACAGGAGCCGAAGGACAGATGAGGTCACTCCATGACAATGTATGGACACGGGAAACCTGAAGTTCAACTAGTGGACAGTGTGAGGAAGATGATGTGGACCACCAAGGGGGGGAGAAGACCCTCACTCTATTTTTACTACACATGCTCAGACTATGCAGCTCATCCTGAGTACCATCACACAACACATGCAGGACAACCAGATGATCAGGCCCAGTCAGCATGGGTTTATGAAAGGCAGGTCCTGCTTGACAAACCTGCTCTCCTTCTACGACAGGGCGACCTGCTTATTGGATGAGGGAAAGGCTGTGGATGTTGTTTACCTTGACTTCAGTAAGGCCTTTGACACTGTTTCCTACAGCATTCTCCTGGCAAAACTGTCTGCTTGCGGCTTGGATGGGCACACGCTTTGCTGGGTAAAAAACTGGTTGGATGGCCGGGCCCACAGAGTTGTGGTGAATGGAGTTAAATCCGGTTGGCGGCCGGTCACGAGTGGTGTCCCCCAGGGCTCGGTTTTGGGGCCACTCCTGTTTAACATCTTTATTGATGATCTAGACGAGGGGATCGAGTGCACCCTCAGTAAGTTTGCAGATGACACCAAGTTGGTGGGAGCGTTGATCTGCTCGAGGGTAGGGAGGCTCTGCAGAGAGACCTGGACAGGCTGGAGCGATGGGCTGAGGCCAACTGTAGGAGTTTCAATAAGGCCAAATGCCGGGTGCTGCACTTGGGCCACAACAACCCCCAGCAGCGCTACAGGCTTGGGGAGGAGTGGCTGGAGAGCTGCCAGTCAGAGAGGGACCTGGGGGTGTTGATTGACAGCCGGCTGAACATGAGCCAGCAGTGTGCCCAGGTGGCCAAGAAGGCCAATGCCGTCCTGGCTTGTATCAGCAATAGCGTGGCCAGCAGGGACAGGGAAGTGATCTTGCCCCTGTACTTGGCACTGGTGAGGCCGCACCTCGATGACTGTGTTCAGTTTTGGGCCCCTCACTACAAAAAGGACATTGAATTACTCAAGCGTGTCCAGAGAAGGGCAACGAAGCTGGTGAAGGGTCTGGAGCACATGTCGTATGAGGAGTGGCTGAGGGAACTGGGGGTGTTTAGTCTGGAGAAGAGGAGGCTGAGGGGAGACCTCATCGCCCTCTACAACTACCTGAAAGGCGGTTGCAGAGAGCTGGGGATGAGCCTCTTTAACCAAGTAATAAGTGATAGGACAAGAGGGAATGGCCTCAAGCTGAGCCAGGGGAGGTTTAGACTGGATATTAGGAAGTTTTTCTTTACAGAACGGGTTGTTAGGTGTTGGAATGGGCTGCCCAGGGCAGTGGTGGAGTCCCCATCCCTGGAGGTGTTCAAGAGGCGGGCTGACATAGCGCTGAGGCATCTGGTGTAGTTGGGATCTGTCAGTGTTGGGTTAACGGTTGGACTAGATGATCTTCAAGGTCCTTTCCAACCTAGATGATTCTGTGATTCTGTGTAAATGAATTCTGAGAACCCATTAGCATAAGACTGCCTTTTCTAAGAAATCTGATGCATATGTATGTTTTTTGTGTATATTAGTCAGAGAATTTTGTTAGTAAGTGCGGCACTTGTGGTGGAGCGATCCGCAGTGCTGCCCAGTGCTGCGAATAAAGAATCCCTGCTGAACAGTTATACTGACTGTGGAGTGAAGCTCTTTGTTTCAAGAGGAATCAGGAGGATCTGCACTGCCCCTCTCCGGATGGATGGGGTGATTCCGGGGATTAGCAGGGAGAGGAGTTCCGTATGTAGGTTACTAGCTCAGCTACGGCAGAGATTACAGTTGGCTGAGAGTTACAATTTGGCAGCAGTTGCTGAGGAGCAGGTGTCTTTTTCACTAAAGCTTCTCTGCAGTGAGAGCCTTCACCTCAGGATGCAGCAAGTAGATTCTCTCTCCATGTTTTAAGGTTTCTGAGTCCTTGAAATGAGATCTGAGAGGCCTCTGTGGGTTTTCTCCTCCTCCAGCTCTGAAGTGAGCTCTTTATCACTTCACCATAATGTTGCTGCCACACAGCTTTGAACAATGAAGGATTAGGGGGGAACAGTGAATGAGGGTGCTTTTTTTGGGGGGGGGGGGGGTGGGGAGGGTGTGGAGCTTTGATGCTGAAGAGGAGAGCTTCTTTTTTCTTCTCTAGCAGTCTTGCCCCCTTGGAACCACCACCCCCCTCCCCGAGCCCCCCAAAATTGCTGAGGACCCCCAGAAACCCCTTGAGGCCCCCCAAAATAGTGGTGATGCCCTCAAGCTTCCCCTAGGACCCCCAAAACCCCCTGAGGTGCCCCAAAATCATGGGGTCCCCCCAACCCAGGACCCCTAAGCCCCTCTGGGACCACCAAAACCTCCCCAGGACCCCCCAAAATTGGGAGGATCCCCCTTAACTCTCCCGAGACCCTCAGTTTCCCATTTGGAACCAACCCCCCCATTCCTACTGTCTCCTGCAGGGGTCTGGGGGAGGTCCCAGGGATGTCAACCCCCTCGTGCATCCTCAGTTCCCCCATTGGGACCCCCAAACCCCTCCTCCACATCCCTACTGTCCCCTGCAGGAGCTCTGGGGGGTCCCAGCACTGTCACCCCCCTACACCCCCCAGTTGCCCCACACACTGTGTCCTGCTGTCCCCACCATCCCCTGCAGGATTTTTGGGGGGGGTCCCACCGATGCCACAGCCCTATCCCTGCACCCCCAAACTCTCGAGGACACCTGGGAAGGGGGTGTGTCCCAGTGACCCCCCACAACCACTTCCCTCAGATGGGGGGCCTGTTGTCACCTGTATGTCCCCCCCCACCCCCCAGGAAGGGGACCACACCGGGCTGACAAGGAAAGCCACCAACAGCCTCCACTTGTACATCCACGGCATCAACCAGGATGGGGGACACAGGGACATGCCGGAGGGTCCATGCAGACACGCCCCCCACACCACTCAGGATCTCCTGGAGGTCCCCAAATTGTCACCCTGGACATGGGAGGGGACATGGGGACACCAAGGTGGCTCTTGGGGACATTCCCATCCATGAGGTGTCCCCCACGTTGATGCCCCATGACCTTGAGGGACGCCAAGGTGGCTCTTAGTGATGCTGCTGTCCTCGGGGTGTCGCACGTGTTGACACCCCATGACTTTGAGGGGACACAGGAGAACCCAAGCTGGCTCTTGGGGACATCCCCATCCCTGGGGTGCACCCCACTTTGATGGCCCACAACTGGGAGGGGACCAGCATGTCCCCAGGGTGTCTGTGGCGACGTCTCCATCCCTGGAGTGTCCCCAACATTGTCACCTGTCACATTAAAGGGTAATTTGGCAGAAAATAAACCCCCTTGCGTCCCAGTTCATCCTCAGGTGTCAGAGGGGCTGGGGGCAGCTACGTTTAGATTCTGAGTGATACCAATTTGTCACTGTTCTTGTCACTTGCTCCTTCCAACCTCCACCCTCGCGCGTGACTCTGGCCTTGGGTTTCCCTCCTACAGCACCTCGACTCAGCCCTGACGCCCACTGGGAAGGGTGCTGGGACAAGGGACCATCCCAAACTCCTCCCCCAGGATCCATCACAGAACAACAGCCCCCACTCCAGAAGGTCTTGTGGCAGACTCGGTCACAAGAGAGAAAACACCTTTTTATTCCAAACAGCAATGCTGGGGGCCCCAAAGTCAGCAGATCAGGCGGTGACAATGAATCGGCACCTGCAAGGACAGAGTCAGAAAGCTCTGGTGAGTCCCTGGCGGCAGGAAGAGGCAGGGTTGTGCTGCCCTCTCTGGGGAACACCGTGTGTGAGGAATTGCTGACGGCCCAGAGCAGAGAGCTGTTGCTGGCGCTGGCTACGGGGTGGCTCTGGCGCCTCGTCCCCCAGACAACGCCCTTCGAGCCCCGAGCGCGCGCAGAGACGCGCAGTGCCCCTGTGCCACGCCGCAGGGCTCGGCCGGGAGCCCCTGGGCCCTGCCAGGGAGTTATTTCCAGACCCCGCGCAGCACCGTCCCTCGCTGTCCCTCGCCAGCGCATTGGGCTGACGCAGAGGAGTGTGGAGAGGTGTGAAAGATGGGCAGAGAGCCCGGCACGCACCTGGGCTGCCCGACCTGCTGCGCCTTCCTGCGTCTTTTCGCTGGTCCCTCCCCAGAAGCACCTTCTCTCTTCCTCCTCTTCTTTTCTGCGCAGCTTTCGCTCTCTTCTCCCCAGGTCTCTCTTCTCTTCCGGCTCCTCTTCTTCTCCTCGTCCTGGGCAGAGCCTGCAAATCTTTCCATCCCACAGTGGGATTAGATAGGGAAAGCCACGACCCACTGGAGTCAGTTCTGATTTTAACCAAAGCGAGCTCATTTTACCTTCTTTCCTCTGGAAACCTGGCCAGTTGTTCTGGGCGCCCCAGGGAGTCTGCCATGCTCTCGGGGGTGGTTGGAGGCAAAGCTGGCGGTGCCTAAACCAGAAATGTCACAGTTGGCATGTGGCAAGGGGTGACCTGGAGTGGTAAGCGACTCTTTGCTAAATTGGTACCTGAGATCTCCAGAGGAGATGCCTTGGGCTGGTTTGCATCAGCCACAGTTCACACGGTCCCCCTGCTGACCCCCAAATAGACCTGAGGAAGCTCTGATGAAGTAGGGCCTGAGCAAAACCCCCCTGAAGTTGACAGCTGCTCCCCTCTGCCTCTTTGTAGGCATTTTGTGGGCCTTTGGTTTGATTAAGCACCTGCCAAGTGCATTTGAGACACAACCTTGCCGATTTCCCTTGCTATGTATCATCCCAAGGGGTGGAGGAATAACCCAAACCCACACCAGCTCTACTGCCAGGCAGAGGCACAGCAGTGACTCCCCTCCTACCCCAGACACGCTGTCACCGTGTTTGGGGAGCTGACGTACCTCTCCCACTTCAGACTCCACCGCCGTATCTGCCCCAGCTTCCATGAGGACACCGAGCAGAGAGGGGGGTGCATGTGGCAAAGCTTCTGCCTGGTGCTTGATGTCCACTTTGCCTGCAGGGACAATTTTCTCTTCCAAACTCAGGTCTAGAAAGCAAAAGCATGTGCAACATGGTGACTTCTTGGAAGCAAACAGAGCTAAAGCAACCCCCACCCAAAGCCCTACACTTCTGTGGTCAGCCCTCCGATGCCCTGTCTGCAGGCTTCAGCTCATCCTGCAGAGGAAAACGTTCATGTTTGGAGAGCAGTGGCCAAAGAGAGGCCACAGGACAAGCGGGGCTGAGAGGACAACACTCGATGCCCAGCCCTGCCAGAAGCAACACGGAGGTTTCTGGTGTCCCAAGCCCCAGCCAGTGCCAACCCTCAGTCCCCTCTCTCACCTCTGAATCTCTCCAGGGGGGCTGGCAGCTCCTTGTCTGCTCGGCTGGAAAGGCTGCCTGCTTCCTCCTCAAAGAGATCCCTGCAGTTCTCCACCAGAAACTCCACCAGCACGTTCACCTGCACACATCAAACGGTGGGTCTCAATCCCGCTGCCTGAGAAGGGACCAAGCAGCCTTTCCCACCCCTGCCCCCTGCTCCTGCCCAGAGCCTGTGGCTGTGGGGCTGCTCCTCCAGGCAGCCACCCTGACAGCATTTGCTGGCGGGAGGAGGCCTGCAGAGCCCTCTGCACAGCCAAGCGCTGGTGGGCCGGGAAGGCTGCCCCGGCGGGTGGGGACGCGTACCTTGTGGGTCACCTCCAGCATGGCCTCCAGTGGGAGCAGGTCCGCGTGGGCTGGGCTCAGCAGGTTCGGCCCAACGCAGACAGCCAGGCTGCTGCAGCCCATCCTGCTGGTGGCTGCGTGGTGGCCGATGTGCTGGAGGAGGGACAGCAGCCGCTTCAGGAGGAGGAGGTTGGCTGCAGGCAACTTCTCGGCCACCCTGGGGGAACAGGAACACGGCGCTAATAAAGCAGATGTTGCCCACAGCATTCCCCAGACTCACCTGAGGCCGGTGGGAGCCAGCGCAGCTTTCCAGGTGCTCTGGGCCAGCGGTCAGGGCTCCTGCTCAACAGGCAGGCTGCTGCCCACACTTACGCTCTCAGCTCCCGGATCTTATCCTCCCTGCTGGCCTTCTGCATCGCCGCCATCCAGTCCTCGTACAGGTCGGTCACGAGGAGCTTGCAGGGGATGCTCCGCAGGAAGTCCTGCAAGGCCCAGGGCTCCAAGTGAGCCTTTGAGCACTCGGGGCCAGCCAGGAGCTCCTCCAGCCGCAGGGCAGAAGCGCTCACCTTCAGGATGGCGGCCAGCAGCAGCGCGGGCTGGCTTCCCAGGTCGACATCTGCACCGCAGTCCAAGGCCTCCCGCAGCTCCCGAAGCTCTGTCCCACCGGCGGCTCTGCAGAATGTCCCCTCCATCGCTGGTCCTTCCTCCTTCAGCACAGCCAGCAGCTCCTGCAGGAGAGGCAGGAGGAGTTGCGTGGCCGAGGAGCCGCCTTCCAGCGGCGGTGGCCAGAGCACTGCCCCAGAGCTGGCTCCGTACTGGGGGTGAAGAGCCCAGTGCCCCATCCCTGGAGCTCTTGGGGACACGCGCTGCCCCTCTGGAGCTTGCGGAGGGAGGGCTGGGGACCCCCTGGACAGGCTGGCTGACCTGGATGGGCCGGGGCAGTGTGCCATCCTCGCAGAGTGCTGCCAGGGGCTGCCCAAAGAGCGCTGCAGCAGCAGCCGGAGCCCGCCTGCCCTGGTGCCGGGGCAGTGGCCGGGCTCCGCCGCAGAGCGAAGGGCCAGGGCAGCCCCCACCTCCTCCTCCTCCTGCTGCTGCTGCTGCTGCTGCTGATCCCTCCTGCTGCAAAGGAAAAGAGAGCAAGAGCCCGTCAGTGGATGCCGCCAGGCCAGCGCTCCCAGAGCCTGCCCTGCCCTTCCCTGCCCTGCCCTGCCTGCAGCACAGTGCTGAGTGGTGTGCCAGGACAGGCAGGGAGCCAGCAGCTGGAACCGCGGCTCCAGCTCAACAGCTCCGGCTCGGGGGCTCCTGAGAGCATGGGACAGCCTGTCCCAGTCCTAGCCCTGTCCTCCTCCAGGCTGTGGGCAGCACCAGAGGCTGCGTGTCCCTGCGGAGCCACGTCCATTGGCCGCTGCCCAGCGCTGTCCTTCCTTCTCCGGCTGGCGTCCTCCCTCGGGCTGCCCAACCTGCATGGGGACACTCAAGGAACAAGTGAGCACAGCCCAGCCGCTTGCAGGAGGGGCTTTCTTTCCCAAACTCACCTGGTGAGCGGCAAAGTCCCCCTTCACTGCTAGACAGGACTGTCGGAGGGCCTTGCTTGAGATCAGCCTGCAAGAACCCGGCACCAGCAGCCTGAGCACCGTGGAGTGGGGACCCTCTGCCCTCACGGGCCCTCTGCCCTGTGTGGCAGGTTTCCTCCCAGTGCCACCAGCGAGGATATGCCGGCATTCCTGGTGGCTCCTCAACCCTCCCCACTCCCTGAATTGCACCAGGGGACCCTCCCTCCCTCCCTCCCTCGCAAGCTCACCCCACTGCACGCTCATCCCTGCACCCCAGCACAGCCAGAGGGGAAAGGCAGCTGTTCTCACCTCTGCCTGGTGCTCCACCAGCCTCTCCAGGCTCCTGGTGCTGAACGGCCTCCACTGACAAGAGAAGCAGCGGCAGAAGGTGAGCAGTGATGCCTGTGCTGCTCGGCTGGAGGAGCAGTGCTGGGGACAGCGCCCAGGCCAGAGAGATACTCACAGCATGGCGGCGGCTCAGCTGCTTCTCCAGGAGCTTGAGTGATGGGACGAGGGTCTCTTGGGGCTTCTTGGCTCCGTCGGGTGTCCTGTGCACCAGGAAGGGACAGGGAGAGAGCTGGGTGAGCCCCAAGCTGCCTCTTCTCTCTCATCAGGCAGCTCTCCGCGAGAGCTGCCCGCAGCCGTGGGGGCACCTCTCCCCAGCTGGGGAGCTGTGTTCCCCCATCTGGCTGTGCCTGCAGCACCCCCCAGCTTACCCCAGCAATGTATGCACCCACAGCTCCTTCAGCGCCTGGGAGCTGCAGCAAGAGGAGAAACAGCGTCAGGCCCCGCTGCCCCCCAGCCCGTGGGCAGAGGCGGATGCCTGCACAGCCCTGCCCCATGGGGAAGGACACAGGGGCAGGACGAAGCCCCGTGGGGCAGGACAGAGCCACTGCCCAAGCCCTGGCTCCCTCTGTCCTGCCACAGCACCTACTCTGGCCCTTCCCTTCTGGGGATCAAAAGGTGAACAGGGGATGCAGGACGCAGAAATGCCCCCCATCCCTCCCTGCCGGCGTGCTGCCCAATCCCTGCCCAGGCTCTGCACGGAGGGCAGAGGCCCTTCACAGGAACCTCTCCTGCCCGGCCGTGGGACGTGGCACCACGACTCACCGGAAAGTGGCAGTGCAGGAGCCCCTGGGCCAGAGGAAGATGAGGGAGCTCCTCTCCTCGCGGCTGCCAACACCCTCCACCTCTTCCTCCCACGCCACCTCCTTCCCGTCACTCAGCACCCACAGCTGGTCCAGGGCCAGGCGGAGCTGTGGGCGCAGGGTGGTGCCACCTCTGCAGAGAGCAGAGGCAGGCAGTGAGCTGGAGGTGGCCTCCTTGGGGTGCCCCCCCCGGGCACAGCCCTGCTCCCCTCCTGCCCTTGGGACGGGCATTGGTGCATCCAGCACACAGGTCCCAGGGCCGGGGGCCAGGGTGTCCCAGCCCTTGAGCTGGGGCCAGGGATGGGGCAAGGGCAGCTGGGTCGGAGGGTCTTACCGCAACTTGGTGACCACCAGTTCCTCCTGGAGGAGAAGAAGGCGCCTCTCACTCCTCTTGCAGCCCCGGGTCAGCTACACGTCTGCGCTCAGCACCGGCTCTGCATCGGCGAGAGCGTCCCTGCGGAGCACAGCGCGGCAGGCATCAGAAAGGCCGCTGCTGCGGGGCCCGGCCGTGCCCCTCTGTCCCCGAGCCGCGGGGGGAGCCCACCTGGAGCCGCAGCAGCCGTTGGCCTGGCCCATCCTGCCCGGGACAGGAGGACCCTCGCTGTGCACCACGGATGCGGCCCAGCCGGTGACAGCGAGGATGGGAAGCGGGTTGCCGGAGCCTGGTCAGCGCTGCTCGGCCAGACCCTGCCTCCTCCCAGTGCCGCTCCGTGCCAGCACAGCTCCGTGCTGCCGGCACTGGGGGCTGTCAGCTCCAACTGACTGACAGCCCGAGCCCAACGGACAGTGGGAGGGGCCATGGGCTGGACGTTCTCTCCAGCATGGCCCCGCCTCTCTTGCCCTGGGGAGCCCAGCGCAGGACGGAGCAGAGGGAAGGACCCCCCCTCCCTCCACCTGCTGGCAATGCCTCTTGCCTTGGGCTTCCCCGCTGGCTCCCGGGCTCCAGCTGCACTTGCTGCCGCTGCTCACCACCCTCTGGCCTTCGCTGGTCAGCCACTTTCTACCCACCTCCCCCTCTCCTCAGCCAGCCCACGCTGCTTCAGCGTCTCCACGGGGCTATTCTGGCAGACGCTGCGGAAAGCCTTCCTCACGTCTGGGTGGACAGTGGCCACCGCACTCCTCTCGTCTCCCCAGCCAGTCATTTCACCACAGAAGGTTATTAGGTGGGGCCAGCAGGGTTTCTCCTGCTGACTCCATGCTGACGCCTAGTTCCAATGACCTTCGTTCCTTCATGTTTCCAGGACGTGCTGCGGCATTCCCAGCACCTCCATGAACACAGGAGCCCCTTTTCTCATCCAATATAATAATACGTTCAGGGTACCTGGTCCTATCTAAAACTGCTATGGAAATACTTGCGTGCTTGGCCTTAATCCAGGCGTGGTTTTTTCAAGCCTCTCCAAGAACGTGACTGTGAACACTATAGTAACTATTGAACAAGATGTGCGGGCTTTGTCCTCATGAGTCTACACGAGAGGGGAGAAGCAGCTGTGGTGGGGCAATTCCCCCCCTGCTTGCGGGGCCGCTTGGTGCTCGGTGTGATTCCAACCCCTCTCCTGGGCCACACACCAGCCGAGGGTGGTGTGGATTGTACATGGCAGGGGACTAAAGCCTGCAGCTCGTCGAGGCTGAACTGGAGTTCAACTGCCCGTTGGCCAGGATCCCGCAGCCCTCGTCATGATGGTGCCTGGGACACACACACACACACACAGAGTGACAGAGAGGGGAGGAATCAGGCACCTGGGGAGTCCCCAGCCCCACTCTGAGGGAACCCAGGTGTCCGGGGGGCACCCTGGTGTGTGTGGGGGTCACTGGAGTGGAGGTTGGTCACGGGGATGTTTGGGGAAATTTTGGGATGATTTGGGGTACATGGGCTGATTTGGGATGATATGGGGGGCTTGGGGGCATATGGGGAGGTTTTGGGGGTGATTTAGGGTATATGGGCGTTTTTGGGGTGGTTTAGGGGGATACGGGTGGTTTTGGGGTCATATGGGGGATATGGGGGAATATGGGGGTGTTTTAGGTTTATTTGGGGGATTATGGGAGTTTTGGGGGATGTGGGGGGTGATTTGGGGGGATATGGGGTTTTTTGGGGGTGATTTGCTGGGATGTTTGGGGGGATATGGGGGATATAAGGGGGACTTTGGAAGTATATGGGGGTTTTGGGGTGTAATGGGCAGGTTTTGAGATGATTTGTGGGGATATGGGGAGATATGGAGGGTTTTGGGGGGTTGGGTGGATATGAGGGGTTTGGGGGCATATGGGGAGGTTTTGGTGGTGATTTAGGGGATATGGGGAGGTATTGGCGTGATCTGGGGATATACGGGATGTTTGGGGGTAATATGGGGGATATGGGGAAGTTTTGGGGTGATTTGGGGGGATATGGGTGGGTTTTGGGATGGTTTGGTGGGATACGGGGGGTGTTGGAGATATGGTGTGATTTGGGGGCATAACGGGGGGTTTTGGGGTGATTTGGGGGGATATGGTTGGGGGGATATTGTGGGGTGATTTGGGGGGATATGGGTAGTTCTTGGGGTGATTTGGGGGGATATGGGTGGTTTTGGGGGTGTTTTGGTGGGATATGGGGATGTTTGGGGGGATATTGGGTGGTGATTTGGGGGTGATATGCGGGTGTTTGGGGGTATATGAGGGATAGAAGTGGTATTTTGGAAGGATATGGGGGGGTTGGGGTGATATGGGAAGGTTTTGAGGTGATTTGGGTGTATTTGGGGACATATGGGGGATTTAGGGGGGATTTGGTGAGATATGGGGGGTTTGGGGGCATATGGGGAGGTTTGGGGGGTGATTTAGGGGATATGGGGGGTTGTGGGTTGATTTGGGGATATAGAGGAGGTTTAGCGGGTATAGAAAGTTTGGGGCTGATATGGGGGTCGTTGAGGGGATATGGGGGTGTTTTGCAGTGATTTGGGGTTTATGGGGGTTTTGGGGGGATATGGGGTGTATGGGGAATTTTAGGGGTGATTTGGGGATATATGGGGGTTTGCGGTGATATGGGGGTATATGGTGGGGTTGGGGGTATATGGGGGTGATTTGGGGGCATATGGGGGGTTTTGGGGGTGATTTGGTGGTATATGGGGCGTTTGGATGGGATATGTGGGGGAGAAGGGGGATATGGGGGTGTTTGGGGGATATGGGGGATATAAGGGCTATTTTGGAAGGATATGGGGGGTTTTGGGGTGCTATGGGAAAGTTTTGAGGTGATCTGGGTGGATTTGGTGAGATATGGGAGTTTGGGGGGTTATGGGGAGGTTTTGGGGTTGATTTAGGGGATATGGGGTGATTTGGGGTGATTTGGTGGGATATGGGGTGGTTTGGGGGGATATGGGGGATATAAGAGGTATTTTGAAATGATATGGGGGGTTTATCCCCCACAAGATCCCTCCCAGTACCCCAGTAGCCCCCACTGGACCCTTCTTGCACCCCATTACTGTCCTCCAGGACCCCAATATCTCCCCCAGAAACCACGCCCAGGAGACCATTAGACATTCCCCCCCCCCCCCCCCCCCCCAGACACTAATAACCCCCTCAACTCCCCCATGACTCCAATAACACCCCCCAGGCACCAAGACCCTCCCCCAGACCGCAATACCTCCCTTAAGACACCCCCAGGACCCCAATACCTCCCCCAGAACCCCCTCCAGGACGTCCTCAATCCCCCCACCTCAGACACCAATATCTCCCTCAAGACCCCCCCCGAGGACCCCAATGACGCTCCCAAACCCCTCCAAGACCTCCCCCACCCACGACTCCATTACACTCCTTCTAGGACCCAAATAACCACCACCACCACCACCCCCCCGGACCCCAATAACCCCCACAACTCCCACAGAACCCCAATAACACCCCCCCAAGAATCCCCCGCCCCAGTCCCCAATGCCCCCTCACGGCACAGGCAGGAGTGTGGGCAGATGCTGCGGGGGGACAACGTGCTGGAGCCGCCCCGGGGGTCCCCCTGGCCCCCACAGGGCCTACTTCCTGCTGACAGTCTGCGAGGGCTTATGGTCTGCAGTGAGGCGGCCTAGGCAGGAGGTCCTCCAGCTCTCTGTGGTCTGCACTGAGGGATGTTCCAGGAAGAGAGTTTGGTTCACCCAGCAAGTGGGAATTCCTCCTTTTAAAACACTCGCTTTGTTCTGGATGGCTGAATGAAGTCTTCCTGCAAAGGTGGCACCAGCACCAGCACCAGCAGCACCAGCACCAGCAGCACCAGCACCAGCACCAGCACCAGCACCAGTGATGGTGGCTCCGGCCTAGCAGTGGGTGAGTGCAGGGGCTGGGGCCGATTTCCCTGGAGGGGGTGGTGGGATTGCCGGGGAAGGGGAAGCTTTGGTCTAAAAACCCAAACTTTTTCATGGTTCTGACTTTTTTTCAAAAAAAAGGTTTGTTTCACAGTTCGGACTGTTCAGACGTTCTGATGTGTGACTGTGCTTGTCCTTTTACCTTGAACTTGGTGGGGTTTTGCTGTCTGTAAGGGTATGTTGTGTCTGCGGGGTTTATCTGTCAGGTTACCCCAGGGAAAGTGACTTTTAGCCCTTTATTTTTACTTCAAGTGTGAAAGAAGTGACGCATTTAATATTTCCTGCTCTCTGTGGTGATTTGGGTTGGGTGGGTTCAATCTGATGAACACCTCAGAGTGGTGCTTCAGAGGGTGCCAGTCACCAGAGCCAAGAGGTGCTGATCAGAAACCGGCATTAAGCCCGAGGGTGAGAGCTGGCACAGGCGGGCTCTTGCCTTCTGGCTGTGGGACAGTTTTTCCCAGCTCAGAGGTTGTGGGAAAGATTGGGGGGGGTGGGGGGGTGGGTGTGAGCAGGGGGGTGTGCTGGAGCCCAGCCCCTTTGCAGAGTCCTGCTGCTCCTCTGGCTTTCCGGACAAAGCTCAGTTTCTGTGCTGAGCTTCTAATTTGCACCTTTTTCAAAAGACAAATCCTGTTTGTTTCAAGTTGGAACAACCTGCTCTGCTTTCAGAAAAGAATCTCTTGACATCTGCAGGCAGAGCAGAAGTCTCACACAATTAAGGTACAAGAAAAGTAATTGAAAAGTAATTAAAGGACAAGTTTCTGTGTGCTGGGATCCTGGGAGGGCTTCTGGTTGGGAAATCCGGCAGCAGCAGTTGCTCTGAGGCTGCAAACAGCTGGCAGAGCTCCTGCTGTGGGTGACACTGCTTCAGCCTCCCCCATCAGCTGCTCCTTCATCTCCACCTCTCTGCTCTGCACCAGCTCTGCATAAAATAGTTGCTTTTCACTGCATGTGGCTGTGGATTGCTGTAAATGTGCTGTAACTGGTTGTTTTTTTCCAGAGCTGGGGAGCAGATTCTTACCCTGTCTATATTGCGTCTGCACTGTGAAAGCTTGTGCACAGTAATGCGTTGCTGTCTGTCCCTTCTGTTTCAGAGCTCTGCTGTCATTTAATACCCTACCCTGGTTACTGTTGTCATGGTCCTGTTTTCCTTCATCCTTCACTGACCGTGGTGAGCAGCAGGCATCTGAAGGTGTTGATGAAAATGTGATGGATCAGGAGAGGCAGCAGGACCACTGGCAGTGAAAGAGTTGTCAGGTGTTCAGGGTCACAGGAGAAGCAGCTGAGAGGTTTCAGAATGGTGATTTGTTTGAAGATGGGTCACACGGGGTCACCAGGACATCATGAAGTTTAATTTTGTGTTATAAAGGGATTTTCCACTCTAAAGCTCAGGCAAGTAGCAGTTATTTCTTGGTATATTAAAAGCAGTTAGAATTTCCTCTACTACTTCTGTCATTACCAGGTGTTGAACTGGCAGCTGACAACCCCAGAGGTCTCGCTTCTGTCTCACCATCTTCCACATCACACCAGCTGTTCCTGCGTGGTTCAGCTGTGTGCATTGCTGAAGTGCCTGCACACGTTCCTCTCTATCCCATTGTTTCCTACGGGAAAAATGGAATTGGGAACAGTCGCACTCTGGGGATTCCATCCTGGGCAGGCAATGGGATGTGCCCGAAACTGTAGTTTGACTGTAGGGGGAATTATTGCAGAACCAGAGTGTAGGGTTGGGGAGTCAAAACATTTCAGCAGCAATGAAGAGAGAAGTGTGCAAAGGTTTCAGCTGCAGGCCTGCACACTCTGGGTGTGCATGTACTCGAATGCACGGCTGCATTGCCCCAGGCTGCAGAGGTTATTGTGTAGAAAAGCCCTTGGTTAGTGAATCTCTGTTGGAATAAATCTGAATCAGGGTAGCAGAATGGGATATTTACCTTGTGACAGAGGTACCTCTCGGGCAAAGCAAAATACTAAGTGATTTTTTTGATGAATGTTCATTTTCATTCTGATTTCATGCTGTCTGAACTGTTTTGTCCAATCCTGACTGTTCTCCCCAGCTGTCCATCACCCACTCTCATGTTTTGATGGCTCTTGTCACAGACAGCCTGGTAAAAAGATCTTGGTTATCTTCTCTTTCATTTTTTTTCACTTTGAGAAGTCTCATGAACTTTTTGCAGCTGTCCTGACTCTCCTCCCCTGTCCTCCCTGAGCAGCAGTGTGGCAGTTGGAGCTGCCCCCCTCCCCACCCCGGGAGGAGGTGTGCTCTGCTGGCTGTTAAAAGAGTTGGCAGTGCTGTGCGCTGTGCTCATCTCCAAAGCTTCTCTGTTCCCCCTGGGCAGTGGATTTTAGTGTTCTGCCATTCCAAGTACAGTAACATCTGTACAGATACAGAACCTCTAGTTCATGGATTGCGTTCATGAAGTCCTGATTCTATTGATCTCCTTGGGAAGCTCTGTTGCCCCACATTTTCTCTCTCCCCTCTTCTCTCTCAAACTGTTTCACAGCTGGCCTTCATCCCCAGGCTTTGCCTCTTCCCCTGCTCAGACTCGAGCTGTTCAGTTCCTGCAGGCCCAGCGGCTGTTGGGGGATCTGAGCTGCTCAGAGGCAGCAGGGCCTGATCTCTAAAGGAAGCAGATTTTGTGGTCTGACTCTGATCTTGCTGAAGCTGCTTTTGTCACCCTTTCAGAAAACCAACTGAGGGCTGAATCAGAGCTGGCCGTTTGCTGAAGGTACCAAAGAATGGGGGGTTTAGAAGCCAATGCCTAATCCCGAGGACAACCTTAATGCTGTTGCTTTGATAACCTGTAGGAGGTATTTTATTGTGGGTTTTGTGTAAGGTGCTATAAAGCAATCCCATGCAGCTCAAGCCAGAGGCAAGACTATTTATTTCAGGGCTTTGAAGATCTGTACTCCTGTGACAGCTGTCTCACTGCTGCAGTGGTTGGGTTTTATTTTGCTTTGGAAAAACTGAACAAAAATTTTCCTTTCATTTCCTTTTCCCTGAGGTGGGAGAATTCCTGGAAGTCTCCAAATAGAGTTAAGGGGTGTCTTCATCTTTTTTCCCTGGACTGGGCTGAGTGCAGCTCCCAGAAGGCTGGGGTTTGGAAGGCTGGGAGCGCTGACCCGACCAGTCCGAGAGGACTCCTGACGGCAGGGCTGGACTGCAGATGTGGATGCAGGTATGTGGGGAGATGCTGGGTGTCTGGGTGGGCTGACCTGGCTGGTTTGGTTGTTTTGAGGGCGCTGTACTCTCTGCACCAGCTGCTGATAAGGTGTTTTCTGTGGGCAGGGCTGGTGGCCCATCAGTCTGTGTTCTCAGAGATGAGCCCACAGGAGTCCCTCGCTGGGGCTTGGCTGCAGAGAGCTTTGTGGTATCTTGACAGTGTTTGGCATGTCCCAGACAATGCTTAAACCTGCCAGTTGACGCTATTTAACACTCTCCTCTGTAAGAGCCTTCCAGCGGTGATGCCTATCACCTCTGGCTTTCCCTTCAAAGAACTGTTACCAAAAGCTGCTGTATCTTTGTCACTTGCCAAATGCCACCAATGAATCTCTACTTTTGTTGTTTTGGGCTTTTACATGTTGCCCTTAATTAGGATGTGTGCTCTTCTGTCCAGGGGCTGGTGGGCAGCTCTCTGGTGACCAAATCCAGGAGAAAACAAGAGGGTTTACTGTATTACCTCTTGTACTTGAAGGAACAATCCTTTAGCCCAGGTGTCTTTGGACGTGTCTTTTGGGAGGGGGCTACCAGGCCTCCAAATCCAGCAGTTTACGTCAGCTTATTCTTTGTTCTGTTTCTGTTTTGCTTCTGGCCCTTAATCTGCAGCGGCAGACTGGGGCTGCGTGATGCACAGGGGTTCAGGGCAGGGTTACCTGTTCCTCCAGGACAGGATCTGCTGATTCAGCTCAGTATTTTAAGCAAGATGGAGCCGAATGAATCCTCCTTCTAGCAAGAGCTGGTAGCCAGGATGGATGAGGAGTTCATTCACAGTTAGTGAAACACTGAAGGAAATTAGATTTGTGTATTTAAAATTACCTTCTTAACCAGTGTTTAGCATCTTGGGGTCTCAGGGGTTAAAATACCTCTGGCAACTTGGATCAGTGTATGGGGATTTAAAAGTGCTCTGGATTAAGCAGGCAACTGAGTTAAACTGCATTTAGCTGATTCCCTGGCTGTGAATAATCCAGCCAACCCTGTGCTGAAGACATCTGGGGCTCGTCTGCTGTTTGCAGTGGAGGTTTTGGACCCTTTCTCAAAGATGTCACTGGTCTGTAAGTTATGGCTTTACTGACCAGAAGTTAGGAGTCACTTTGGGAGTGGCCCCTTCTGATGGAGACTGGAGACTTCTGCTCTTCTGTCCTGGACGTCAGGCAGTGGCTTTCACAGTGGTCCCATCTCTCAGCTCAGCTCTGCTTTCTGTCATCAGGATACAGCTTTGATTTGCCAGGGCTGAGTGAATTGGGACATCCCCTACTGCAGATCTGCATGAGACATACCCCTCTAGCAAGCCATATTCTAGCCAGGTACGGGACAACCTTACAAATACAGAAAGCTGAACCTCCCACTAATTACTCAATGGGAATGCAGCAGGCAGAGCTTTTGGTCTAGATTGCATCCGTGCTGCTGTTAGCTTCAGGAACCCAGTGCTTCCAGCACTGCATCTTCCTCCGCGTTCTCCCCCATGCCCTGGGCAGATCTCTGTTTCAGGGTTGGCCCTGCTGTTCCATGAGCTGTGCCCTCTAGGCGTGGTTATCAAGTGTTAGGACAGATTTTGGGTGTTGCGCTGTGTTATTGCCGTGGTTGTGTAAGTCAGATGTGGACAAGTCCCAAGTGCAGATGTGAGGTGACAAGTGCCCGTTATTTGGCCCTGACTCCAGGAAGAACTGAACCCCTTCAGCCTTCTCAGTCTGGGTGGAGATGAGTGATGGAAAGCAGTTGCATACTTTCAAGGGATCAGTGAAAGGAGGATCCTTTGCTCTGTTCCCTCAACTAAAATGCTCTGCTGGCAAGCAGCAGCTCTGGGTTTGCCTTGATTATTGCAGTGACTGCTTGTTGTGTTTAGTCTGCTGCGCTGTTATAAGCAGTCTCCCTGCGAGCAAGAAACTTGTGAGTGGCTGAGCTGAGATTTCCAGGTTCCTGATCAGAGGAGGGGCTGTCCCAGCCAAATTGGAGTTGGGTTCCTGATTGCATCCCGATAGAAAAGATTATTCATACAGTGGGAAAAAAAAAACCAAACCGGAGCTGCTGTTTTATTGAGTGTTTGACATATCTTAGCTGAGCAGATCTTGGTGCTCAGTACGAGTTACAGCTCTGCTTTTCTGAGCCCATGAGCTGGGCTCACTTACAGCTGGCCTGACTCTCAGGAATGCTGCCTGCTTTCTGACTTTTCCTGCCTCATGGGCCTTGGGGGCTTCAGGAATCCTTTTCCTCCTTTCCCTTCCATCAGCCCATTTACCACATGCTCTACTATCAGGTTGTTTGGGACTCTGGCCTCTCTTCAGTATTTTCTGGCTGAAACACTTCGGTTTGTACAAGCAACTGTCTGTCTGGATGTCCATCTATGACTTGCTCTGTCTGTACTCAGCTGACAGACCAGGAAGTGGAACAGGCATCGGTGCTTCCCAGTTAACCCCCTCCTACCACTGCAGGGAGCTCCGGGTGCCTTTGGGGGACCAGACCTTACCATTCCTATAACGTAGGTGACCCTGACTGAGACTGGGACCTGCCCTTCCTGTGTCACTGCTCCAGCCATCACCTTTAGTTTTTCCAGGAAAGAGAAACACAAAGAGATGTAGCCCAACATACCAAAAAATCAGATTCTTCCTCCTGACTTTGTGGCGAGAGCCAGTTCAGCCAGAATCACTGACATGCTGACCTCTCCTCCTCTGGCTGGCACAAGTCTGGCAGCCTGTGTCTCCAAGGGCTTCTTACTGAAAAGGCCCCAGGGCAGACGTTAGCACTTTAGAGTACCTTATCTGCTTGGAGCAGACACAAGTCTGCACCAATTTGTTGCAATCACCCATATTTAAAGGCAAGTGGTACCTTTTATTTCCATGGGATTATTGGTCCATGGCACATCTGGCACTCCTGTGCACAAGGTCGATGACCTCCCTGCCTTTCTGCTGTACGCTGGGTTTGGCTTTTATCTTTGGTAGGAAGCAACTGGCATTTTGGTCTCAGCAGATGGCTGCTTAAAAATAAAAAACCACCCAAACTAGGAGACTTTCTCTTCTTTTCCAGGAGCCAAGGACTTTGAAGGCGCGTGCTGAGGTTCACTTCCAGAACAAAGGCTGCAGGGTCACAACACACAGTATCTCTTGGAGCCTGTGCTGTAGCTGAGGACAAACGTCTGGTAACTTTAAAGGCAGGTAAAAGTTTATTGTGATCCAGAGAGGTGGGGAATCTCCATCCTGGGAGACATTTAACGCTGCTGGACGCATCCTGCACAATCTGTTTTAACTTTGAAATTGTCCGTTTTGTGCAGAGGGGTTGGACCAGAGACATCCAAAGTCTCTTCCTCCTAAATTTTTCCGTGTTTCTCTACCTGATCCTGCTGATGATCCATGCAGTCTGCTTTATGAGTGAAAGGAAGAGAAAAATCATTGTAAAACATGGAGAATTGTGTCAATATTGCTGTCTGCTGCAAGCTCTGCCAGGGAGCAGATGCTAGCTGCCTTTTCTCTTCTAGATGAATTTATTTGACTGGAAAGAGAGCTGCTGTTGCTGTGAAGTTGCCAGATGAACCTGTACACAGACCTGGGGCAAGTGGGAATGTCGAGGGGGGAATTTCGGAAGGCAGGGAGCCCATGCTGGCAGCAGCCCCTGCCCTGCCTGGGGACCAAGCAGGGCTCTAGGAGTGATGTGCTGGGGAGGAGCTCCTTGTACTGCTTCTTTCCTCAAGAGCAGCTGTTTCAGGCTTACCTGGATTATGACCATAAAGAGAGAGAGTTTCTTGTTGGGTGTACATCCCCAGGAGGGGTTGCACTTGATGTCTGACCTTTGTTTTCATTTCATACCAGGTGTTTCTGGGCCTTGAAATTTTTCTGTGGGCTCAAGGGGACAGTTAAGTGAAGGAGGACAAGAGTAGGGAGACAGGATGTGTGCAAGGGTTTTGCTTTTGTGTCGTAGCTTTTGTGGGAGACAGACGAGGTTTGTGGGCCAAGAACAGCAGGACTAATGATGGGCATTTCTGGAGGGTTGTGTGCCTTCAGAGTTCTCGGCAAATGTCAGCCAGTTTGTCTGCTGCCCTGCAAATGCCGCTCGCTTGGAAGGATAAATCTGGCTGTCCCAAGTGAATCCTCCTCAGCTGCTTTTCAGCTCACTTTGCCAGAGAGACTGAAAAAAGGGCTTCCCGTATGTGCAGGGACTGTGGATTGCACAGAGATACAGCCCAGCAAGCTTGAAAGCATGGAGGGGCCAGTCCGACCTCCCCAGGGCCCTCTCTTGAGTTCAAGGCAGGGAGGGACCAGTGTGTCCAACGAGACAGAAAAGCTCTCTGAGCTGTGGAGAGGAGGGAAGCTAAGCCCAGGGATCGAAGCTGCCATTATAGACTCAGATGTCCTGTCTGAAGGGAGGTTGGCTACCTCATCTGCTGCCTCTGCCTGGGGAGGGAGGGCGGGCTTGCAAACTGGTGGAGGAGGGAGCTGTGTTCTGCCAGCAGCTGGAGCCTCCCAGAGTCAGCCTGCAAAGCTGTCACTGCTCTTGCTCGTGGAGAAGAAGTGTTACTGACAAGCTGGCTTCCTGACCAGTCTCCTTGCTGGGCTGGTTACCCAGATCTGCTCCATAAGGAGGTTCATCAGTTCCCCTGCAGCCCACCTATTCCTTGGGAAGGTTTGATGTAGCTGGCTTGGTTAATACCAGATGTATTTTTCATGAGATATCATTTGTAAAAGGGGTTCCCAGTGCTGGTGAGACCAGACAGGGGAAAAAGTTTCCAAACAGGTTTGGAAACCTCTGTCTTCTAGTCATAGGAAAATTAAACAGAAGCCATCTTTCTGCATTCAGCCCAGCAAGGTACCGTGAACCTGTCTGGGAGAAATTAGCATCCAGTTCCTGATTAAAAAGGTGGGAGCAGCAGCCAGGGAGGGTTAAAAGAAGGTATGTGCCTTGAGGCTGTGCTAAAGGGAAACCCTAGATATTTGTTTCTCAGTCAGAAGTTCAGCTGATGGATGCCTCTAGAAGGTCCTGGTGGCTGGGCATAATTTTACTTGCCCTGCTCTGTTTTTCTTTAGAGATGGAGGATGCTGAGGGCTGAAGGCACCAGCTGGATGCTCAGTGCCCTTCCATTTCCCTCTTCAAGTGTTTTAGGTGGGTGGCCAAGGCCAGGGGCAGGCAGCTGTAACCTGGCTGCAGATGTGCCAGGCATCGAAGCCCACAGCAAATGAGGAGTGTGACACCTCGTGTCTTCTGTGGGACAGGACCCTGCTTGTAGGTAGTTGCTGGAGAAAATCTGATGCATAATAGACTTACACCTTAATTCTCCTGTGCAATATCATCTGCATCACAGTTCTATCCACCAAGCTGAGATGCTTTTTTCTCTGCCTTTCAGGACTGCTGTAGGCATATACTTTAAGGATGCTGATCTAGCCAACGTGCTGTAAGGGTATGGAGAAGGTAAAGTTTGTCGGTAAAACTTTTTGTTCCCATCAAGTTAGTCTGGTAAAAGATACCATTTTCTGCTAAGAAAGTTTATTCTGTATGTTGTGAAAAACACTAGGCTGCTCAGAGAGGCTGATTACAGAGAGGATAGCTAAGCCTCTCTGCAGCATTCACAGCACCGTGTTGAATGTGAGCTGTTTGTTTGTCCTTGTGACTTTGCCTTTTCCCAAATCTGTATTGCTGGACTGGCCTGGCAGGTAGGAAAGTTGAGTCCCTGTGAGATCAAACACCTTGCCTGGTCCCTGGCAGAGCTGTGATGAGATGAGTGCAAATTTGTGACCTTCAGTGTCACCCTTGGTTCATCTTAGGTGCTGCCTCTGTCGTGGGGGGGGATTTTTTTTCTATCTGTAGGAAAGAGGAAAAAGTTTTGGGTTGGTTCGGGAAATGGGGAAGGTTTCTTCTCTGGCCTGGTTGCCCTGGGAGTTCCTGTGCGGTTTTGTAAGGGAAAGTGTCAGGGCTGTCTCTGTGGTGGAGCTCACGGGGGATGCTCTGGGGATAGGAATGAAGCAAACACCTTGGAGGGAAGGGTGGTGGATATATGTACCTTCTCTTATGCTCTTGCTTACAGGGCATCACCTAGGTCTGCTGAGGCTTCCTGGAGTGCTTGAATACTTGAACTAGAGGCTGTGGGATAGGAGTGTGATTCCCGCAGGCCCTGCCGGGGATCCCAGCTCATGTACCGGGACTTTGCTGCTGGGTTTGCTGGTGCCTGGAGGCAGAGACGTGCTGGAGAGGCTTGAGACATGGTGGATGTTCCAGCCAGCACACCGCTCCTCACTGTTTGCAGGGACAGGATGGTCCCGGACATGGCACAGTCCTCACATGTTGTCTTTCCTGATTGCAGATGAATTTCTTCCTGACAAGGGATCTCTTATTTACAAAGATTTCATCTGCTCCTGCTGTTTATTGCCCACCTGAAATCCTCCTTGCCTCCTGATGGCCTTGTTGTTGTCCTTCCAGGAGCAGCCAGTTGTGCCTCTGCCGCAGTGGGGCGAGGGATGGAGTCGGATGGGGTCAGTGGTTGGCAGCTGACAGCTGCTTTTGGTTTCCATCTGCTCCCCTCTTCCCTTTTAATGAGATCGAGTGCCAGGGTGCACTAGGAAGACTTTTCAGTGTGAGAGGAAGTCACAAGTGGGGTACTCAGGTCCCTGTTTTCATCCTTGGCAGAGAGAGGCTGCTCAAACCAAACCTGCACCCTCTTGAGCTGCTCCTATAACAGACCTGGTAATGGGAAACAAAAGCTCTGCCGTGAGGCTGACAGCTCCGGCTTGGGTGGGTCTGTCCTGCAACGCTGAGCCTTGAAACTCAGAGATGCTTGTGCTGGTGGTCACTGAAATGCAAACATGGCTGTTTCTGGACCCACTGGGGTGCCTATCTTTTAATTTTTTATCCTTTTTTTTTTTTTTTTTTTAATGTGGCTACTGTCTTGTCTTCTAAAATCCCAGCTGTTTTAAATAATATCAGTGGCTTGCAGATTCATTCTTTCAGGCCTTTGGTGCTCCCTGCACAGACTGATCAGCATTTCTGATGAACCAGTCTGATTTCATGAGTGGCTCCACTCCTGCTTTGTGTTTTGAAGGGTTTTCCCCTCTGCTTTTGAGGCCGTGTGCTTATTACAAAGCTGTTTTTTCACGACTGGGAAGGTTTCTCTCAAGGAGAATCTGCAAATGTTTGGGGCTGGTTTTGTTGCTGGCTCTTTGATTGATGGTAGTTCTTGGGATGTGTGAAGGGTGGGAAGAGGTTCAAAGGAAGAACCCGAGGAGCTCGTTTAACAGTTCAGCTTGGACGATCTCTATGTGGAAAATGAAAACCTGCTCCTCTGCTCCCACTGCCAGGATGTGATGTGCTGGGAGTCAGCATGGAGACCTCGATCACGTCAAAGCTGTGGAGTCTGACAGTACTTCCACGGCAGAGAGCAGAGGCTCTTTTGTGGGGTGCACTAGGTGCCCTGTTTAAAAATCATAAAGCCCTGGTTCAGGTTCCAGCCCAGGACTGCCTCTGTGTGGCTGTTCTTTAACAAAATGCCCATTTTTTTTTGGCAAAAGACTTTTGGATACAAATGCAGTCAAATATTTGACTAATCCAGCAATTGCTTTGGGATTTTGCTTGAGTTCAAACTCAGCAGTTGTGGCTGTTGCATGGTTGTATTAAGCCTATGAAGGCAACTGCCCAGAGCAGGTAAAGCCACATTCCACTTTGGCTTTTTTCTTGATGCCTGCTCACATTGTAACTTCCTCGCCCAGCAGAGCTGGTGCCTTCAGGCTGCCCCAGCACCTCTTGGCACAGCCCGTGTGCCGCAGGGAGCTGCACCCGCTGGCCTGGCAGTGGCAAGGAGACCAGCTTGTCCCTTCAGTGCTTCACAAGGCATAAAGAAAGCAAGCTGCTCCTTTCCCAGCACTGCTTCTGAACACGCTGTGGTGCTTTGTAGCTGCCGTGACTGTGCCTGGGGCTCCTGTGGGCTGAGGCTGAAATGCATGTCACGGGCTGGGTTTGTCCCTTCCCTGTGTCCCACTTACAGCTCTTGTTTTTTCTAATCTTCATCTCCTTTGCTTCAAATCACAGAACCAGATGTTGGTGTTTGAAAGTGCCCTGCAGAAGAGGTACTGGACCTGCTGGGGCTTTGGATGACCGATTTGCTGTGAAACCAGGAGCCAAGGAGACCCGTCCCACTGCAAATGGAGCTGCCAAGTGATGCCAGAAGCTGCAAATGCCAACCAAGCTGTGGTGGACCAGGTAAAGCACATTGTTTTTTTTTCTTGTCCTGGAGAAGTTGGAGGGAAGGACCACTTGTGGCATTTAGCATGGTCCTTGGAGCTGACCATGGGAGGATGTTGCTGGGCTGTGGGTGCTCAGGTATTGCCATGGTTTTAAATGCATGAGATGTCCAGTGGTAGAGAGCTGCCATGTGCTTGGGCTCTGAAGGAGGCTCTGTGCCCTCCTTGGGTGGAGGAGAGGAGGGCCTGGTGCTCCCCAGCCTGTGGTGCCCCATGGCACGGGGTGGGATGGAGAATGCCCTGGCAGGACCCTGCCAGCTGAGGAGAAGAGCTGGGTGTGGAGGAGGAGAGACTGACCCCTGCTCTGCCTCTGTGACTGTGAAAGGCCACTAAGCCCTGCTCCTACAGTGCACTGGTACTGCAGTGTGTTTCTGCCCTCAATATGGTGGGGACTTAGGTGGCTTTTGGCTGCCAGAGGACACACAAGGCCAGGAGAGTTGGGATTAAGGTAGAGTGAGCCCCAGAACAACTATCGAAGCATCCTGTAACTGTGTAGGTGATCAGTGCCCTTGACAACTGTCCACTTTCTTGTTTAGGCTGAGATGCCTAAGGGCAGTACCCTGCTGAGTCAGGCCTGAACCTCCATCCAGAATCAACCCATCTTCCTGTGGATTTGTCTCCTGGCAGTCACAGCCTCACAGTTACTGCCTTGCTAACCTCCATGTCAGAGATTCCCCTTGAGCTGTGATTAACTCCTTGAGGCTTGTAAATTTTCTTCTGCATTTACACAAAGACAGCTGGCTGGATTAAATAGTTTCATAGTATTACAGAAAAAGAAAACCTAGGAGGCATTACATTTGTTGGGGCCAAGGACTTTGATTTGTTTCAAAAAGCAGTGGGGAAAAATGAGTTTACGCCTTTTGGATTTCATGGTTGCACCGCTAATGTCAGGGTGTGCAAAATGTAGACATTTGAGATACTGTCTTGATTTAGAAAAGGAGTAGAGAACCAGCTCAGGGTTTGGAAGTGAGATGTAAAATAAACAGAAAGTGAGGGAAAAAATTGATTCCGAACATGGGAATAAAAAGGGAGAAAGCAAACCCAGGGCTGTGTGTTGAGGTGTGTGCTACCAAAAAAATCAATGTTCTCCCCTGCAATGTGGGATTGCATTGCCCAGAGGAAGGCAGGGGAAACATGTCTGAAAGGAACCAACTTTATTTCCCTTCTTTCTCAGAAGAAAACAAGAAAACCCTGCTTGGATGAGAGAGGATTATGGGCTGCCCATTTGGGAATTCATGTCTGGGACTTCATGACGATGCAGCTGGGTAAGTGATCTCACTGCAGTTATTTGGTAGGAAACCTTTTGATAGCATTTAAAACGGTTTGAGTGTCGCAGTCAGTCCCTTCGTTGAGCGCTGGAGTTCTTCCTTCATGGGTATAAACGGGGGAAGGAAATTCTCCCATGGATGGTGTAAGCTGTCTGTGCCAGCACTGCCCTCCTCTCCCTGGGGCCTCACTGCAGCCCTTGTCTTTGCCTTTGCTGTAGCTCCATGTCCTCTGCAAGACACCAGCTGTGCCCAGATACTCTGTGGGTTCGATCTGGTGAGTGCAGCACTGATGCCAGGAAAGATGTTTCTGATGTGGCTGTGTCACCCGCCAGGGGCTCTGGTCCTGGTGTCCAGAAGCTGGGCAGTGCCTGTGCTGGGGCTTTGTCTCAGAACCCTGCAGCAGGGCTGTGGGGGGATGCAGGCTGATGGTGCCCTGTGTCCTTCTGGCACTGCAGCAAGAGAGCCACATGCCTGCTGCTGGCCTTGGCTGTACGCTCGTGTGTTTCTGCAGGAGGATGAGAGCCGTCAGCAGCATTTCCCAGGGGATGGGGGAAGGATTTTCAGCCCTGTAGAGCGGCTCCCTGCATGAACCAACAGTTCCCTGTGCCTCTGAAGAGAGCAGGGCCAGCAGCCTGCTTCGGTCAGACCCTGCTAGGATGGAGGAGGGTGGCTTGTCTGAAGTGCTGAGGGGACTGGCTTGCTTCTGTGCTGGGCTGTGTGCCAGTGTGATCCCCCCTCCATGCCCTGGGCTGCTCCACATGTGTCGTCTTGGAGTCAGAAACGCAGGCAGCCAGCTGAGAGCCAAGTGTGAGTTGGGAATGATGGCTCCAAGCTGAGCTTACTGGTAACAGTTGGATATTGTGCAGGAAAGCAGAGGGGAGCTCATGGGGCAGAGGGAGTGTTGGCAAGGGAAGAGGGGCTTGTTGGTCCCTGAGGGAGCAGAGGTGGGTATGTCCAACCCCAGGAATGGAGAGGGGGCAGCGATATAAACCCCGTACCTCCTCTGACTCCATGGTCCTGAGCATCCATGGTGGTGAAATTTCAGCTTCTGGGCTCTCTTTTTGAAAGCGTGGGTCTCCGCTGGGGGCGGTGGCTGATGCTTCCTTTTGTGGCTGGCTTGCAAGCCTTCTTGGAACCGATAAGCCCGGTCATTGGGAAGAAGCCTGGAAGAGACTTGGTCCTCCCTCGACTTCCCTGTCTCAGCTGCACCCATGTACCTGGGCAGGGAGCTCTGTGAGAGCGGGGGGTCTGTCTGAGGACTTTTCCATCTCCAGGCATGGTGAGACCCAGGACTGGGTCAGAGAGAGGAACGGGGTCAGCAAGGGACTGTCTGTAGCTGGTGCCCTGTGCCGGGGTAACGCACCCGGGGCTGCGGCTGTGCTGGACAGCCACAGGATCTGTACGGGCACGGAGCTGTGCCTCTACATGGAACTTGCCTTTTTGTTCCTCATGTCCTTTAAGCACTTTGCTGTTTATTCTTAATTTCCCGTCCCTGTCAGCACAGTCTCACCAGAGCTCTGTTCAGGTTTATTTTACCGAGGGAAGCTGTTGGACACATGCACAAAGGGATTTGGGTGCCTGAGGGCCGTATGGAAGTGCTCACATCAGCTTCTTCCTCAGCACAGCTTTTGCCAAGCTCCCGGGCCCTGAAGGCCTTTAATCCCAGCTCTTGCTGCAGCATGGCCTTGTGTCCATAGGACAGGGCTGTGCTCTGGGGTTTCTTGCAAACAGAAAAGGAACCGGCAACCTCGTCCTTTCCTGAAACTGTAAAGGGCCCAGTACCTCGGACATGTACAACGCTGCAGCTGTTTTGGGAGTGAAGGAGTGAAGTTACTGCCTTGCTTGCAGGGTGTGTGTAAAAGTTGAGGGGAAGGGAGTGTTAATCTTTGCATAGACGATGTGGAACAGAGGAAGCAGGAGGGAATATGATCTGTGATTTTACTCAATGTCAGGATGCAAAAAATTTTAGAGTAGAGCTGTGTTTGAGGGTGCTGGTCTTTCAAGTCCCAGAAAATAAGTGGGCAAATCCATCTGTTCCTTGGTCCAGTTAGGCAGAAAGGGAGGGAAAATGATTTCTAGTCCAGAGTAGTGCTTAGTCAATGTACATGTTTATCTTTGATTTTTGTTGGTTTGCAAAGCAGGAAAGTGTTCTGATTTTGTTAACACTCGGAGCAGCAGCGATCCCTGGGTTTGAGGGTGTTCCTAATATTCTGAGCACTTAGTAAGGTCAGGCACAAAGTCACGTCGGGTCAGCTGCTCTCGTGAAGTGAAGCAGCTAAGTGACGTTTACCTTCCTTCTGTTCCCACCAAAAAAAATTAAAGAGTGATAAAGGAGAGTTTGGATATTAATAGCGATTTAGTTCATAATCCCAGTAAATGGGGTTCCAAAAGGAATGGAAGCGGGGGGAAGGTGCGAAGTGCCAGCAGGCCCTGGTGTGTGTTTTGTGGCTCGACCGTGGCTCGTTCTCCGCTGTGCTCTGGCCAGCCAGCCAAGCTGTCCGGTTTTCCTGGTTGCAGAAGCATCTCTGGCCTTGGAATGAACACGAGGGATCTGAGCCAAGCTCAGCAAGGCCTGACCTCCCCTTAGCCCCGTGCCAGCCCCTGCACAAGGGCACTGGGCAGAGGCACTGGGGTGCATCTGCTGAGCGGAGCCCAGGGGGTGGAGCTGCTGGGTGAGGGCGTGGGGGGAGCCGGGGTTCAGTCAGGAGTTAGTGCTGTGCCTGTCGGGCTGCGCTTGGCAGGGTTAATTTATGACAGGGCGTTCCTGAGAGGGACAGGGGTGGTTGTGCTGTTTGTGCATCAGTGTGGGCCCGTGCCAGAGCCCTGCTGTGGGCGGGCTGGGAGGTGTGAGGTGGCAGCAAAGCAGCTGAGCTGGTGGAACTGGGATCCGGGTTAGGACCAAGCGTGGGGAGCAGGAAGCAGCTCGTCCCTGTGGAGGGGGGTGCTGGCACCGCTGTGGGTTGTGTGTGAGTGGCTTTGGAGGCTCTGTTGCCCCTCTGGGTGTTCCCCGGTGGCCTGTGGCTCTCTCCACAGCAGTTAATTAACCCTACACTGCCCGTGGGCTCGCGTTGTTCGATCCGGGAGAAGCCCTTTGGGTTCTGCCGGGACTGTCTGTAGCCGCTGCCCCGTGCCGGGGTAACGCACCCGGGGCTGCAGCTGTGCTGGAGCCAGGTGGGTGTGCTGGAGGCGGTTTCAGGGCCTGCTTGCTGGTCTCACTGGGGGCTTTGGGCGCTGAGCATCCCTGTCCCCTCTGCCCCCATGTCCCGGAGCTGTCCCTCCCCTCCCCCACCCCCCCCCCTCACCCCCTCCCCGGCGTTGCCATGGCAGTGTTGGGGCCAGCTGGCATGCCCAGTTGCCCTGGCAACGGGGACAACAGCCTGTCTGGCATCGGGGATCCTCCCGTGAGTGTGTCCCCACGGCCCCCGCAGAGAAGGAGAGGTGAGGGATGATGGGGGGGTGGTGTCTGCGTCCCCACCCCGGCCGAAAGCCGGATGGCGGCTCTGGGTGCCGGTGCTGCCGGGCCGCTCAGCCGCGGGCGGGCGGGGGGGGGCTTGGGAGCCTTGTGGAGCAGGGACCCGGGGTCCAGGGGAGCCTGGGGGGGGGGTGGTGACACTGGGGCAGGGGGGTGCCCGGGGCAGGGGGCCCTCGGTCCTGCCCAAGCTCTGCTGGCCGCGGGCTGCGCTCGCCCTCCTGTGGGATCTGTGTCCCTGCACGGCAGCTGCTGGTCTGGGGAGGGTCTGAGGGGGGAGGTTGCCCCCAGAGCACAGGGCAGGGGGGCTCTTGTGCTGGGCAAGAGGCACCTGGAGGATGAAGCACTTTCCCTGTCAGGGCCTGGGAGCTGGAGCCCCTTCTCCCCCCGAGCGGAGCTGGGCAGGGAGCAAGCTTTGCTCCCGGAGAGAGAAAGTGCCGGCCTGTCTCCCTTTCTCCCCCGGGGCTGCGGCCGTGAGTGCACGCGGGCTGTGGGTGAAACGTGGAGGGAGGGGGGCTGCCTGCCTCGTGCCGCTGGCCTTGCCCGCCTTGGTTTGCACAGGGCCTTTGGGCTGTTTTGGCCTGGAATCTGTTTTGCACGGTGTGTATGTGAGAGCTTAGCTTCTTCTTGCTCTGTCTAGAAAATGCTGTGGAGGCTGAGGATGAAAAATGCAGCAGGTGGCCTAGCTGGAAGGGACTGCAAAGCCAACTCCCCCTCCCTGTCCTCTCCTTGCATTTGAAATCTGTAGGTGATTTTCTGAGCAGCAGTTCTTGCGTACATCCAGGGAAAGCAGTGGTGGGCTTGGCAGTGCTAGGTCTACAGTTGCACTTGATGATCTTAAAGGTCTTTTCCAGCCTAAATGATTCTATGAAATGTGGTCCAGATGCCAGAAAAAGCATAAATGAAAAGGGAGATGCCAAGTTGCCAAGCCAGGATAGCAGAAATCGGATGCTGGGAAGGGGAAAATGGTGCTGTAAATACCTAAGGCGGGAGCCGCCGCAGTAAATGATAGTATGTGGAGCTGGGGACTCTCCAGCAGACCCTTGGAAGGGACCCTTGGTGCATCTCACTGTCAGCGGACAGCTGGAGTTCATTAAATCACAGGAAGGTGTAACACTGGGCTCCTATTCCTTCTCTCAACTATGGTAGAGCTTTTGTAATAAATTGCGGGATGACAGTACCAAAGTGATAAAATTCAGAGGGACTGGAATATAAAAGTGACGGGTGAGGCTTCCTGGGTAGCGAGACTTGATTTAGAAAGCACTCAGCCACTTAGCTGTGGGCTGGAGGGGCAAGAGATTCATCCTGGAAATCCTCCTCCTTTCCTGGATCCCTTGAGATGCTGTTTATGTGATAATTATAGCTAAGCAGGGGATTTCTAGGCAAGAAATGTGACCTTTCTACTTAAGCCTGAACAGGGCAAGATGATGTAACTGAACAAAATTGTTCAACAGCATCCCGCGTCTCACTTGTAACAGATCTCCTCTATTCCCCTTCCAGCAAAGTGTAATAGGAAGGCAAATTAACCAACTACTCCAGAGGGAGATGGTTGATCTTTGCGTAGGGAAGAAGGCAGAGGGTTTATTGTGCATACTGAAGCAAGATTCAGACACCAGCCTGTGATCCCACAAGAGCAGCTGGGTGCAGTGTATTGTAGGGCAGAGTGTGCCCATCTATCCCCAGCCTTTAAGTTTGGAGGGCGATCAGTTGGTATCCGACAGCTCTGAGGCTGGTGCTGCTGCTCCAGCACGAGTGACGTGGGGTCCCTTGAAACAAGAGCTCTGGCACGGGGCACAGTGACAGCCACAGGATCTGTACAGGCACGGAGCTGTGCCTCTACATGGAACTTGCCTTTTTGTTCTTCATGTCCTTTAAGCACTTTGCTGTTTATTCTTAATTTCCCGTCCCTGTCAGCACAGTCTCACCAGAGCTCTGTTCAGGTTTATTTTACCGAGGGAAGCTGTTGGACACATGCACAAAGGGATTTGGGTGCCTGAGGGCCGTATGGAAGTGCTCACATCAGCTTCTTCCTCAGCACAGCTTTTGCCAAGCTCCCGGGCCCTGAAGGCCTTTAATCCCAGCTCTTGCTGCAGCATGGCCTTGTGTCCATAGGACAGGGCTGTGCTCTGGGGTTTCTTGCAAACAGAAAAGGAACCGGCAACCTCGTCCTTTCCTGAAACTGTAAAGGGCCCAGTACCTCGGGCATGTACAACGCTGCAGCTGTTTTGGGAGTGAAGGAGTGAAGTTACTGCCTTGCTTGCAGGGTGTGTGTAAAAGTTGAGGGGAAGGGAGTGTTAATCTTTGCATAGACGATGTGGAACAGAGGAAGCAGGAGGGAATATGATCTGTGATTTTACTCAATGTCAGGATGCAAAAAATTTTAGAGTAGAGCTGTGTTTGAGGGTGCTGGTCTTTCAAGTCCCAGAAAATAAGTGGGCAAATCCATCTGTTCCTTGGTCCAGTTAGGCAGAAAGGGAGGGAAAATGATTTCTAGTCCAGAGTAGTGCTTAGTCAATGTACATGTTTATCTTTGATTTTTGTTGGTTTGCAAAGCAGGAAAGTGTTCTGATTTTGTTAACACTCGGAGCAGCAGCGATCCCTGGGTTTGAGGGTGTTCCTAATATTCTGAGCACTTAGTAAGGTCAGGCACAAAGTCACGTCGGGTCAGCTGCTCTCGTGAAGTGAAGCAGCTAAGTGACGTTTACCTTCCTTCTGTTCCCACCAAAAAAAATTAAAGAGTGATAAAGGAGAGTTTGGATATTAATAGCGATTTAGTTCATAATCCCAGTAAATGGGGTTCCAAAAGGAATGGAAGCGGGGGGAAGGTGCGAAGTGCCAGCAGGCCCTGGTGTGTGTTTTGTGGCTCGACCGTGGCTCGTTCTCCGCTGTGCTCTGGCCAGCCAGCCAAGCCGTCCGGTTTTCCTGGTTGCAGAAGCATCTCTGGCCTTGGAATGAACACGAGGGATCTGAGCCAAGCTCAGCAAGGCCTGACCTCCCCTTAGCCCCGTGCCAGCCCCTGCACAAGGGCACTGGGCAGAGGCACTGGGGTGCGATGCATCTGCTGAGCGGAGCCCAGGGGGTGGAGCTGCTGGGTGAGGGCGTGGGGGGAGCCGGGGTTCAGTCAGGAGTTAGTGCTGTGCCTGTCGGGCTGCGCTTGGCAGGGTTAATTTATGACAGGGTGTTCCTGAGAGGGACAGGGGTGGTTGTGCTGTTTGTGCATCAGTGTGGGTCCGTGCCAGAGCCCTGCCGCGGGCGGGCTGGGAGGTGTGAGGTGGCAGCAAAGCAGCTGAGCGGGTGGAACTGGGATCCGGGTTAGGACCAAGCGTGGGGAGCAGGAAGCAGCTCGTCCCTGTGGAGGGGGGTGCTGGCACCGCTGTGGGTTGTGTGTGAGTGGCTTTGGAGGCTCTGTTGCCCCTCTGGGTGTTCCCCGGTGGCCTGTGGCTCTCTCCACAGCAGTTAATTAACCCTACACTGCCCGTGGGCTCGCGTTGTTCGATCCGGGAGAAGCCCTTTGGGTTCTGCCGGGACTGTCTGTAGCCGCTGCCCCGTGCCGGGGTAACGCACCCGGGGCTGCAGCTGTGCTGGAGCCAGGTGGGTGTGCTGGAGGCGGTTTCAGGGCCTGCTTGCTGGTCTCACTGGGGGCTTTGGGTGCTGAGCATCCCTGTCCCCTCTGCCCCCATGTCCCGGAGCTGTCCCTCCCCTCCCCCACCCCCCCCCCTCACCCCCTCCCCGGCGTTGCCATGGCAGTGTTGGGGCCAGCTGGCATGCCCAGTTGCCCTGGCAACGGGGACAACAGCCTGTCTGGCATCGGGGATCCTCCCGTGAGTGTGTCCCCACGGCCCCCGCAGAGAAGGAGAGGTGAGGGATGATGGGGGGGTGGTGTCTGCGTCCCCTCCCCGGCCGAAAGCCGGATGGCGGCTCTGGGTGCCGGTGCTGCCGGGCCGCTCAGCCGCGGGTGGGCGGGGGGGGGCTTGGGAGCCTTGTGGAGCAGGGACCCGGGGTCCAGGGGAGCCTGGGGGGGGGGGGTGGTGACACTGGGGCAGGGGGGTGCCCGGGGCAGGGGGCCCTCGGTCCTGCCCAAGCTCTGCTGGCCGCGGGCTGCGCTCGCCCTCCTGTGGGATCTGTGTCCCTGCACGGCAGCTGCTGGTCTGGGGAGGGTCTGAGGGGGGAGGTTGCCCCCAGAGCACAGGGCAGGGGGGCTCTTGTGCTGGGCAAGAGGCACCTGGAGGATGAAGCACTTTCCCTGTCAGGGCCTGGGAGCTGGAGCCCCTTCTCCCCCCGAGCGGAGCTGGGCAGGGAGCAAGCTTTGCTCCCGGAGAGAGAAAGTGCCGGCCTGTCTCCCTTTCTCCCCCGGGGCTGCGGCCGTGAGTGCACGCGGGCTGTGGGTGAAACGTGGAGGGAGGGGGGCTGCCTGCCTCGTGCCGCTGGCCTTGCCCGCCTTGGTTTGCACAGGGCCTTTGGGCTGTTTTGGCCTGGAATCTGTTTTGCACGGTGTGTATGTGAGAGCTTAGCTTCTTCTTGCTCTGTCTAGAAAATGCTGTGGAGGCTGAGGATGAAAAATGCAGCAGGTGGCCTAGCTGGAAGGGACTGCAAAGCCAACTCCCCCTCCCTGTCCTCTCCTTGCATTTGAAATCTGTAGGTGATTTTCTGAGCAGCAGTTCTTGCGTACATCCAGGGAAAGCAGTGGTGGGCTTGGCAGTGCTAGGTCTACAGTTGCACTTGATGATCTTAAAGGTCTTTTCCAGCCTAAATGATTCTATGAAATGTGGTCCAGATGCCAGAAAAAGCATAAATGAAAAGGGAGATGCCAAGTTGCCAAGCCAGGATAGCAGAAATCGGATGCTGGGAAGGGGAAAATGGTGCTGTAAATACCTAAGGCGGGAGCCGCCGCAGTAAATGATAGTATGTGGAGCTGGGGACTCTCCAGCAGACCCTTGGAAGGGACCCTTGGTGCATCTCACTGTCAGCGGACAGCTGGAGTTCATTAAATCACAGGAAGGTGTAACACTGGGCTCCTATTCCTTCTCTCAACTATGGTAGAGCTTTTGTAATAAATTGCGGGATGACAGTACCAAAGTGATAAAATTCAGAGGGACTGGAATATAAAAGTGACGGGTGAGGCTTCCTGGGTAGCGAGACTTGATTTAGAAAGCACTCAGCCACTTAGCTGTGGGCTGGAGGGGCAAGAGATTCATCCTGGAAATCCTCCTCCTTTCCTGGATCCCTTGAGATGCTGTTTATGTGATAATTATAGCTAAGCAGGGGATTTCTAGGCAAGAAATGTGACCTTTCTACTTAAGCCTGAACAGGGCAAGATGATGTAACTGAACAAAATTGTTCAACAGCATCCCGCGTCTCACTTGTAACAGATCTCCTCTATTCCCCTTCCAGCAAAGTGTAATAGGAAGGCAAATTAACCAACTACTCCAGAGGGAGATGGTTGATCTTTGCGTAGGGAAGAAGGCAGAGGGTTTATTGTGCATACTGAAGCAAGATTCAGACACCAGCCTGTGATCCCACAAGAGCAGCTGGGTGCAGTGTATTGTAGGGCAGAGTGTGCCCATCTATCCCCAGCCTTTAAGTTTGGAGGGCGATCAGTTGGTATCCGACAGCTCTGAGGCTGGTGCTGCTGCTCCAGCACGAGTGACGTGGGGTCCCTTGAAACAAGAGCTCTGGCACGGGGCACAGTGACAGCCACAGGATCTGTACAGGCACGGAGCTGTGCCTCTACATGGAACTTGCCTTTTTGTTCTTCATGTCCTTTAAGCACTTTGCTGTTTATTCTTAATTTCCCGTCCCTGTCAGCACAGTCTCACCAGAGCTCTGTTCAGGTTTATTTTACCGAGGGAAGCTGTTGGACACATGCACAAAGGGATTTGGGTGCCTGAGGGCCGTATGGAAGTGCTCACATCAGCTTCTTCCTCAGCACAGCTTTTGCCAAGCTCCCGGGCCCTGAAGGCCTTTAATCCCAGCTCTTGCTGCAGCATGGCCTTGTGTCCATAGGACAGGGCTGTGCTCTGGGGTTTCTTGCAAACAGAAAAGGAACCGGCAACCTCGTCCTTTCCTGAAACTGTAAAGGGCCCAGTACCTCGGGCATGTACAACGCTGCAGCTGTTTTGGGAGTGAAGGAGTGAAGTTACTGCCTTGCTTGCAGGGTGTGTGTAAAAGTTGAGGGGAAGGGAGTGTTAATCTTTGCATAGACGATGTGGAACAGAGGAAGCAGGAGGGAATATGATCTGTGATTTTACTCAATGTCAGGATGCAAAAAATTTTAGAGTAGAGCTGTGTTTGAGGGTGCTGGTCTTTCAAGTCCCAGAAAATAAGTGGGCAAATCCATCTGTTCCTTGGTCCAGTTAGGCAGAAAGGGAGGGAAAATGATTTCTAGTCCAGAGTAGTGCTTAGTCAATGTACATGTTTATCTTTGATTTTTGTTGGTTTGCAAAGCAGGAAAGTGTTCTGATTTTGTTAACACTCGGAGCAGCAGCGATCCCTGGGTTTGAGGGTGTTCCTAATATTCTGAGCACTTAGTAAGGTCAGGCACAAAGTCACGTCGGGTCAGCTGCTCTCGTGAAGTGAAGCAGCTAAGTGACGTTTACCTTCCTTCTGTTCCCACCAAAAAAAATTAAAGAGTGATAAAGGAGAGTTTGGATATTAATAGCGATTTAGTTCATAATCCCAGTAAATGGGGTTCCAAAAGGAATGGAAGCGGGGGGAAGGTGCGAAGTGCCAGCAGGCCCTGGTGTGTGTTTTGTGGCTCGACCGTGGCTCGTTCTCCGCTGTGCTCTGGCCAGCCAGCCAAGCCGTCCGGTTTTCCTGGTTGCAGAAGCATCTCTGGCCTTGGAATGAACACGAGGGATCTGAGCCAAGCTCAGCAAGGCCTGACCTCCCCTTAGCCCCGTGCCAGCCCCTGCACAAGGGCACTGGGCAGAGGCACTGGGGTGCATCTGCTGAGCGGAGCCCAGGGGGTGGAGCTGCTGGGTGAGGGCGTGGGGGGAGCCGGGGTTCAGTCAGGAGTTAGTGCTGTGCCTGTCGGGCTGCGCTTGGCAGGGTTAATTTATGACAGGGCGTTCCTGAGAGGGACAGGGGTGGTTGTGCTGTTTGTGCATCAGTGTGGGCCCGTGCCAGAGCCCTGCTGTGGGCGGGCTGGGAGGTGTGAGGTGGCAGCAAAGCAGCTGAGCTGGTGGAACTGGGATCCGGGTTAGGACCAAGCGTGGGGAGCAGGAAGCAGCTCGTCCCTGTGGAGGGGGGTGCTGGCACCGCTGTGGGTTGTGTGTGAGTGGCTTTGGAGGCTCTGTTGCCCCTCTGGGTGTTCCCCGGTGGCCTGTGGCTCTCTCCACAGCAGTTAATTAACCCTACACTGCCCGTGGGCTCGCGTTGTTCGATCCGGGAGAAGCCCTTTGGGTTCTGCCGGGACTGTCTGTAGCCGCTGCCCCGTGCCGGGGTAACGCACCCGGGGCTGCAGCTGTGCTGGAGCCAGGTGGGTGTGCTGGAGGCGGTTTCAGGGCCTGCTTGCTGGTCTCACTGGGGGCTTTGGGCGCTGAGCATCCCTGTCCCCTCTGCCCCCATGTCCCGGAGCTGTCCCTCCCCTCCCCCACCCCCCCCCCCTCACCCCCTCCCCGGCGTTGCCATGGCAGTGTTGGGGCCAGCTGGCATGCCCAGTTGCCCTGGCAACGGGGACAACAGCCTGTCTGGCATCGGGGATCCTCCCGTGAGTGTGTCCCCACGGCCCCCGCAGAGAAGGAGAGGTGAGGGATGATGGGGGGGTGGTGTCTGCGTCCCCACCCCGGCCGAAAGCCGGATGGCGGCTCTGGGTGCCGGTGCTGCCGGGCCGCTCAGCCGCGGGCGGGCGGGGGGGGGCTTGGGAGCCTTGTGGAGCAGGGACCCGGGGTCCAGGGGAGCCTGGGGGGGGGGTGGTGACACTGGGGCAGGGGGGTGCCCGGGGCAGGGGGCCCTCGGTCCTGCCCAAGCTCTGCTGGCCGCGGGCTGCGCTCGCCCTCCTGTGGGATCTGTGTCCCTGCACGGCAGCTGCTGGTCTGGGGAGGGTCTGAGGGGGGAGGTTGCCCCCAGAGCACAGGGCAGGGGGGCTCTTGTGCTGGGCAAGAGGCACCTGGAGGATGAAGCACTTTCCCTGTCAGGGCCTGGGAGCTGGAGCCCCTTCTCCCCCCGAGCGGAGCTGGGCAGGGAGCAAGCTTTGCTCCCGGAGAGAGAAAGTGCCGGCCTGTCTCCCTTTCTCCCCCGGGGCTGCGGCCGTGAGTGCACGCGGGCTGTGGGTGAAACGTGGAGGGAGGGGGGCTGCCTGCCTCGTGCCGCTGGCCTTGCCCGCCTTGGTTTGCACAGGGCCTTTGGGCTGTTTTGGCCTGGAATCTGTTTTGCACGGTGTGTATGTGAGAGCTTAGCTTCTTCTTGCTCTGTCTAGAAAATGCTGTGGAGGCTGAGGATGAAAAATGCAGCAGGTGGCCTAGCTGGAAGGGACTGCAAAGCCAACTCCCCCTCCCTGTCCTCTCCTTGCATTTGAAATCTGTAGGTGATTTTCTGAGCAGCAGTTCTTGCGTACATCCAGGGAAAGCAGTGGTGGGCTTGGCAGTGCTAGGTCTACAGTTGCACTTGATGATCTTAAAGGTCTTTTCCAGCCTAAATGATTCTATGAAATGTGGTCCAGATGCCAGAAAAAGCATAAATGAAAAGGGAGATGCCAAGTTGCCAAGCCAGGATAGCAGAAATCGGATGCTGGGAAGGGGAAAATGGTGCTGTAAATACCTAAGGCGGGAGCCGCCGCAGTAAATGATAGTATGTGGAGCTGGGGACTCTCCAGCAGACCCTTGGAAGGGACCCTTGGTGCATCTCACTGTCAGCGGACAGCTGGAGTTCATTAAATCACAGGAAGGTGTAACACTGGGCTCCTATTCCTTCTCTCAACTATGGTAGAGCTTTTGTAATAAATTGCGGGATGACAGTACCAAAGTGATAAAATTCAGAGGGACTGGAATGTAAAAGTGACGGGTGAGGCTTCCTGGGTAGCGAGACTTGATTTAGAAAGCACTCAGCCACTTAGCTGTGGGCTGGAGGGGCAAGAGATTCATCCTGGAAATCCTCCTCCTTTCCTGGATCCCTTGAGATGCTGTTTATGTGATAATTATAGCTAAGCAGGGGATTTCTAGGCAAGAAATGTGACCTTTCTACTTAAGCCTGAACAGGGCAAGATGATGTAACTGAACAAAATTGTTCAACAGCATCCCGCGTCTCACTTGTAACAGATCTCCTCTATTCCCCTTCCAGCAAAGTGTAATAGGAAGGCAAATTAACCAACTACTCCAGAGGGAGATGGTTGATCTTTGCGTAGGGAAGAAGGCAGAGGGTTTATTGTGCATACTGAAGCAAGATTCAGACACCAGCCTGTGATCCCACAAGAGCAGCTGGGTGCAGTGTATTGTAGGGCAGAGTGTGCCCATCTATCCCCAGCCTTTAAGTTTGGAGGGCGATCAGTTGGTATCCGACAGCTCTGAGGCTGGTGCTGCTGCTCCAGCACGAGTGACGTGGGGTCCCTTGAAACAAGAGCTCTGGCACGGGGCACAGTGACAGCCACAGGATCTGTACAGGCACGGAGCTGTGCCTCTACATGGAACTTGCCTTTTTGTTCTTCATGTCCTTTAAGCACTTTGCTGTTTATTCTTAATTTCCCATCCCTGTCAGCACAGTCTCACCAGAGCTCTGTTCAGGTTTATTTTACCGAGGGAAGCTGTTGGACACATGCACAAAGGGATTTGGGTGCCTGAGGGCCGTATGGAAGTGCTCACATCAGCTTCTTCCTCAGCACAGCTTTTGCCAAGCTCCCGGGCCCTGAAGGCCTTTAATCCCAGCTCTTGCTGCAGCATGGCCTTGTGTCCATAGGACAGGGCTGTGCTCTGGGGTTTCTTGCAAACAGAAAAGGAACCGGCAACCTCGTCCTTTCCTGAAACTGTAAAGGGCCCAGTACCTCGGGCATGTACAACGCTGCAGCTGTTTTGGGAGTGAAGGAGTGAAGTTACTGCCTTGCTTGCAGGGTGTGTGTAAAAGTTGAGGGGAAGGGAGTGTTAATCTTTGCATAGACGATGTGGAACAGAGGAAGCAGGAGGGAATATGATCTGTGATTTTACTCAATGTCAGGATGCAAAAAATTTTAGAGTAGAGCTGTGTTTGAGGGTGCTGGTCTTTCAAGTCCCAGAAAATAAGTGGGCAAATCCATCTGTTCCTTGGTCCAGTTAGGCAGAAAGGGAGGGAAAATGATTTCTAGTCCAGAGTAGTGCTTAGTCAATGTACATGTTTATCTTTGATTTTTGTTGGTTTGCAAAGCAGGAAAGTGTTCTGATTTTGTTAACACTCGGAGCAGCAGCGATCCCTGGGTTTGAGGGTGTTCCTAATATTCTGAGCACTTAGTAAGGTCAGGCACAAAGTCACGTCGGGTCAGCTGCTCTCGTGAAGTGAAGCAGCTAAGTGACGTTTACCTTCCTTCTGTTCCCACCAAAAAAAATTAAAGAGTGATAAAGGAGAGTTTGGATATTAATAGCGATTTAGTTCATAATCCCAGTAAATGGGGTTCCAAAAGGAATGGAAGCGGGGGGAAGGTGCGAAGTGCCAGCAGGCCCTGGTGTGTGTTTTGTGGCTCGACCGTGGCTCGTTCTCCGCTGTGCTCTGGCCAGCCAGCCAAGCCGTCCGGTTTTCCTGGTTGCAGAAGCATCTCTGGCCTTGGAATGAACACGAGGGATCTGAGCCAAGCTCAGCAAGGCCTGACCTCCCCTTAGCCCCGTGCCAGCCCCTGCACAAGGGCACTGGGCAGAGGCACTGGGGTGCGATGCATCTGCTGAGCGGAGCCCAGGGGGTGGAGCTGCTGGGTGAGGGCGTGGGGGGAGCCGGGGTTCAGTCAGGAGTTAGTGCTGTGCCTGTCGGGCTGCGCTTGGCAGGGTTAATTTATGACAGGGCGTTCCTGAGAGGGACAGGGGTGGTTGTGCTGTTTGTGCATCAGTGTGGGCCCGTGCCAGAGCCCTGCTGTGGGCGGGCTGGGAGGTGTGAGGTGGCAGCAAAGCAGCTGAGCGGGTGGAACTGGGATCCGGGTTAGGACCAAGCGTGGGGAGCAGGAAGCAGCTCGTCCCTGTGGAGGGGGGTGCTGGCACCGCTGTGGGTTGTGTGTGAGTGGCTTTGGAGGCTCTGTTGCCCCTCTGGGTGTTCCCCGGTGGCCTGTGGCTCTCTCCACAGCAGTTAATTAACCCTACACTGCCCGTGGGCTCGCGTTGTTCGATCCGGGAGAAGCCCTTTGGGTTCTGCCGGGACTGTCTGTAGCCGCTGCCCCGTGCCGGGGTAACGCACCCGGGGCTGCAGCTGTGCTGGAGCCAGGTGGGTGTGCTGGAGGCGGTTTCAGGGCCTGCTTGCTGGTCTCACTGGGGGCTTTGGGCGCTGAGCATCCCTGTCCCCTCTGCCCCCATGTCCCGGAGCTGTCCCTCCCCTCCCCCACCCCCCCCCCTCACCCCCTCCCCGGCGTTGCCATGGCAGTGTTGGGGCCAGCTGGCATGCCCAGTTGCCCTGGCAACGGGGACAACAGCCTGTCTGGCATCGGGGATCCTCCCGTGAGTGTGTCCCCACGGCCCCCGCAGAGAAGGAGAGGTGAGGGATGATGGGGGGGTGGTGTCTGCGTCCCCACCCCGGCCGAAAGCCGGATGGCGGCTCTGGGTGCCGGTGCTGCCGGGCCGCTCAGCCGCGGGCGGGCGGGGGGGGGCTTGGGAGCCTTGTGGAGCAGGGACCCGGGGTCCAGGGGAGCCTGGGGGGGGGGTGGTGACACTGGGGCAGGGGGGTGCCCGGGGCAGGGGGCCCTCGGTCCTGCCCAAGCTCTGCTGGCCGCGGGCTGCGCTCGCCCTCCTGTGGGATCTGTGTCCCTGCACGGCAGCTGCTGGTCTGGGGAGGGTCTGAGGGGGGAGGTTGCCCCCAGAGCACAGGGCAGGGGGGCTCTTGTGCTGGGCAAGAGGCACCTGGAGGATGAAGCACTTTCCCTGTCAGGGCCTGGGAGCTGGAGCCCCTTCTCCCCCCGAGCGGAGCTGGGCAGGGAGCAAGCTTTGCTCCCGGAGAGAGAAAGTGCCGGCCTGTCTCCCTTTCTCCCCCGGGGCTGCGGCCGTGAGTGCACGCGGGCTGTGGGTGAAACGTGGAGGGAGGGGGGCTGCCTGCCTCGTGCCGCTGGCCTTGCCCGCCTTGGTTTGCACAGGGCCTTTGGGCTGTTTTGGCCTGGAATCTGTTTTGCACGGTGTGTATGTGAGAGCTTAGCTTCTTCTTGCTCTGTCTAGAAAATGCTGTGGAGGCTGAGGATGAAAAATGCAGCAGGTGGCCTAGCTGGAAGGGACTGCAAAGCCAACTCCCCCTCCCTGTCCTCTCCTTGCATTTGAAATCTGTAGGTGATTTTCTGAGCAGCAGTTCTTGCGTACATCCAGGGAAAGCAGTGGTGGGCTTGGCAGTGCTAGGTCTACAGTTGCACTTGATGATCTTAAAGGTCTTTTCCAGCCTAAATGATTCTATGAAATGTGGTCCAGATGCCAGAAAAAGCATAAATGAAAAGGGAGATGCCAAGTTGCCAAGCCAGGATAGCAGAAATCGGATGCTGGGAAGGGGAAAATGGTGCTGTAAATACCTAAGGCGGGAGCCGCCGCAGTAAATGATAGTATGTGGAGCTGGGGACTCTCCAGCAGACCCTTGGAAGGGACCCTTGGTGCATCTCACTGTCAGCGGACAGCTGGAGTTCATTAAATCACAGGAAGGTGTAACACTGGGCTCCTATTCCTTCTCTCAACTATGGTAGAGCTTTTGTAATAAATTGCGGGATGACAGTACCAAAGTGATAAAATTCAGAGGGACTGGAATGTAAAAGTGACGGGTGAGGCTTCCTGGGTAGCGAGACTTGATTTAGAAAGCACTCAGCCACTTAGCTGTGGGCTGGAGGGGCAAGAGATTCATCCTGGAAATCCTCCTCCTTTCCTGGATCCCTTGAGATGCTGTTTATGTGATAATTATAGCTAAGCAGGGGATTTCTAGGCAAGAAATGTGACCTTTCTACTTAAGCCTGAACAGGGCAAGATGATGTAACTGAACAAAATTGTTCAACAGCATCCCGCGTCTCACTTGTAACAGATCTCCTCTATTCCCCTTCCAGCAAAGTGTAATAGGAAGGCAAATTAACCAACTACTCCAGAGGGAGATGGTTGATCTTTGCGTAGGGAAGAAGGCAGAGGGTTTATTGTGCATACTGAAGCAAGATTCAGACACCAGCCTGTGATCCCACAAGAGCAGCTGGGTGCAGTGTATTGTAGGGCAGAGTGTGCCCATCTATCCCCAGCCTTTAAGTTTGGAGGGCGATCAGTTGGTATCCGACAGCTCTGAGGCTGGTGCTGCTGCTCCAGCACGAGTGACGTGGGGTCCCTTGAAACAAGAGCTCTGGCACGGGGCACAGTGACAGCCACAGGATCTGTACAGGCACGGAGCTGTGCCTCTACATGGAACTTGCCTTTTTGTTCTTCATGTCCTTTAAGCACTTTGCTGTTTATTCTTAATTTCCCGTCCCTGTCAGCACAGTCTCACCAGAGCTCTGTTCAGGTTTATTTTACCGAGGGAAGCTGTTGGACACATGCACAAAGGGATTTGGGTGCCTGAGGGCCGTATGGAAGTGCTCACATCAGCTTCTTCCTCAGCACAGCTTTTGCCAAGCTCCCGGGCCCTGAAGGCCTTTAATCCCAGCTCTTGCTGCAGCATGGCCTTGTGTCCATAGGACAGGGCTGTGCTCTGGGGTTTCTTGCAAACAGAAAAGGAACCGGCAACCTCGTCCTTTCCTGAAACTGTAAAGGGCCCAGTACCTCGGGCATGTACAACGCTGCAGCTGTTTTGGGAGTGAAGGAGTGAAGTTACTGCCTTGCTTGCAGGGTGTGTGTAAAAGTTGAGGGGAAGGGAGTGTTAATCTTTGCATAGACGATGTGGAACAGAGGAAGCAGGAGGGAATATGATCTGTGATTTTACTCAATGTCAGGATGCAAAAAATTTTAGAGTAGAGCTGTGTTTGAGGGTGCTGGTCTTTCAAGTCCCAGAAAATAAGTGGGCAAATCCATCTGTTCCTTGGTCCAGTTAGGCAGAAAGGGAGGGAAAATGATTTCTAGTCCAGAGTAGTGCTTAGTCAATGTACATGTTTATCTTTGATTTTTGTTGGTTTGCAAAGCAGGAAAGTGTTCTGATTTTGTTAACACTCGGAGCAGCAGCGATCCCTGGGTTTGAGGGTGTTCCTAATATTCTGAGCACTTAGTAAGGTCAGGCACAAAGTCACGTCGGGTCAGCTGCTCTCGTGAAGTGAAGCAGCTAAGTGACGTTTACCTTCCTTCTGTTCCCACCAAAAAAAATTAAAGAGTGATAAAGGAGAGTTTGGATATTAATAGCGATTTAGTTCATAATCCCAGTAAATGGGGTTCCAAAAGGAATGGAAGCGGGGGGAAGGTGCGAAGTGCCAGCAGGCCCTGGTGTGTGTTTTGTGGCTCGACCGTGGCTCGTTCTCCGCTGTGCTCTGGCCAGCCAGCCAAGCCGTCCGGTTTTCCTGGTTGCAGAAGCATCTCTGGCCTTGGAATGAACACGAGGGATCTGAGCCAAGCTCAGCAAGGCCTGACCTCCCCTTAGCCCCGTGCCAGCCCCTGCACAAGGGCACTGGGCAGAGGCACTGGGGTGCGATGCATCTGCTGAGCGGAGCCCAGGGGGTGGAGCTGCTGGGTGAGGGCGTGGGGGGAGCCGGGGTTCAGTCAGGAGTTAGTGCTGTGCCTGTCGGGCTGCGCTTGGCAGGGTTAATTTATGACAGGGCGTTCCTGAGAGGGACAGGGGTGGTTGTGCTGTTTGTGCATCAGTGTGGGCCCGTGCCAGAGCCCTGCTGTGGGCGGGCTGGGAGGTGTGAGGTGGCAGCAAAGCAGCTGAGCTGGTGGAACTGGGATCCGGGTTAGGACCAAGCGTGGGGAGCAGGAAGCAGCTCGTCCCTGTGGAGGGGGGTGCTGGCACCGCTGTGGGTTGTGTGTGAGTGGCTTTGGAGGCTCTGTTGCCCCTCTGGGTGTTCCCCGGTGGCCTGTGGCTCTCTCCACAGCAGTTAATTAACCCTACACTGCCCGTGGGCTCGCGTTGTTCGATCCGGGAGAAGCCCTTTGGGTTCTGCCGGGACTGTCTGTAGCCGCTGCCCCGTGCCGGGGTAACGCACCCGGGGCTGCAGCTGTGCTGGAGCCAGGTGGGTGTGCTGGAGGCGGTTTCAGGGCCTGCTTGCTGGTCTCACTGGGGGCTTTGGGCGCTGAGCATCCCTGTCCCCTCTGCCCCCATGTCCCGGAGCTGTCCCTCCCCTCCCCCACCCCCCCCCCTCACCCCCTCCCCGGCGTTGCCATGGCAGTGTTGGGGCCAGCTGGCATGCCCAGTTGCCCTGGCAACGGGGACAACAGCCTGTCTGGCATCGGGGATCCTCCCGTGAGTGTGTCCCCACGGCCCCCGCAGAGAAGGAGAGGTGAGGGATGATGGGGGGGTGGTGTCTGCGTCCCCACCCCGGCCGAAAGCCGGATGGCGGCTCTGGGTGCCGGTGCTGCCGGGCCGCTCAGCCGCGGGCGGGCGGGGGGGGGCTTGGGAGCCTTGTGGAGCAGGGACCCGGGGTCCAGGGGAGCCTGGGGGGGGGGTGGTGACACTGGGGCAGGGGGGTGCCCGGGGCAGGGGGCCCTCGGTCCTGCCCAAGCTCTGCTGGCCGCGGGCTGCGCTCGCCCTCCTGTGGGATCTGTGTCCCTGCACGGCAGCTGCTGGTCTGGGGAGGGTCTGAGGGGGGAGGTTGCCCCCAGAGCACAGGGCAGGGGGGCTCTTGTGCTGGGCAAGAGGCACCTGGAGGATGAAGCACTTTCCCTGTCAGGGCCTGGGAGCTGGAGCCCCTTCTCCCCCCGAGCGGAGCTGGGCAGGGAGCAAGCTTTGCTCCCGGAGAGAGAAAGTGCCGGCCTGTCTCCCTTTCTCCCCCGGGGCTGCGGCCGTGAGTGCACGCGGGCTGTGGGTGAAACGTGGAGGGAGGGGGGCTGCCTGCCTCGTGCCGCTGGCCTTGCCCGCCTTGGTTTGCACAGGGCCTTTGGGCTGTTTTGGCCTGGAATCTGTTTTGCACGGTGTGTATGTGAGAGCTTAGCTTCTTCTTGCTCTGTCTAGAAAATGCTGTGGAGGCTGAGGATGAAAAATGCAGCAGGTGGCCTAGCTGGAAGGGACTGCAAAGCCAACTCCCCCTCCCTGTCCTCTCCTTGCATTTGAAATCTGTAGGTGATTTTCTGAGCAGCAGTTCTTGCGTACATCCAGGGAAAGCAGTGGTGGGCTTGGCAGTGCTAGGTCTACAGTTGCACTTGATGATCTTAAAGGTCTTTTCCAGCCTAAATGATTCTATGAAATGTGGTCCAGATGCCAGAAAAAGCATAAATGAAAAGGGAGATGCCAAGTTGCCAAGCCAGGATAGCAGAAATCGGATGCTGGGAAGGGGAAAATGGTGCTGTAAATACCTAAGGCGGGAGCCGCCGCAGTAAATGATAGTATGTGGAGCTGGGGACTCTCCAGCAGACCCTTGGAAGGGACCCTTGGTGCATCTCACTGTCAGCGGACAGCTGGAGTTCATTAAATCACAGGAAGGTGTAACACTGGGCTCCTATTCCTTCTCTCAACTATGGTAGAGCTTTTGTAATAAATTGCGGGATGACAGTACCAAAGTGATAAAATTCAGAGGGACTGGAATATACAAGTGACGGGTGAGGCTTCCTGGGTAGCGAGACTTGATTTAGAAAGCACTCAGCCACTTAGCTGTGGGCTGGAGGGGCAAGAGATTCATCCTGGAAATCCTCCTCCTTTCCTGGATCCCTTGAGATGCTGTTTATGTGATAATTATAGCTAAGCAGGGGATTTCTAGGCAAGAAATGTGACCTTTCTACTTAAGCCTGAACAGGGCAAGATGATGTAACTGAACAAAATTGTTCAACAGCATCCCGCGTCTCACTTGTAACAGATCTCCTCTATTCCCCTTCCAGCAAAGTGTAATAGGAAGGCAAATTAACCAACTACTCCAGAGGGAGATGGTTGATCTTTGCGTAGGGAAGAAGGCAGAGGGTTTATTGTGCATACTGAAGCAAGATTCAGACACCAGCCTGTGATCCCACAAGAGCAGCTGGGTGCAGTGTATTGTAGGGCAGAGTGTGCCCATCTATCCCCAGCCTTTAAGTTTGGAGGGCGATCAGTTGGTATCCGACAGCTCTGAGGCTGGTGCTGCTGCTCCAGCACGAGTGACGTGGGGTCCCTTGAAACAAGAGCTCTGGCACGGGGCACAGTGACAGCCACAGGATCTGTACAGGCACGGAGCTGTGCCTCTACATGGAACTTGCCTTTTTGTTCTTCATGTCCTTTAAGCACTTTGCTGTTTATTCTTAATTTCCCGTCCCTGTCAGCACAGTCTCACCAGAGCTCTGTTCAGGTTTATTTTACCGAGGGAAGCTGTTGGACACATGCACAAAGGGATTTGGGTGCCTGAGGGCCGTATGGAAGTGCTCACATCAGCTTCTTCCTCAGCACAGCTTTTGCCAAGCTCCCGGGCCCTGAAGGCCTTTAATCCCAGCTCTTGCTGCAGCATGGCCTTGTGTCCATAGGACAGGGCTGTGCTCTGGGGTTTCTTGCAAACAGAAAAGGAACCGGCAACCTCGTCCTTTCCTGAAACTGTAAAGGGCCCAGTACCTCGGGCATGTACAACGCTGCAGCTGTTTTGGGAGTGAAGGAGTGAAGTTACTGCCTTGCTTGCAGGGTGTGTGTAAAAGTTGAGGGGAAGGGAGTGTTAATCTTTGCATAGACGATGTGGAACAGAGGAAGCAGGAGGGAATATGATCTGTGATTTTACTCAATGTCAGGATGCAAAAAATTTTAGAGTAGAGCTGTGTTTGAGGGTGCTGGTCTTTCAAGTCCCAGAAAATAAGTGGGCAAATCCATCTGTTCCTTGGTCCAGTTAGGCAGAAAGGGAGGGAAAATGATTTCTAGTCCAGAGTAGTGCTTAGTCAATGTACATGTTTATCTTTGATTTTTGTTGGTTTGCAAAGCAGGAAAGTGTTCTGATTTTGTTAACACTCGGAGCAGCAGCGATCCCTGGGTTTGAGGGTGTTCCTAATATTCTGAGCACTTAGTAAGGTCAGGCACAAAGTCACGTCGGGTCAGCTGCTCTCGTGAAGTGAAGCAGCTAAGTGACGTTTACCTTCCTTCTGTTCCCACCAAAAAAAATTAAAGAGTGATAAAGGAGAGTTTGGATATTAATAGCGATTTAGTTCATAATCCCAGTAAATGGGGTTCCAAAAGGAATGGAAGCGGGGGGAAGGTGCGAAGTGCCAGCAGGCCCTGGTGTGTGTTTTGTGGCTCGACCGTGGCTCGTTCTCCGCTGTGCTCTGGCCAGCCAGCCAAGCCGTCCGGTTTTCCTGGTTGCAGAAGCATCTCTGGCCTTGGAATGAACACGAGGGATCTGAGCCAAGCTCAGCAAGGCCTGACCTCCCCTTAGCCCCGTGCCAGCCCCTGCACAAGGGCACTGGGCAGAGGCACTGGGGTGCGATGCATCTGCTGAGCGGAGCCCAGGGGGTGGAGCTGCTGGGTGAGGGCGTGGGGGGAGCCGGGGTTCAGTCAGGAGTTAGTGCTGTGCCTGTCGGGCTGCGCTTGGCAGGGTTAATTTATGACAGGGCGTTCCTGAGAGGGACAGGGGTGGTTGTGCTGTTTGTGCATCAGTGTGGGCCCGTGCCAGAGCCCTGCTGTGGGCGGGCTGGGAGGTGTGAGGTGGCAGCAAAGCAGCTGAGCTGGTGGAACTGGGATCCGGGTTAGGACCAAGCGTGGGGAGCAGGAAGCAGCTCGTCCCTGTGGAGGGGGGTGCTGGCACCGCTGTGGGTTGTGTGTGAGTGGCTTTGGAGGCTCTGTTGCCCCTCTGGGTGTTCCCCGGTGGCCTGTGGCTCTCTCCACAGCAGTTAATTAACCCTACACTGCCCGTGGGCTCGCGTTGTTCGATCCGGGAGAAGCCCTTTGGGTTCTGCCGGGACTGTCTGTAGCCGCTGCCCCGTGCCGGGGTAACGCACCCGGGGCTGCAGCTGTGCTGGAGCCAGGTGGGTGTGCTGGAGGCGGTTTCAGGGCCTGCTTGCTGGTCTCACTGGGGGCTTTGGGCGCTGAGCATCCCTGTCCCCTCTGCCCCCATGTCCCGGAGCTGTCCCTCCCCTCCCCCACCCCCCCCCCTCACCCCCTCCCCGGCGTTGCCATGGCAGTGTTGGGGCCAGCTGGCATGCCCAGTTGCCCTGGCAACGGGGACAACAGCCTGTCTGGCATCGGGGATCCTCCCGTGAGTGTGTCCCCACGGCCCCCGCAGAGAAGGAGAGGTGAGGGATGATGGGGGGGTGGTGTCTGCGTCCCCACCCCGGCCGAAAGCCGGATGGCGGCTCTGGGTGCCGGTGCTGCCGGGCCGCTCAGCCGCGGGCGGGCGGGGGGGGGCTTGGGAGCCTTGTGGAGCAGGGACCCGGGGTCCAGGGGAGCCTGGGGGGGGGGTGGTGACACTGGGGCAGGGGGGTGCCCGGGGCAGGGGGCCCTCGGTCCTGCCCAAGCTCTGCTGGCCGCGGGCTGCGCTCGCCCTCCTGTGGGATCTGTGTCCCTGCACGGCAGCTGCTGGTCTGGGGAGGGTCTGAGGGGGGAGGTTGCCCCCAGAGCACAGGGCAGGGGGGCTCTTGTGCTGGGCAAGAGGCACCTGGAGGATGAAGCACTTTCCCTGTCAGGGCCTGGGAGCTGGAGCCCCTTCTCCCCCCGAGCGGAGCTGGGCAGGGAGCAAGCTTTGCTCCCGGAGAGAGAAAGTGCCGGCCTGTCTCCCTTTCTCCCCCGGGGCTGCGGCCGTGAGTGCACGCGGGCTGTGGGTGAAACGTGGAGGGAGGGGGGCTGCCTGCCTCGTGCCGCTGGCCTTGCCCGCCTTGGTTTGCACAGGGCCTTTGGGCTGTTTTGGCCTGGAATCTGTTTTGCACGGTGTGTATGTGAGAGCTTAGCTTCTTCTTGCTCTGTCTAGAAAATGCTGTGGAGGCTGAGGATGAAAAATGCAGCAGGTGGCCTAGCTGGAAGGGACTGCAAAGCCAACTCCCCCTCCCTGTCCTCTCCTTGCATTTGAAATCTGTAGGTGATTTTCTGAGCAGCAGTTCTTGCGTACATCCAGGGAAAGCAGTGGTGGGCTTGGCAGTGCTAGGTCTACAGTTGCACTTGATGATCTTAAAGGTCTTTTCCAGCCTAAATGATTCTATGAAATGTGGTCCAGATGCCAGAAAAAGCATAAATGAAAAGGGAGATGCCAAGTTGCCAAGCCAGGATAGCAGAAATCGGATGCTGGGAAGGGGAAAATGGTGCTGTAAATACCTAAGGCGGGAGCCGCCGCAGTAAATGATAGTATGTGGAGCTGGGGACTCTCCAGCAGACCCTTGGAAGGGACCCTTGGTGCATCTCACTGTCAGCGGACAGCTGGAGTTCATTAAATCACAGGAAGGTGTAACACTGGGCTCCTATTCCTTCTCTCAACTATGGTAGAGCTTTTGTAATAAATTGCGGGATGACAGTACCAAAGTGATAAAATTCAGAGGGACTGGAATGTAAAAGTGACGGGTGAGGCTTCCTGGGTAGCGAGACTTGATTTAGAAAGCACTCAGCCACTTAGCTGTGGGCTGGAGGGGCAAGAGATTCATCCTGGAAATCCTCCTCCTTTCCTGGATCCCTTGAGATGCTGTTTATGTGATAATTATAGCTAAGCAGGGGATTTCTAGGCAAGAAATGTGACCTTTCTACTTAAGCCTGAACAGGGCAAGATGATGTAACTGAACAAAATTGTTCAACAGCATCCCGCGTCTCACTTGTAACAGATCTCCTCTATTCCCCTTCCAGCAAAGTGTAATAGGAAGGCAAATTAACCAACTACTCCAGAGGGAGATGGTTGATCTTTGCGTAGGGAAGAAGGCAGAGGGTTTATTGTGCATACTGAAGCAAGATTCAGACACCAGCCTGTGATCCCACAAGAGCAGCTGGGTGCAGTGTATTGTAGGGCAGAGTGTGCCCATCTATCCCCAGCCTTTAAGTTTGGAGGGCGATCAGTTGGTATCCGACAGCTCTGAGGCTGGTGCTGCTGCTCCAGCACGAGTGACGTGGGGTCCCTTGAAACAAGAGCTCTGGCACGGGGCACAGTGACAGCCACAGGATCTGTACAGGCACGGAGCTGTGCCTCTACATGGAACTTGCCTTTTTGTTCTTCATGTCCTTTAAGCACTTTGCTGTTTATTCTTAATTTCCCGTCCCTGTCAGCACAGTCTCACCAGAGCTCTGTTCAGGTTTATTTTACCGAGGGAAGCTGTTGGACACATGCACAAAGGGATTTGGGTGCCTGAGGGCCGTATGGAAGTGCTCACATCAGCTTCTTCCTCAGCACAGCTTTTGCCAAGCTCCCGGGCCCTGAAGGCCTTTAATCCCAGCTCTTGCTGCAGCATGGCCTTGTGTCCATAGGACAGGGCTGTGCTCTGGGGTTTCTTGCAAACAGAAAAGGAACCGGCAACCTCGTCCTTTCCTGAAACTGTAAAGGGCCCAGTACCTCGGGCATGTACAACGCTGCAGCTGTTTTGGGAGTGAAGGAGTGAAGTTACTGCCTTGCTTGCAGGGTGTGTGTAAAAGTTGAGGGGAAGGGAGTGTTAATCTTTGCATAGACGATGTGGAACAGAGGAAGCAGGAGGGAATATGATCTGTGATTTTACTCAATGTCAGGATGCAAAAAATTTTAGAGTAGAGCTGTGTTTGAGGGTGCTGGTCTTTCAAGTCCCAGAAAATAAGTGGGCAAATCCATCTGTTCCTTGGTCCAGTTAGGCAGAAAGGGAGGGAAAATGATTTCTAGTCCAGAGTAGTGCTTAGTCAATGTACATGTTTATCTTTGATTTTTGTTGGTTTGCAAAGCAGGAAAGTGTTCTGATTTTGTTAACACTCGGAGCAGCAGCGATCCCTGGGTTTGAGGGTGTTCCTAATATTCTGAGCACTTAGTAAGGTCAGGCACAAAGTCACGTCGGGTCAGCTGCTCTCGTGAAGTGAAGCAGCTAAGTGACGTTTACCTTCCTTCTGTTCCCACCAAAAAAAATTAAAGAGTGATAAAGGAGAGTTTGGATATTAATAGCGATTTAGTTCATAATCCCAGTAAATGGGGTTCCAAAAGGAATGGAAGCGGGGGGAAGGTGCGAAGTGCCAGCAGGCCCTGGTGTGTGTTTTGTGGCTCGACCGTGGCTCGTTCTCCGCTGTGCTCTGGCCAGCCAGCCAAGCCGTCCGGTTTTCCTGGTTGCAGAAGCATCTCTGGCCTTGGAATGAACACGAGGGATCTGAGCCAAGCTCAGCAAGGCCTGACCTCCCCTTAGCCCCGTGCCAGCCCCTGCACAAGGGCACTGGGCAGAGGCACTGGGGTGCGATGCATCTGCTGAGCGGAGCCCAGGGGGTGGAGCTGCTGGGTGAGGGCGTGGGGGGAGCCGGGGTTCAGTCAGGAGTTAGTGCTGTGCCTGTCGGGCTGCGCTTGGCAGGGTTAATTTATGACAGGGCGTTCCTGAGAGGGACAGGGGTGGTTGTGCTGTTTGTGCATCAGTGTGGGCCCGTGCCAGAGCCCTGCTGTGGGCGGGCTGGGAGGTGTGAGGTGGCAGCAAAGCAGCTGAGCGGGTGGAACTGGGATCCGGGTTAGGACCAAGCGTGGGGAGCAGGAAGCAGCTCGTCCCTGTGGAGGGGGGTGCTGGCACCGCTGTGGGTTGTGTGTGAGTGGCTTTGGAGGCTCTGTTGCCCCTCTGGGTGTTCCCCGGTGGCCTGTGGCTCTCTCCACAGCAGTTAATTAACCCTACACTGCCCGTGGGCTCGCGTTGTTCGATCCGGGAGAAGCCCTTTGGGTTCTGCCGGGACTGTCTGTAGCCGCTGCCCCGTGCCGGGGTAACGCACCCGGGGCTGCAGCTGTGCTGGAGCCAGGTGGGTGTGCTGGAGGCGGTTTCAGGGCCTGCTTGCTGGTCTCACTGGGGGCTTTGGGCGCTGAGCATCCCTGTCCCCTCTGCCCCCATGTCCCGGAGCTGTCCCTCCCCTCCCCCACCCCCCCCCCTCACCCCCTCCCCGGCGTTGCCATGGCAGTGTTGGGGCCAGCTGGCATGCCCAGTTGCCCTGGCAACGGGGACAACAGCCTGTCTGGCATCGGGGATCCTCCCGTGAGTGTGTCCCCACGGCCCCCGCAGAGAAGGAGAGGTGAGGGATGATGGGGGGGTGGTGTCTGCGTCCCCACCCCGGCCGAAAGCCGGATGGCGGCTCTGGGTGCCGGTGCTGCCGGGCCGCTCAGCCGCGGGCGGGCGGGGGGGGGCTTGGGAGCCTTGTGGAGCAGGGACCCGGGGTCCAGGGGAGCCTGGGGGGGGGGGTGGTGACACTGGGGCAGGGGGGTGCCCGGGGCAGGGGGCCCTCGGTCCTGCCCAAGCTCTGCTGGCCGCGGGCTGCGCTCGCCCTCCTGTGGGATCTGTGTCCCTGCACGGCAGCTGCTGGTCTGGGGAGGGTCTGAGGGGGGAGGTTGCCCCCAGAGCACAGGGCAGGGGGGCTCTTGTGCTGGGCAAGAGGCACCTGGAGGATGAAGCACTTTCCCTGTCAGGGCCTGGGAGCTGGAGCCCCTTCTCCCCCCGAGCGGAGCTGGGCAGGGAGCAAGCTTTGCTCCCGGAGAGAGAAAGTGCCGGCCTGTCTCCCTTTCTCCCCCGGGGCTGCGGCCGTGAGTGCACGCGGGCTGTGGGTGAAACGTGGAGGGAGGGGGGCTGCCTGCCTCGTGCCGCTGGCCTTGCCCGCCTTGGTTTGCACAGGGCCTTTGGGCTGTTTTGGCCTGGAATCTGTTTTGCACGGTGTGTATGTGAGAGCTTAGCTTCTTCTTGCTCTGTCTAGAAAATGCTGTGGAGGCTGAGGATGAAAAATGCAGCAGGTGGCCTAGCTGGAAGGGACTGCAAAGCCAACTCCCCCTCCCTGTCCTCTCCTTGCATTTGAAATCTGTAGGTGATTTTCTGAGCAGCAGTTCTTGCGTACATCCAGGGAAAGCAGTGGTGGGCTTGGCAGTGCTAGGTCTACAGTTGCACTTGATGATCTTAAAGGTCTTTTCCAGCCTAAATGATTCTATGAAATGTGGTCCAGATGCCAGAAAAAGCATAAATGAAAAGGGAGATGCCAAGTTGCCAAGCCAGGATAGCAGAAATCGGATGCTGGGAAGGGGAAAATGGTGCTGTAAATACCTAAGGCGGGAGCCGCCGCAGTAAATGATAGTATGTGGAGCTGGGGACTCTCCAGCAGACCCTTGGAAGGGACCCTTGGTGCATCTCACTGTCAGCTTACAGATAAATTTCATGAATAGAAATAGTTGTGGCTCATGGAACTGCAGCCACAGGAAAAGGCTTTTCTGCCTCAGGGAATATTTTATGGAGTTTTACTTCTATGAATCTTAACTCTGCCACTTAAATATGGTGTAATCATGAAACGATGTGGGGCGGCCTTATGTTCTCCACTTAGGAAGGATGCCACAGCCTGGAGACACAGGTGTATCCTTTGGGTCTGCTGTGAATGGGATTCTGGATTTTCAAAGTCTCATTGTTACTCCTTCCAGGTTTGCCTAGTCATGGCCACTGGCAAGATTCATTGGTCCATGGGATCTTCCAAAATGGCTGATGGACACCAGGGTAAGGTGGCAGTACGTTGTTATACAAAGCTGGTCAGAGAGGCAGAGCAGCGTGTGACTGTAAGTACCTGCTGGGGGCCGGGTAGGAGCTGGGTTAAGGCTGGAAGCTGCCCCTGTCCCTCCTCTGCCTTCCCCTCCTGTTGTCAGGGCGCTGTGGAGCCAGACACCAGCTCCCCACCTCTTAGCTGCCGTGCTTCTGTTGGAGAGGGCTGTCATGGTGCTGGGGGTGGGGGGGACTGTGTTGATTCAGGGAAAGCCCAGAGCCCACCTTGCTGCACTGTTAGCCATGGATAAATAGACCACCTTGCTGCGCTGCTAGCCAAGAAATATATACCTCATCTTGCTGCACTGTTAGCCAAACATGAAGAGCTCAACTTGCTGCACTGTTTGCCAGGGATAAGGAGCCCAGCTACCTGTGCAGGTAGCCACGGATAAAGGGACGATCTTACTGTACTGTTAGCCTGAGATTAATAGTCCAACTTGCTACACTGTTTGCCACGGATAAAGAGCCTAACTTGCTGCACTCTTAGCCATGGATAAATAGACCACGTTCCTGCACTGTTAGCCAGGGACAAAGAGCCCACTATGCTCTGCTGTTAGCCAGGGATAAAGAGCCCACCTTCCTGCAATGTTAGCCAGGGATAAAGAGCCCACCTTGCTCTGTTGTTAGCCAGGAATTAAGAGCCCAACTTCTTGTGCTGCTAGCCAGAGATTAAGAGCCCAATTTGCTACACTGTTAGCCAGGGATAAAGAGCCCACCTTCCTGCACTGCTAGCCAGGGATAAAGAGCCCACCTTCCTGAGCTGGTAGCCAGGGAGAAAGAGGCTACATTGCTGTGCTGTTAGTCAGGGACAAAGAGCCCACATTCCTGTGATGATAGCAAGGGATAAAGAGCTCCCCTTGATCTGCTGTTAGCCAGCAAATAAGAGCTCATCTTCTTGAATTGCTAGCCAGAGATTAATAGTGCAACTTGCTACACAGTTTGCCAGAGATAAAGAGCCCAACTTGCTACACTGTTATCCCAGGATCAGGAGTCCACTTTCTGCACTGTTAGCCAGGGATAAAGAGCCCACCTTGCTGTGCTGCTAGCCAGAGATAAATAGCCCAACTTACTGCACAGTTACAAGGGCTAAAGAGCCCACTTACCTGCTCTGTTAGCCAGGGATAAAGAGCCGACATTCCTGCACTGTTAGCCAGAGATGAAGAGCCCAACTTGCTACACTGTTATCCAAGGATCAGGAGCCCACCTTGCTGCACTGTTAGCCAGAGATAAATAGCCCATCTGCCTGCACTGTTAACCAGGGATAAAGAGCCCACGTTCCTACGTTCTTCGCCAAGGATCAGCAGTCCACCTTCCTGCGGAGCTTGCCAGGGACAAAGAGCCGACCTTGCTGCACTGTTAGCCAGGGATTAGGAGTCCACCTTCCTGCACTGCTAGCCAAGAGATAAATTGCTCATCTTGCTGCACTGTTACCCAGAGATGAAGAGCCTAACTTGCTACACTGTTATCCCAGGATCAGGAGCCCACCTTGCTGTACTGTTAGCCAGAGATAAATAGCTCATCTTGCTGCACTGTTAGCCAGGGAGAAAGAGCCTACCTTGCTGTGCTGTTAGCCAGGGACAAAGAGCCCACCTTGCTGCACTGTTAGCCAGGGATTAGGAGCCCACTTTCCTGCACTGCTAGCCAAGAGATAAATTGCTCATCTTGCTGCACTGTTAGCCAGAGATGAAGAGCCCAACTTGCTACACTGTTATCCCAGGATCAGGAGCCCACCTTGCTGCACTGTTAGCCAGAGATAAATAGCTCATCTTGCTGCACTGTTAGCCAGGGATAAAGAGCCCACCTTCCTGCGCTGGTAGCCACGGATAAAGAGACGATCTTCCTGCACTGTTAGCCTGAGATTAATAGTCGAACTTGCTACACTGTTTGCCACGGATAAAGAGCCTAACTTGATGCACTCTTAGCCATGGATAAATGGACCACCTTCCTGCGCTGTTAGCCATGGACAAAGAGCCCACCTTGCTGCACTGTTAGCCAGGGATTAGGAGTCCACCTTCCTGCACTGCTAGCCAAGAGATAAATTGCTCATCTTGCTGCACTGTTAGCCAGAGATGAAGAGTCCAACTTGCTGCACTGTTAGCCAGGGAGAAAGAGCCCATCTGCCTGCACTGTTAGCCAGGGATAAAGAGCCCACCTTCCTACGTTCTTTGCCAAGGATCAGCAGCCCACCTTCCTGCGGAGCTTGCCAGGGAGAAAGAGCCCACTTTGCTGTGCTGTTAGCCAGGGATTAGGAGCCCACCTTGCTGTGCTCTTGGCCAGGGACAAAGAGCCCACCTTCCTGCGCTGGTAGCCACAGATAAAGAGACGATCTTCCTGCACTGTTAGCCTGAGATTAATAGTCCAACTTGCTACACTGTTTGCCACGGATAAAGAGCCTAACTTGCTGCGCTCTTAGCCATGGATAAATACAGCACCTTCCTGCGCTGTAAGCCAGGGACAAAGAGCCCACCTTGCTGCACTGTTAGCCAGGGATTAGGAGCCCACCTTCCTGCACTGCTAGCCAAGGGATAAATTGCTCATCTTGCTGCACTGTTAGCCAGAGATGAAGAGTCCAACTTGCTGCACTGTTAGCCAGGGAGAAATAGCCTAACTTGCTGTGCTGTTATCCAGGGACAAAGAGCCCAGCTTGCTGCACTCTTAGCCAGGGATTAAGAGCCCATCTGCCTGCACTGTTAGCCAGGGATAAAGAGCCCACCTTCCTACGTTCTTCGCCAAGGATCAGCAGCCCACCTTCCTGCGTAGCTTGCCAGGGACAAAGAGCCCACTTTGCTGTGCTGTTAGCCAGGGATAAAGAGTCCACCTTGCTGTGCTGTTAGCCAGGGACAAAGAGCCCACCTTGCTGCACTGTTAGCCAGGGATTAGGAGCCCGCTTTCCTGCACTGCTAGCCAAGAGATAAATTGCTCATCTTGCTGCACTGTTACCCAGAGATGAAGAGCCCAACTTGCTGCACTGTTAGCCAGGGAGAAAGAGCCTACCTTGCTGTGCTGCTAGCCAGAGATAAATAGCCCAACTTACTGCACAGTTAACAAGGGCTAAAGAGCCCACTTACCTGCTCTGTTAGCCAGGGATAAAGAGCCGACATTCCTGCACTGTTAGCCAGAGATGAAGAGCCCAACTTGCTACACTGTTATCCCAGGTATAAAGAGCCCACCTTCCTGCACTGTTAGCCAGAGATAAATAGCTCATCTTTCTGCACTGTTAGCCAGGGATAAAGAGCCCAGCTTCCTGCGCTGGTAGCCACGGATAAAGAGACGATCTTCCTGCACTGTTAGCCTGAGATTAATTATCCAACTTGCTACACTGTTTGCCACGGATAAAGAGCCTAACTTGCTGCACTCTTAGCCATGGATAAATGGACCACCTTCCTGCGCTGTTAGCCAGGGACAAAGAGCCCACCTTGCTGCACTGTTAGCCAGGGATTAGGAGTCCACCTTCCTGCACTGCTAGCCAAGAGATAAATTGCTCATCTTGCTGCACTGTTAGCCAGAGATGAAGAGTCCAACTTGCTGCACTGTTAGCCAGGGATAAAGAGCCCATCTGCCTGCACTGTTAGCCAGGGATAAAGAGCCCACCTTCCTACGTTCTTCGCCAAGGATCAGCAGCCCACCTTCCTGCGTAGCTTGCCAGGGAGAAAGAGCCCACCTTGCTGTGCTGTTAGCCAGGGATAAAGAGCCCACCTTGCTGTGCTGTTAGCCAGGGATAAAGAGCCGACATTCCTGCACTGTAGCCAGAGATAAAGAGCCCAACTTGCTACACTGTTATCCCAGGATCAGGAGCCCACCTTTCTGCACTGTTATCCAGAGATAAATAGCTCATCTTGCTGCACTGTTAGCCAGAGATGAAGAGTCCAACTTGCTGCACTGTTAGCCAGGGAGAAAGAGCCTACCTTGCTGTGCTGTTAGCCAGGGATTAGGAGCCCACCTTCCTGCGCTGGTAGCCACAGATAAAGAGACGATCTTCCTGCACTGTTAGCCTGAGATTAATAGTCCAACTTGCTACACTGTTTGCCACGGATAAAGAGCCTAACTTGCTGCGCTCTTAGCCATGGATAAATACAGCACCTTCCTGCGCTGTGAGCCAGGGACAAAGAGCCCACCTTGCTGCACTTTTAGCCAGGGATTAGGAGCCCACCATCCTGCACTGCTAGCCAAGAGATAAATTGCTCATCTTGCTGCACTGTTAGCCAGAGATGAAGAGTCCAACTTGCTGCACTGTTAGCCAGGGAGAAATAGCCTAACTTGCTGTGCTGTCGGCCAGGGACAAAGAGCCCAGCTTGCTGCACTCTTAGCCAGGGATTAAGAGCCCATCTGCCTGCACTGTTAGCCAGGGATAAAGAGCCCATCTGCCTGCACTGTTAGCCAGGGATAAAGAGTCCAACTTGCTGCACTGTTAGCCAGGGAGAAAGAGCCTACATTGCTGTGCTGTTAGCCAGGGACAAAGAGCCCACCTTGCTGCACTGTTAGCCAGGGATTAGGAGACCACCTTCCTGCACTGCTAGCCAAGAGATAAATTGCTCAACTTGCTGCACTGTTAGCCAGAGATGAAGAGTCCAACTTGCTGCACTGTTAGCCAGGGAGAAAGAGCCTACCTTGCTGTGCTGCTAGCCAGAGATAAGTAGCCCAATTTACTGCACAGTTAACAAGGGCTAAAGAGCCCACTTACCTGCTCTGTTAGCCAGGGATAAAGAGCCGACATTCCTGCACTGTAGCCAGAGATAAAGAGCCCAACTTGCTACACTGTTATCCCAGGATCAGGAGCCCACCTTGCTGCACTGTTAGCCAGGGATTAGGAGACCACCTTCCTGCACTGCTAGCCAAGAGATAAATTGCTCATCTTGCTGCACTGTTAGCCAGGGATAAAGAGCCCACCTTGCTGCACTGTTAGCCAGGGATAAAGAGCCCATCTGCCTGCACTGTTAGCCAGGGATAAAGAGCCCACCTTCCTACATTCTTCGCCAAGGATCAGCAGTCCACCTTCCTGTGGAACTTGCCAGGGAGAAAGAGCCCACTTTGCTGTGCTGTTAGCCAGGGATAAAGAGCCCACCTTGCTGTGCTGTTAGCTAGGGACAAAGAGCCCACCTTGCTGCACTGTTAGCCAGGGATTAGGAGACCACCTTCCTGCACTGCTAGCCAAGAGATTAATTGCTCATCTTGCTGCACTGTTAGCCAGAGATGAAGAGTCCAACTTGCTGCACTGTTAGCCAGGGAGAAAGAGCCCACTTGCTGCACTGTTAGCCAGGGATAAAGAGCCCATCTGCCTGCACTGTTAGCCAGGGATAAAGAGCCCACCTTCCTACGTTCTTCGCCAAGGATCAGCAGCCCACCTTCCTGTGGAGCTTGCCAGGGACAAAGAGCCCACTTTGCTGTGCTGTTAGCCAGGGATTAGGAGACCACCTTCCTGCACTGCTAGCCAAGAGATAAATTGCTCATCTTGCTGCACTGTTAGCCAGAGATGAAGAGTCCAACTTGCTGCACTGTTAGCCAGGGAGAAAGAGCCTACCTTGCTGTGCTGTTAGCCAGGGATAAAGAGCCCAATTGCTGCACTGTTAGCCAGGGATAAAGAGCCCATCTGCTGCACTGTTAGCCAGGGATAAAGAGCCCACCTTCCTACGTTCTTCGCCAAGGATCAGCAGTCCACCTTCCTGCGGAGCATGCCAGGGACAAAGAGTCCACCTTGCTGTGCTGTTAGGCAGGGACAAAGAGCCCATCTGCCTGCACTGTTAGCCAGGGATTAGGAGACCACCTTCCTGAACTGCTAGCCAAGAGATAAATTGCTCATCTTGCTGCACTGTTAGCCAGGGACAAAGAGCCCACCTTGCTGTGCTGTTAGCCAGGGATAAAGAGCCCACCTTGCTGTGCTGTTAGCCAGGGACAAAGAGCCCACCTTCCTGCGCTGGTAGCCACGGATAAAGAGACGATCTTCCTGCACTGTTAGCCTGAGATTAATAGTCCAACTTGCTACACTGTTTGCCACGGATAAAGAGCTTAACTTGCTGCGCTCTTAGCCATGGATAAATACAGCACCTTCCTGCGCTGTGAGCCAGGGACAAAGAGCCCACCTTACTGCACTGTTAGCCAGGAATAAAGAGCCCATCTGCCTGCACTGTTAGCGAGGGATATAGAGCCCACCTTCCTACGTTCTTCGCCAAGGATCAGCAGCCCACCTTCCTGCGGAGCTTGCCAGGGACAAAGAGCCCACCTTGCTGTGCTGTTAGCCAGGGACAAAGAGCCCACCTTGCTGCACTGTTAACCAGGGATAAAGAGCCCATCTGCCTGCACTGTTAGCCAGGGATAAAGAGCCCATCTGCCTGCACTGTTAGCCAGGGATAAAGAGTCCAACTTGCTGCACTGTTAGCCAGGGAGAAAGAGCCTACATTGCTGTGCTGTTAGCCAGGGACAAAGAGCCCACCTTGCTGCACTGTTAGCCAGGGATTAGGAGACCACCTTCCTGCACTGCTAGCCAAGAGATAAATTGCTCAACTTGCTGCACTGTTAGCCAGAGATGAAGAGTCCAACTTGCTGCACTGTTAGCCAGGGAGAAAGAGCCTACCTTGCTGTGCTGCTAGCCAGAGATAAGTAGCCCAATTTACTGCACAGTTAACAAGGGCTAAAGAGCCCACTTACCTGCTCTGTTAGCCAGGGATAAAGAGCCGACATTCCTGCACTGTAGCCAGAGATAAAGAGCCCAACTTGCTACACTGTTATCCCAGGATCAGGAGCCCACCTTGCTGCACTGTTAGCCAGGGATTAGGAGACCACCTTCCTGCACTGCTAGCCAAGAGATAAATTGCTCATCTTGCTGCACTGTTAGCCAGGGATAAAGAGCCCACCTTGCTGCACTGTTAGCCAGGGATAAAGAGCCCATCTGCCTGCACTGTTAGCCAGGGATAAAGAGCCCACCTTCCTACGTTCTTCGCCAAGGATCAGCAGTCCACCTTCCTGTGGAACTTGCCAGGGAGAAAGAGCCCACTTTGCTGTGCTGTTAGCCAGGGATAAAGAGCCCACCTTGCTGTGCTGTTAGCTAGGGACAAAGAGCCCACCTTGCTGCACTGTTAGCCAGGGATTAGGAGACCACCTTCCTGCACTGCTAGCCAAGAGATTAATTGCTCATCTTGCTCCACTGTTAGCCAGAGATGAAGAGTCCAACTTGCTGCACTGTTAGCCAGGGAGAAAGAGCCCACTTGCTGCACTGTTAGCCAGGGATAAAGAGCCCATCTGCCTGCACTGTTAGCCAGGGATAAAGAGCCCACCTTCCTACGTTCTTCGCCAAGGATCAGCAGTCCACCTTCCTGTGGAGCTTGCCAGGGACAAAGAGCCCACTTTGCTGTGCTGTTAGCCAGGGATTAGGAGACCACCTTCCTGCACTGCTAGCCAAGAGATAAATTGCTCCTCTTGCTGCACTGTTAGCCAGAGATGAAGAGTCCAACTTGCTGCACTGTTAGCCAGGGAGAAAGAGCCTACCTTGCTGTGCTGTTAGCCAGGGATAAAGAGCCCAATTGCTGCACTGTTAGCCAGTGATAAAGAGCCCATCTGCTGCACTGTTAGCCAGGGATAAAGAGCCCACCTTCCTACGTTCTTCGCCAAGGATCAGCAGTCCACCTTCCTGCGGAGCATGCCAGGGACAAAGAGTCCACCTTGCTGTGCTGTTAGGCAGGGACAAAGAGCCCATCTGCCTGCACTGTTAGCCAGGGATTAGGAGACCACCTTCCTGCATTGCTAGCCAAGAGATAAATTGCTCATCTTGCTGCACTGTTAGCCAGGGACAAAGAGCCCACCTTGCTGTGCTGTTAGCCAGGGATAAAGAGCCCACCTTGCTGTGCTGTTAGCCAGGGACAAAGAGCCCACCTTCCTGCGCTGGTAGCCACAGATAAAGAGACGATCTTCCTGCACTGTTAGCCTGAGATTAATAGTCCAACTTGCTACACTGTTTGCCACGGATAAAGAGCTTAACTTGCTGCGCTCTTAGCCATGGATAAATACAGCACCTTCCTGCGCTGTGAGCCAGGGACAAAGAGCCCACCTTACTGCACTGTTAGCCAGGAATAAAGAGCCCATCTGCCTGCACTGTTAGCCAGGGATAAAGAGTCCAACTTGCTGCACTGTTAGCCAGGGAGAAAGAGCCTACATTGCTGTGCTGTTAGCCAGGGACAAAGAGCCCACCTTGCTGCACTGTTAGCCAGGGATTAGGAGCCCACTTTCCTGCACTGTTAGACAAGGGATAAATTGCTCATCTTGGTGCACTGTTAGCCAGAGATAAAGAGCCCAACTTGCTACACTGTTATCCCAGGATCAGGAGCCCACCTTGCTGCACTGTTAGCCAGAGATAAATAGCTCATCTTGCTGCACTGTTAGCCAGGGATAAAGAGCCCACCGTCCTGCGCTGGTCGCCACGGATAAAGAGATGATCTTCCTGCACTGTTAGCCTGAGATTAATAGTCCAACTTGCTACACTGTTTGCCACGGATAAAGAGCCTAACTTGCTGCGCTCTTAGCCATGTATAAATAGACCACCTTCCTGCGCTGTTAGCCAGGGACAAAGAGCCCACCTTGCTGCACTGTTAGCCAGGGATTAGGAGACCACCTTCCTGCACTGCTAGCCAAGAGATAAATTGCTCATCTTGCTGCACTGTTAGCCAGAGATGAAGAGTCCAACTTGCTGCACTGTTAGCCAGGGAGAAAGAGCCTACATTGCTGTGCTGTTAGCCAGGGACAAAGAGCCCAACTTGCTGCACTGTTAGCCAGGGATTAGGAGCCCACCTTCCTGCACTGCTAGCCAAGAGATAAATTGCTCATCTTGCTGCACTGTTAGCCAGAGATGAAGAGTCCAACTTGCTGCGCTGTTAGCCAGGGAGAAAGAGCCTACCTTGCTGTGCTGTTAGCCAGGGACAAAGAGCCCACCTTGCTGCACTGTTAGCCAGGGATTAGGAGCCCACCTGCCTGCACTGCTAGCCAAGAGATAAATTGCTCATCTTGCTGCACTGTTAGCCAGAGATGAAGAGTCCAACTTGCTGCACTGTTAGCCAGGGAGAAAGAGCCTACCTTGCTGTGCTGTTAGCCAGGGATAAAGAGCCCACTTGCTGCACTGTTAGCCAGGGATAAAGAGCCCATCTGCCTGCACTGTTAGCCAGGGATAAAGAGCCCACCTTCCTACGTTCTTCGCCAAGGATCAGCAGCCCACCTTCCTGTGGAGCTTGCCAGGGACAAAGAGCCCACTTTGCTGTGCTGTTAGCCAGGGATAAAGAGCCCAGCTTGCTGTGCTGTTAGCCAGGGATAAAGAGCCCACCTTCCTGCGCTGGTAGCCACAGATAAAGAGACGATTTTCCTACACTGTTAGCCTGAGATTAATAGTCCAACTTGCTACACTGTTTGCCACGGATAAAGAGCCTAATTTGCTGCGCTCTTAGCCATGGATTAATAGACCACCTTCCTGCGCTGTTAGCCAGGGACAAAGAGCCCACCTTGCTGCACTGTTAGCCAGGGATTAGGAGCCCACCTTCCTGCACTGCTAGCCAAGAGATAAATTGCTCATCTTGCTGCACTGTTAGCCAGAGATGAAGAGTCCAACTTGCTGCACTGTTAGCCAGGGAGAAAGAGCCTACCTTGCTGTGCTGTTAGCCAGGGACAAAGAGCCCACCTTGCTGCACTGTTAGCCAGGGATTAGGAGCCCACCTTCCTGCACTGCTAGCCAAGAGATAAATTGCTCATCTTGCTGCACTGTTAGCCAGAGATGAAGAGTCCAACTTGCTGCACTGTTAGCCAGGGAGAAAGAGCCTAACTTGCTGTGCTGTTTGCCAGGGATAAAGAGCCCACTTGCTGCACTGTTAGCCAGGGATAAAGAGCCCATCTGCCTGCACTGTTAGCCAGGGATAAAGAGCCCACCTTCCTACGTGCTTCGCCAAGGATCAGCAGCCCACCTTCCTGCGGAGCTTTCCAGGGACAAAGAGCCCACCTTGCTGTGCTGTTAGCCAGGGATTAGGAGCCCACCTTCCTGCGCTGGTAGCCAAGAGATAAATTGCTCATCTTGCTGCACTGTTAGCCAGAGATGAAGAGCCCAACTTGCTGCACTGTTAGCCAGGAAGAAAGAGCCTACCTTGCTGTGCTGCTAGCCAGAGATAAATAGCCCAACTTACTGCACTGTTAACAAGGGCTAAAGAGCCCACTTATCTGCTCTGTTAGCCAGGGATAAAGAGCCAACATTCCTGCACTGTTAGCCAGAGATAAAAATCCGAACTTGCTACGTTGTTATCCAAGTATCAGGAACCCACATTGCTCTGATGTTAGCCAGAGATAAATAGCTCATCGTGCTGCACTGTTAGCTAGGGACAAAGAGTCCACCTTCCTGCACTGCCAGCCGAGAGATAAATAGTGCAAGTTGCTAAACTGTTTTCCAGGGATAAAGAGCCCACCTTCCTGCGTTGTTAGCTAGGGGTGAAGAACGCACCTTCGTGCGCTGATAGCACGTATAAAGAGAGCAGCTTCCTGCACTGTTAGCTAGAGATTTCCTGGCAGCAAGGTGGGCTCTTTCTCCCAGGCTAACAGTGCAGGAAGGCGGGCTCATTAGCCTTGGATAACAGCGTATCAAGGTGGGCTCTTTATCCCTGGCGAACAGTGAGGGAAGTTGGTCTATTTATCCATGGCCAAATAGTGCAGCAAGTTAGGATCTTTATTCGTGGCAAACATTATAGCAACTTGGACTATTAATCTCAGGCTAACAGTGCACGAAGATCATCTCTTTATCCGTGGCTACCAGTGCAGGAAGGTGGGCTCTTCATCCCTGGCTAGCAGTGCAGGAAGGTGAGCTCATTATCCCTATCAAACAGTTTAGCAAGTTGGACTCTTCACCTCTGGCTAACAGTGGAGCAAGATGAGCTATTTATCGCTTGGCTATCAGCACAGCAAAGTGGTCTATTTATCTCTGGGTAACAGTGCAGCAAGGTGGGCACTTTATCCCTTGCTAACAGTGCAGGTAGGTGGGCTCTTTATCCCTTGTTAACAACAAATTATGTTAGGCTATTTAACTCTGACTAGCAGCACAGCAATATAGGCTCTTCATCCCTGGCTAACAGCACAGTAAGGTGGGCTGCTGATCCTTGGCTAAGAGCGTAGGAAGGTGGGCTCTTTATCCCTGTCTAACAGCGCAGGAAGGTGGGCTCTTTATCCCTGGCTAACAGCAGAGCAAGTTGGGCTCTTTGTCCCTAGCTAACACTGCAGGAATGTGGGCTGCTGATCGTTGGCTAAGAGTCTAGGAAGGTGGGCTCCTAATCCCTGGCTAACAGTACAGCAAGATGGGCTCTTTGTCCCTGGCTAACAGAGCAGGAAGGTGGTCTATTTATCCATGGTAAGAGTGCAGCAAGTTAGGCTCTTTATCCGTAGCAAACAGTGTAGCAAGTTGGACTATTAATCTCAGGCTAACAGTGCAGGAAGATCGTCTCTTTATCCGTGGCTACCAGCGCAGGAAGGTGGGCTCTTTATCCCTGGCTAACAGCGTAGCAAGTTGGGCTCTTTATCCCTGGCAAACACAGCAGCAAGATGAGCTATTTATCTCTGGCTAACACTGCAGCAAGGTGGGCTCCTGATCCTTGGATAACAGTGTAGAATGTTGGGCCCTTTATCCATGGCTAACAGTGCAGGAATGTCGGATCTTTATCTTTGGCTAAAAGAGCAGCAAGTTGGGCTCTTCATCTCTGCCTAACAGTGCAGCAAGATGAGCTATTTATCTCTTGGCTAGCAGCGCAGCAAGGTGGGCTCTTAATCCCGGGCTAACTACACGGCAAGGTGGGCTGCTGATCCTTGGCTATGAGCGTAGGAATGTGAGCTCTTTATCCCTGGAAAACAGTGTAGGAAGTTGGGCTCTTCATCTCTGGCTAACAGTGCAGCAAGATGAGCCATTTATCTCTTGGCTAGCAGCACAGCAAGGTGGGCTCTTAGTCCCTGGCTAACAGTGCAGCAAGATGAGCAATTTACCTCTTGGCTAGCAGTGCAGGAAAGTGGGCTCCTAATCCCTGCCTAACAGCGCAGCAAGGTGGACTCCTGATCCTTGGCTAAGTGCGTAGAAAGGTGGGCTCTTTATCCCTGGCAAACAGTGCAGCAAGTTGGGCTCTTCATCTCTGGCAAACAGTGCAGCAAGATGAGCAATTTATCTCTTGGCTAGCAGTGCAGGGTGGTGGGCTCCTAATCCCTGGCTAACAGTGCAGCAAGATGAGCAATTTATCTCTTGGCTAGCAGTGCAGGAAGGTGGGCTCCTAATCCCTGGCTAACAGTGCAGCAAGGTGGGCTCTTTGTCCCTGGCTAACAGCACAGCAAGGTGGGCTCTTTATCCCTGGCTAACAGCACAGCAAAGTGGTCTCTTTGTCCCTGGCAAGCTCCACAGGAAGGTGGGCTGCTGATCCTTGTCTAAGAACATAGGAAGGTGGGCTCTTTATCCCTGGCTAACAGTGCAGGCAGATGGGCTCTTTATACCTGGCTAACAGCACAGCAATGTGGGCTCTTTCTCCCTGGCTAACAGTGCAGCAAGTTGGACTCTTCATCTCTGGCTAACAGTGCAGCAAGATGAGGTGTTTATCTCTTGGCTACCAGCGCAGGAAGGCGGGCTCTTTATTCCTGGCTAACAGGGCAGGTAAGATGGATTCTTTATCCAGGGCTAGCTGTGCAGGAAGATGGGTTCTTTATCCCTGGCAAACAGTGCAGCAAGTTGGTCTCTTCACCTCTGGCAAACAGTGCAGCAAGATGAGCAATTTATCTCTTGGCTAGCAGTGCAGGGTGGTGGGCTCCTAATCCCTGGCTAACAGTGCAGCAAGATGAGCAATTTATCTCTTGGCTAGCAGTGCAGGAAGGTGGGCTCCTAATCCCTGGCTAACAGTGCAGCAAGGTGGGCTCTTTATCCCTCACTAACAGCACAGCAAAGTGGTCTCTTTGTCCCTGGCAAGCTCTGCAGGAAGGTTGGCTGCTGATCCTTGTCTAAGAACGTAGGAAGGTGGGCTCTTTATCCCTGGCTAACAGTGCAGGCAGATGGGCTCTTTATTCCTGGCTAACAGTGCAGCAAGGTGGGCTCTTTGTCCCTGGCTAACAGCACAGCAAGGTAGGCTCTTTCTCCCTGGCTAACAGTGCAGCAAGTTGGACTCTTCATCTCTGGCTAACAGTGCAGCAAGATGAGCAATTTATCTCTTGGCTAGCAGTACAGGAAGGTGGGCTCTTTGTCCCTGGCTAACATCGCAGGAAGGTGGTCTATTTATCCATGGCTAGGAGCGCAGCAAGGTGGGCTTTTTATCCGTGGCAAGCAGTGTAGCAAGTTGGACTATTAATCTCAGGATAACAGTGCAGGAAGATTGTCTCTATATCCGTGGCTACCAGCGCAGGAAGGTGGGCTTTTTATCCCTGGCTAACAGTGCAGCAAGGTGGGCTCTTTGTCCCTGGCTAACAGCACAGCAAGGTAGGCTCTTTCTCCATGGCTAGCAGTGCAGCAAGTTGGACTCTTCATCTCTGGCTAACAGTGCAGCAAGATGAGCAATTTATCTCTTGGCTAGCAGTGCAGGAAGGTGGGCTCCTAATCCCTGGCTAACAGTGCAGCAAGGTGGGCTCTTTGTCCCTGGCTAACAGCGCAGGAAGGTGGTCTATTAATCCATGGCTAAGAGCGCAGCAAATTAGGCTCTTTATCCGTGGCAAACAGTGTAGCAAGTTGGACTATTAATCTCAGGCTAACAGTGTAGGAAAATCGTCTCTTTATCTGTGGCTACCAGCGCAGGAAGGTGGGCTCTTTATCCCTGGCTAACAGCACAGCAAGCTGGGCTCTTTATCCCTGGCTAACAGCACAGCAAAGTGGGCTCTTTGTCCCTGGCTAACAGTGCAGCAAGATGAGCTATTTATCTCTGGCTAACAGTGCAGGAATGTCGACTCTTCATCCCTGGCTAACAGAACAGGTAAGTGGGCTCTTTAGCCCTTGTTAACTGTGCAGTAAGTTGGGCTATTTATCTCTGGCTAGCAGCACAGCAAGGTAGGCTCTTTCTCCCTGGCTAACAGTGCAGCAAGTTGGGCTCTTCATCTCTGGCTAACAGTGCAGTAAGATGAGGTGTTTATCTCTTGGCTACCAGCGCAGGAAGGTGGACTCTTTATTCCTGGCTAACAGGGCAGGTAAGATGGACTCTTTATCCAGGGCTAGCTGTGCAGGAAGACGGGCTCATTTTCCCTGGCAAACAGTGCAGCAAGTTGGTCTCTTCACCTCTGGCAAACAGTGCAGCAAGATGAGCAATTTATCTCTTGGCTAGCAGTGCAGGAAGGTGGGCTCCTAATCCCTGGCTAACAGTGCAGCAAGGTGGGCTCTTTGTCCCTGGCTAACAGCACAGCAAGGTGGGCTCTTTGTCCCTGGCAAGCTCTGCAGGAAGGTGGGCTGCTGATCCTTGTCTAAGAACGTAGGAAGGTGGGCTCTTTATCCCTGGCTAACAGTGCAGGCAGATGGGCTCTTTATTCCTGGCTAACAGTGCAGCAAGGTGGGCTCTTTGTCCCTGGCTAACAGCACAGCAAGGTAGGCTCTTTCTCCCTGGCTAACAGTGCAGCAAGTTGGACTCTTCATCTCTGGCTAACAGTGCAGCAAGATGAGCAATTTATCTCTTGGCTAGCAGTACAGGAAGGTGGGCTCTTTGTCCCTGGCTAACATCGCAGGAAGGTGGTCTATTTATCCATGGCTAGGAGCGCAGCAAGGTGGGCTTTTTATCCGTGGCAAGCAGTGTAGCAAGTTGGACTATTAATCTCAGGATAACAGTGCAGGAAGATCGTCTCTATATCCGTGGCTACCAGCGCAGGAAGGTGGGCTTTTTATCCCTGGCTAACAGTGCAGCAAGGTGGGCTCTTTGTCCCTGGCTAACAGCACAGCAAGGTAGGCTCTTTCTCCATGGCTAGCAGTGCAGCAAGTTGGACTCTTCATCTCTGGCTAACAGTGCAGCAAGATGAGCAATTTATCTCTTGGCTAGCAGTGCAGGAAGGTGGGCTCCTAATCCCTGGCTAACAGTGCAGCAAGGTGGGCTCTTTGTCCCTGGCTAACAGCGCAGGAAGGTGGTCTATTAATCCATGGCTAAGAGCGCAGCAAATTAGGCTCTTTATCCGTGGCAAACAGTGTAGCAAGTTGGACTATTAATCTCAGGCTAACAGTGTAGGAAAATCGTCTCTTTATCTGTGGCTACCAGCGCAGGAAGGTGGGCTCTTTATCCCTGGCTAACAGCACAGCAAGCTGGGCTCTTTATCCCTGGCTAACAGCACAGCAAAGTGGGCTCTTTGTCCCTGGCTAACAGTGCAGCAAGATGAGCTATTTATCTCTGGCTAACAGTGCAGGAATGTCGACTCTTCATCCCTGGCTAACAGAACAGGTAAGTGGGCTCTTTAGCCCTTGTTAACTGTGCAGTAAGTTGGGCTATTTATCTCTGGCTAGCAGCACAGCAAGGTAGGCTCTTTCTCCCTGGCTAACAGTGCAGCAAGTTGGGCTCTTCATCTCTGGCTAACAGTGCAGTAAGATGAGGTGTTTATCTCTTGGCTACCAGCGCAGGAAGGTGGACTCTTTATTCCTGGCTAACAGGGCAGGTAAGATGGACTCTTTATCCAGGGCTAGCTGTGCAGGAAGACGGGCTCATTTTCCCTGGCAAACAGTGCAGCAAGTTGGTCTCTTCACCTCTGGCAAACAGTGCAGCAAGATGAGCAATTTATCTCTTGGCTAGCAGTGCAGGAAGGTGGGCTCCTAATCCCTGGCTAACAGTGCAGCAAGGTGGGCTCTTTGTCCCTGGCTAACAGCACAGCAAGGTGGGCTCTTTGTCCCTGGCAAGCTCTGCAGGAAGGTGGGCTGCTGATCCTTGTCTAAGAACGTAGGAAGGTGGGCTCTTTATCCCTGGCTAACAGTGCAGGCAGATGGGCTCTTTATTCCTGGCTAACAGTGCAGCAAGGTGGGCTCTTTGTCCCTGGCTAACAGCACAGCAAGGTAGGCTCTTTCTCCCTGGCTAACAGTGCAGCAAGTTAGACTCTTCATCTCTGGCTAACAGTGCAGCAAGATGAGCAATTTATCTCTTGGCTAGCAGTACAGGAAGGTGGGCTCTTTGTCCCTGGCTAACATCGCAGGAAGGTGGTCTATTTATCCATGGCTAGGAGCGCAGCAAGGTGGGCTTTTTATCCGTGGCAAGCAGTGTAGCAAGTTGGACTATTAATCTCAGGATAACAGTGCAGGAAGATCGTCTCTATATCCGTGGCTACCAGCGCAGGAAGGTGGGCTTTTTATCCCTGGCTAACAGTGCAGCAAGGTGGGCTCTTTGTCCCTGGCTAACAGCACAGCAAGGTAGGCTCTATCTCCATGGCTAGCAGTGCAGCAAGTTGGACTCTTCATCTCTGGCTAACAGTGCAGCAAGATGAGCAATTTATCTCTTGGCTAGCAGTGCAGGAAGGTGGGCTCCTAATCCCTGGCTAACAGTGCAGCAAGGTGGGCTCTTTGTCCCTGGCTAACAGCGCAGCAAGGTGGGCTCTTTGTCCCTGGCTAACAGCACAAGAAAGTGGGCTCTTTATCCCTGGAAAACAGTGTAGGAAGTTGGGCTCTTCATCTCTGGCTAACAGTGCAGCAAGATGAGCCATTTATCTCTTGGCTAACAGCACAGCAAGGTAGGCTCTTTATCCCTGGCTAACAGTGCAGCAAGTTGGGCTCTTCATCTCTGGCTAACAGTGCAGCAAGATGAGGTGTTTATCTCTTGGCTACCAGCGCAGGAAGGCGGGCTCTTTATTCCTGGCTAACAGGGCAGGTAAGATGGATTCTTTATCCAGGGCTAGCTGTGCAGGAAGATGGGCTCTTTGTCCCTGGCAAACAGTGCAACAAGTTGGTCTCTTCACCTCTGGCAAACAGTGCAGCAAGATGAGCAATTTATCTCTTGGCAAGCAGTGCAGGAAGGTGGGCTCCTAATCCCTGGCTAACAGTGCAGCAAGGTGGGCTCTTTGTCCCTGGCTAACATCGCAGGAAGGTGGTCTATTTATCCATGGCTAAGAGTGCAGCAAGTCAGGCTTTTTATCCGTGGCACACAGTGCAGCAAGTTGGACTATTAATCTCAGGCTAACAGTGCAGGAAGATCGTCTCTTTATCCGTGGCTACCAGCGCAGGAAGGTGGGCTCTTTATCCCTGGCTAACAGTGCAGCAAGATGAGCTATTTATCTCTGGCTAACAGTGCAGCAAGGTGGGCTCCTGATCCTGGGATAACAGTGTAGCAAGTTGGGCTCTTTGTCCCTGGCTAACAGAGCAGGTAAGTGGGCTCTTTAGCCCTTGTTAACAGTGTAGTAAGGTGGGCTATATATCTCTGGCTAGCAGCACAGCAAGGTAGGCACTTTCTCCCTGGCTAACAGTGCAGCAAGTTGGACTCTTCATCACTGGCTAACAGTGCAGCAAGATGAGCAATTTATCTCTTGGCTAGCAGTGCAGGAAGGTTGGCTCCTAATCCCTGGCTAACAGTGCAGCAAGGTGGGCTCTTTGTCCCTGGCTAACAGCACAGCAAGGTGGGCTCTTTATCCCTGGCTAACAGCACAGCAAAGTGGTCTCTTTGTCCCTGGCAAGCTCCGCAGGAAGGTGGGCTGCTGATCCTTGTCTAAGAACGTAGGAAGGTGGGCTCTTTATCCCTGGCTAACAGTGCAGCAAGGTGGGCTCTTTGTCCCTGACTAACAGCACAGCAAGGTAGGCTCTTTCTCCCGGGCTAACAGTGCAGCAAGTTGGACTCTTCATCTCTGGCTAACAGTGCAGCAAGATGAGCAATTTATCTCTTGGCTAGCAGTACAGGAAGGTGGGCTCTTTGTCCCTGGCTAACATCGCAGGAAGGTGGTCTATTTATCCATGGCTAGGAGCACAGCAAGGTGGGCTTTTTATCCGTGGCAAGCAGTGTAGCAAGTTGGACTATTAATCTCAGGATAACAGTGCAGGAAGATTGTCTCTATATCCGTGGCTACCAGCGCAGGAAGGTGGGCTCTTTATCCCTGGCTAACAGTGCAGCAAGGTGGGCTCTTTGTCCCTGGCTAACAGCACAGCAAGGTAGGCTCTTTCTCCATGGCTAGCAGTGCAGCAAGTTGGACTCTTCATCTCTGGCTAACAGTGCAGCAAGATGAGCAATTTATCTCTTGGCTAGCAGTGCAGGAAGGTGGGCTCCTAATCCCTGGCTAACAGCGCAGCAAGGTGGGCTCTTTGTCCCTGGCTAACAGCACAGCAAGGTGGGCTCTTTATCCCTGGAAAACAGTGTAGGAAGTTGGGCTCTTCATCTCTGGCTAACAGTGCAGCAAGATGAGCCATTTATCTCTTGGCTAACAGCACAGCAAGGTGGGCTCCTAATCCCTGCCTAACAGCGCAGCAAGGTGGACTCCTGATCCTTGGCTAAGTGCGTAGAAAGGTGGGCTCTTTATCCCTGGCAAACAGTGCAGCAAGTTGGGCTCTTCATCTCTGGCTAACAGTGCAGCAAGATGAGGTGTTTATCTCTTGGCTACCAGCGCAGGAAGACGGGTTCTTTATTCCTGGCTAACAGGGCAGGTAAGATGGATTCTTTATCCAGGGCTAGCTGTGCAGGAAGATGGGCTCTTTATCCCTGGCAAACAGTGCAGCAAGTTGGTCTCTTCACCTCTGGCAAACAGTGCAGCAAGATGAGCAATTTATCTCTTGGCTAGCAGTGCAGGAAGGTGGGCTCCTAATCCCTGGCTAACAGTGCAGCAAGGTGGGCTCTTTGTCCCTGGCTATCAGCACAGCAAGGTGGGCTCTTTATCCCTGGGTAACAGCACAGCAAAGTGGTCTCTTTGTCCCTGGCAAGCTCCGCAGGAAGGTGGGCTGCTGATCCTTGTCTAAGAACGTAGGAAGGTGGGCTCTTTATCCCTGGCTAACAGTGCAGGCAGATGGGCTCTTTATTCCTGGCTAACAGTGCAGCAAGGTGGGCTCTTTGTCCCTGACTAACAGCACAGCAAGGTAGGCTCTTTCTCCCTGGCTAACAGTGCAGCAAGTTGGACTCTTCATCTCTGGCTAACAGTGCAGCAAGATGAGCAATTTATCTCTTGGCTAGCAGTACAGGAAGGTGGGCTCTTTGTCCCTGGCTAACATCGCAGGAAGGTGGTCTATTTATCCATGGCTAGGAGCGCAGCAAGGTGGGCTTTTTATCCGTGGCAAGCAGTGTAGCAAATTGGACTATTAATCTCAGGATAACAGTGCAGGAAGATCGTCTCTATATCCGTGGCTACCAGCGCAGGAAGGTGGGCTTTTTATCCCTGGCTAACAGTGCAGCAAGGTGGGCTCTTTGTCCCTGGCTAACAGCACAGCAAGGTAGGCTCTTTCTCCATGGCTAGCAGTGCAGCAAGTTGGACTCTTCATCTCTGGCTAACAGTGCAGCAAGATGAGCAATTTATCTCTTGGCTAGCAGTGCAGGAAGGTGGGCTCCTAATCCCTGGCTAACAGTGCAGCAAGGTGGGCTCTTTGTCCCTGGCTAACAGCGCAGCAAGGTGGGCTCTTTGTCCCTGGCTAACAGCACAAGAAAGTGGGCTCTTTATCCCTGGAAAACAGTGTAGGAAGTTGGGCTCTTCATCTCTGGCTAACAGTGCAGCAAGATGAGCCATTTATCTCTTGGCTAACAGCACAGCAAGGTAGGCTCTTTATCCCTGGCAAACAGTGCAGCAAGTTGGGCTCTTCATCTCTGGCTAACAGTGCAGCAAGATGAGGTGTTTATCTCTTGGCTACCAGCGCAGGAAGGCGGGCTCTTTATTCCTGGCTAACAGGGCAGGTAAGATGGATTCTTTATCCAGGGCTAGCTGTGCAGGAAGATGGGCTCTTTGTCCCTGGCAAACAGTGCAGCAAATTGGTCTCTTCACCTCTGGCAAACAGTGCAGCAAGATGAGCAATTTATCTCTTGGCTAGCAGTGCAGGAAGGTGGGCTCCTAATCCCTGGCTAACAGTGCAGCAAGGTGGGCTCTTTGTCCCTGGCTAACATCGCAGGAAGGTGGTCTATTTATCCATGGCTAGGAGCACAGCAAGGTGGGCTTTTTATCCGTGGCAAGCAGTGTAGCAAGTTGGACTATTAATCTCAGGATAACAGTGCAGGAAGATTGTCTCTATATCCGTGGCTACCAGCGCAGGAAGGTGGGCTCTTTATCCCTGGCTAACAGTGCAGCAAGGTGGGCTCTTTGTCCCTGGCTAACAGCACAGCAAGGTAGGCTCTTTCTCCATGGCTAGCAGTGCAGCAAGTTGGACTCTTCATCTCTGGCTAACAGTGCAGCAAGATGAGCAATTTATCTCTTGGCTAGCAGTGCAGGAAGGTGGGCTCCTAATCCCTGGCTAACAGCGCAGCAAGGTGGGCTCTTTGTCCCTGGCTAACAGCACAGCAAGGTGGGCTCTTTATCCCTGGAAAACAGTGTAGGAAGTTGGGCTCTTCATCTCTGGCTAACAGTGCAGCAAGATGAGCCATTTATCTCTTGGCTAACAGCACAGCAAGGTGGGCTCCTAATCCCTGCCTAACAGCGCAGCAAGGTGGACTCCTGATCCTTGGCTAAGTGCGTAGAAAGGTGGGCTCTTTATCCCTGGCAAACAGTGCAGCAAGTTGGGCTCTTCATCTCTGGCTAACAGTGCAGCAAGATGAGGTGTTTATCTCTTGGCTACCAGCGCAGGAAGACGGGTTCTTTATTCCTGGCTAACAGGGCAGGTAAGATGGATTCTTTATCCAGGGCTAGCTGTGCAGGAAGATGGGCTCTTTATCCCTGGCAAACAGTGCAGCAAGTTGGTCTCTTCACCTCTGGCAAACAGTGCAGCAAGATGAGCAATTTATCTCTTGGCTAGCAGTGCAGGAAGGTGGGCTCCTAATCCCTGGCTAACAGTGCAGCAAGGTGGGCTCTTTGTCCCTGGCTATCAGCACAGCAAGGTGGGCTCTTTATCCCTGGGTAACAGCACAGCAAAGTGGTCTCTTTGTCCCTGGCAAGCTCCGCAGGAAGGTGGGCTGCTGATCCTTGTCTAAGAACGTAGGAAGGTGGGCTCTTTATCCCTGGCTAACAGTGCAGGCAGATGGGCTCTTTATTCCTGGCTAACAGTGCAGCAAGGTGGGCTCTTTGTCCCTGGCTAACATCGCAGGAAGGTGGTCTATTTATCCATGGCTAAGAGCGCAGCAATTTAGGCTTTTTATCCATGGCAAGTAGTGTAGCGAGTTGGACTATTAATCTCAGGCTAACAGTGCAGGAAGATCGTCTCTATATCCGTGGCTACCAGCGCAGGAAGGTGGGCTCTTTATCCCTGGCTAACAGTGCAGCAAGGTGGGCTCTTTGTCTCTGGCTAGCAGCACAACAAGGTAGGCTCTTTCTCCCTGGCTAACAGTGCAGCAAGTTGGGCTCTTCATCTCTGGCTAACAGTGCAGCAAGATGAGCAATTTATCTCTTGGCTAGCAGTGCAGGAAGGTGGTCTCCTAATCCCTGGCTAACAGTGCAGCAAGGTGGGCTCCTAATCCCTGGCTAACAGTGCAGCAAGGTGGGCTCTTTGTCCCTGGCTAACAGCACAGCAAGATAGGCTCTTTATCCCTGCCTAACACTGCAGCAAGGTGGGCTTCTGATCCTTGGATAACAGTGTATAATGTTGGGCTCTTTATCCCTGGCTAACAGTGCAGGAATGTCTGCTCTTCATCCTTGGCTAACAGAGCAGCAAGTTGGGCTCTTCACCTCTGGCAAACAGTGCAGCAAGATGAGCTATTTATGTCTTGGCTAGCAGCGCAGCAAGGTGGGCTCTTAATGCCTGGCTAACAGCACAGCAAGGTGGGCTGCTGATCCTTGGCTAAGAGAGTAGGAATGTGGGTTCTTTATCCCTGGCTAACATCAGAGCAAGGTGGACTCTTTATCCCTGGCTAACAGCACAGCAAGTTGGGCTATTTATCTCTGGCTAACAGTGCAGCAAGGTGGGCTCCTGATCCCTGGATAACAACGTAGCAAGTTGGGCTCTTCATCTCTGGCTAACAGAGCAGCAAGTTGGGCTCTTCATCTCTGTGTAACAGTGCAGCAAGATGAGCTATTTATCTCTTGGCTAGCAGCACAGCATGGTGGGCTCTTAATGCCTGGCTAACAGCACAGCAAGGTGGGCTGCTGATCCTTGGCTAAGAGCATAGGAATGTGGGCTCTTTATCTCTGGCTAACAGTGCAGCAAGTTGGGCTCTTCATCTCTGGCTAACAGTGCAGCAAGTTGAGCTGTTTATCTCTTGGCTGCCACCGCAGGATGGTGGGCTCTTTATCGCTGGCTAGCAGCGCTGGAAGATGGGCTCTTTATCCCTGGCTAGCTGTGCAGGAGGGTGGCTCATTTTCCCTGGCAAACAGCGTGGCCAGATGAGCTATTTATCTTTGGCTAACAGTGCAGAAGGTGGTCTCCTGATCCTTGGATAACAGTGTAGCAAGCTGGGCTCTTTATCTCTGGCTAACAGTGCAGGAATGTCGGCTCTTTATCCCTGGCTAACAGAGCAGGTAAGTGGGCTCTTTAGCCCTTGTTAACTGTCCAGTGCGTTGGGCTATTTCTCTCTGGCTAGCAGCACAGCAAGGTAGGCTATTTCTGCCTGGCTAACAGCGAGCAAGTTGGACTCTTTCTCCCTGGCTAACAGCGAGCAAGGTGGGCTCTTTATTCCTGGCTAACAGTGCAGGAAGGTGGTCTATTTATCCATGGTAAGACTGCAGCAATTTACGCTCTTTATCCGTGGCAAACCGTGTAGCAAGTTGGACTATTAATCTCAGGCTAACAGTCCAGGAAAATGTTCTCTTTATCCCTGGCAAACAGTGCAGCAAGTTGGACTCTTCAACTCTGGCAAACAGTGCAGCAAGATGAGTAATTTATCTCTTGGCTAGCAGTGCAGGAAGGTGCGCTCTTTGTCCCTGGCTAACATCGCAGGAATGTGGTCTATTTATCCATGGCTAAGAGTGCAGCAAGTTAGGCCCTTTATCCATGGCAAACAGTGTAGCAAGTTGGACTATTAATCTCAGGCTAACAGTGCAGGAAGATTGTCTCTTTATTCGTGGCTACCAGCGCAGGAATGTGGGCTCTTTATCACTGGCTAACAGCGTAGCAATTTGGGGTCTTTATCCCTGGCAAACAGTGCAGCAAGATGAGCTATTTATCTCTTGGCTACCATCGCAGGAAGGTGGGCTCTTTCTCCCTAGCTAACAGCGCTGGAAGATGGGCTCTTTATCCCTGGCTAGCTGTGCAGGAAGGTGGGCTCCTAATCCCTGGCAAACAGTGCAACAAGTTGGGCTCTTCATCTCTGCCTAACAGTGCAGCAAGATGAGCTATTGATCTCTTGGCTAGCAGCGCAGCAACGTGGGCTCTTAATCCCTGGCTAACAGCACAACAAGGTGGGCTCTTTATCCCTGGCAAACAGTGTAGCAAGTTGGGCTATTAATCTCTGGCTAGCAGTGCAAGAATCTGGGCTCCTAATTCCTGGCTAACAGCACAGCAAGTCGGGCTATTTATCCCTGGCCAACAGAGCATGAAGTTGAGCTCTTACTCCCTGGCTAACAGCGCAGCAAGGTGGACTCCTGATCCTTGGCTAATTGCGTAGAAAGATGGGCTCTTTATCCCTGGCTAACAGGGCAGGTAAGAGGGCTGTTTATCCCTGGCTAACAGTACAGCAAGTTGAGCTCTTCATCTCTGGCTAACAGTGCAGCAAGATGAGCTATTTATCTCTTGGCTAGCAGCGCAGCAAGGTGGGCTCTTTGTCCCTGGGTAACACCGCAGGAAGGTGGGCTGCTGATCCTCGGCTAAGAGCGTAGGAATGTGGGCTCTTTCTCCCTGGCTAACAGCACAGGCAGATGGCTCTTTATCCCTGGCAAACAGTACACCAAGATGGGCTCTTCATCTCTGGCTAACAGTGCAGAAGGTGGTATATTTATCCAAGGTAAGAGTGCAGCGAGTTAGGCTCTTTATCCGTGGCAAACAGTGTAGCAAGTTGGACTATTAATCTCAGGCTAACAGTGCAGGAAGATCGTCTCTTTATCCGTGGCTACCAGCGCAGGAAGGGGTGATCTTTCTCCCTGGCTAACAGTGCAGCAAGATGAGCTATTTATCTCTGGCTAACAGTGCAGCAAGGTGGGCTCCTGATCCTGGGAAAAAAGCATAGCATTTTGGGCTCTTTATCTCTGGCTAACAGTGCAGGAATGTCGGCTTTTTATCCCTGGCTAACAGTGCAGCAAGGTGGGCTCTTTCTCCCTGGCTAACAGTGTAGCAAGTTGGTCTCTTCATCTCTGGCTAACAGTGCAGCAAGATGAGCAATTTATCTCTTGGCTAGCAGTGCAGGAAGGTGGGCTCCTAATCCCTGGCTAACAGTGCAGCAAGGTGGGCTCTTTGTCCCTGGCTAACATCGCAGGAAGGTGGTCTATTTATCCATGGCTAAGAGTGCAGCAAGTTAGGCTCTTTATCCGTCTCAAACAGTGTAGGAATTTGGACTATTAATCTCAGGCTAACAGTGCAGGAAGATCGTCTCTATATCCGTGGCTACCAGCGCAGGAAGGTGGGCTCTTTATCCCTGGCTAACAGTGCAGCAAGATGAGCTATTTATCTCTGCTAACAGTGCAGTAAGGTGGGCTCCTGATCCTGGGATAACAGTGCAGGAATTTTGGCTCTTTATCCCTGGCTAACAGAGCAGGTAAGTGGGCTCTTTATCCCTTGTTAACTGTGCAGTGCGTTGGGCTATTTATCTCTGGCTAGCAGCACAGCAAGGTAGGCTCTTTCTCCCTGGCAAACAGTGCAGGATGTTGGGCTCTTCATCCCTGGCTAACAGTGCAGCAAGGTGGGCTCTTTATCCGTGGCAAACAGTGTAGGAATTTGGACTATTAATCTCAGGCTAACAGTGCAGGAAGATTGTCTCTTTATCCGTGGCTACCAGCGCAGGAAGGTGGGCTCTTTATCCCTGGCTAACAGAGCAGGTAAGTGGGCTCTTTAGTCCTTGTTAACAGTGCTGTAATTTGGGCTATTAATCTCTTTCTAGCAGTGTAGGACGGTGGTCTCTTCATCCCTGGCTAACAGTGGAGCAAGGTGGGCCCTTTATCCGTGGCTAACAGCGCAGGAATGTGGTCTCTTTATCCCTGGATCACATCAAAGGAAGTTGGGCTCTTAATTCCTGGCTAACAGCGCAGCAATTTGGGCTCTTTCTGACTGGCGAGGAGCGCAGGAAGTTGGGCTCTTTTTCTCTGGCTAACAGTGTCGCTTTATAGACAGACAAAGCGACACACACAGACTCACATTGGTGAAGAAACGGCTAATATTTTTATTACTAAAAGCATGCATTTTTATATATTTCAGGTGCCAGAGTGTTACAATGTAACTGTTCAAAAAGTTGTTTTTAACATTCTCACTGGATAACCTTGATCAGTTTCCTCCCTGCATGCTTCATCCTGCTATGTATTCAGCAACTCCTTGAAAGTTTTCTGCTTTAAGCAAAGCTTCCTTAACTCAAGGGTACACCGGAATCTTGTCAAAGTCAAACTCTTCTTCAACCAGGTTATCAGCAAACCAGCTGCTTTCCCCGACAGTAACCCAAGGGAATGGTATCTATGTGTGTACATTAAAAAAAGGAAAAGAGGTATGGTTAATTAGAATGTAATGGCGAACATGGAACCTGAGCATAATGTAAATGTTATGGAATGAGGGGTGGATACTGTCCCAGTTTCAGCTGGGACAGAGCTAATTTTTCTTCTCAGCAGCTAAAACAGGGCTGTGTTTCAGATCCAGTACGGGATTTGGTATGAGAATAAAATTGATAATGCAGCGATGCTTTCAGTTGCTGCTAAGAAATCAAGGACTTTCCCACGTCCCATGTCCTGCCCGTGTGCAGGTGCACAAAAAGCTGGGAGGGAGCACAGCCATAGCGATGGACCCAAATTGGCCACTGAAATATTCTGTATCGTACGACGTCATGCTCAGTGTATAGAGGAGGGTTGGCCAGGAAGTTTGCTCTCCCTCTCTTCCACGGTTGCAGCTCCCGGATTTTCTCTCCTCTGAGATCGCTAACCAGGAAGGGCTGAACATCGGTCGGTGGGTGGTGAGCAATCACGCTGTGCATCACTTGTTTGTATATTCTATTATTGCTATAATTATTATAAGTATTTTAATCTCATTTAAATTTTTAGATTGTTTTTATCTCAACCTACAAGTTTCCTTACCTTTACCCATCCAGTTGCCTCCACCAACCCCTGTGCAGAGAAGGTGAGTGAGCGGCTGTGTGGTGTTTGGCTGTCGGTCGGGTTTAAACAACGATATGGCCAAAATGAAAAAAAAATACTGACCAAAGTCAATCATCTTGTGATCCTGTAAATAGCAATCCTGAGTAAGACCCTTTGAGCTCTCCGGGATCACAGCAGGCTGTGACCCAGTATCTCTGAGTTGGGATGCCTCTCAGGGTAGATATCACGAGGATTTCAAATAATAGATTTCTTGAGGATTTCAAAGGAAGATTTCCAAGATCATCTGCTGATAGATGCCAGTGAAGATAAAGGGTTCGAAGATCATCTGCTGACAAATGCTGATGATGCAGAATAGTGAGTAATTCACTACAATCAGATTTCTCCAAAGTTTCAAAGATCGTTTGGTACCAATAATTTACTATCATAGGTTAAATTCTGTATGTGTGTGTGTGTGTGTGTTTACGCATTCGATTTAGGAAACTGTAGTGTTGACTATAACAACTTTTTTAAATCACTCTGATAATTGGTTGATGATTAAATATTGTTAAAAACTGTTCAATCTAATCTTGTGGTTTACCGTAACAGTGTTAATAAATCTTTAATTGCTGCTACCTCAAATTGTGTAGGATCCATAATCACTCGTTCCCCCACAAATTGGTGTAATAACTCAACAAGAGTTACCATTTATATTAATAAGAATTACCCTTTATATTTTTTCCATTAGACATAAACTGCTGACCAAGTCTGCGACTAAGCCTGGATCCAGCCTCACCTAGACGTCTCTCTGAGAAGGAGTTTAGAAAGCAAGGGGGTCTGTTCTGAACCTCAAGACTCAACGGGAGGTCTTCCTTACCCTTTGTACCTCTCCCATTAGGCATAAACCATTGACCAAGTCTGGCATTAAGATTGAATCTAGCTGTATCTAAACTCCATCAGGAGTTTAGAAAGCAAGGGGGTCCATTCTGAACTTTGTGACTCAGCAGGAGGGTCTCCCTTACCTTTTTATGTCTCTGGTCTCTGTGTAAATAATTTTAAATAAATTCTAACTTGATTTTCCTTTGTATGTTTCTTCCATGTAGTAAGTTATAGAGTGAACGTTGCCATCGAACTTTGCGAAGTCACACTTCTATAACATCACATTAAAATCACTTTTTGCTAATACCTTCCACGGTGTCTCTTCCAGTGATCTAAAACACCCACCCACAACACACCTGCCCAGGGGCCCAGGGGCCCTGGGCACCCCCTGCCAGGCGGTGGCCTGGGCCAGCTGGCAGGTGACAGTGTGGACCTGGGCAGACTCACGGGACACTGGCAGCGCCATGACAGAGGGCAGCACTCAGGCAGGGATCAGCAGTGACATGGCTGGGGTGGTGAAGCTCCCGCTGGGCACCTCTGATGCTGTCAGAAGCTGGAAGGGAACCTCTCTGCAGGGGGAAGCGAAGAGGGGTGATGGGGTGAGAGCCTGGCGGGCAGAGCTGGCGGGGGAGTTCCCTGGAGAGCAGGAGCCTGAGGAGGAGCAGGAGCCTGCTGCTGCATCTGCCATGGTGGTTGGGCAGTGCGGGGTCTGTTTGGGGCAATCAGGGTTTTGGGGGTCTGGCCCCATGGTGATCATTCCACCAGCACCTGCTTCAGCCAGCCTTACAGGGTTTTGCTTCTTCACACCACAAATCCCATCTCAGTGGTTCCCCATCCTGCTGGGTTCCTGTCTCCAATGAGTCTTTCCCATCCCCACAATGGTTTCCCATGTCAATGATGATTTCTCAACCCCGTGATGGTTTCCGATCCCAACAGTCTCCCCAGATCTGCAATCTCCCATCGCAAGCATGATTTTTTGGGGGACGTGAATTTTGTGTCCAAGGGGAAGGGATGGGACCGGCACCGGTGGCCCTGCGATACCGACATGTGTGTGCTGCCCCATCCGTGGGGATGAGCAGGGAGTTGGGTTGCTTTTGGGTTGGTGTTGTCCTCTCCCTCTCCACTCCCAGCTGTGGTAGAACTGGTGCTGGTACCGCTACCGTGTGGCCATGATGGGGAGTTGTCACCAAAATTTGGCAACTGGCTCGTGCTGACCAAGGAGAGAGGCTGGGACACAACGTACAGGATTACAAAGGGAATTCTTTTATTCATGCCCATGCATGTGCAATTTCAGACACAAACGCAGATGCAGATGCCATTCCGGCTGCAGATACCACTGCAGATGCAAATACTATTCCAGATGGAACTACAGAAAGGATTTGCACTGCGGACACCACTGCAGATGCATTATCAATGCAGATACAGTTACAGGTACAGTTACAGGTCCAGGCACCATTAGAGAGACAGATACTGGCACTATCAGAAATACAGGCACTGGCTCCATCACCCGTGTCAATATAATTACAGACACAGACTCACACTGAATTGCAGATACAGTTGCAGATGAGGCACAAAATAGCTACAATTCCAGATACACAGACAGTTCCAGATGCAGTTTAGGGTACAAGTACAGTCACAGATAAAAGGACACATTCAACGAGACAAGCAGCGGCAGATACAGCAAGTGACACCATGACTGACTGAGGTACCGTGAGACAGAGGAGCCGTTACACATATACAGCACCAGCACAGAGCTGTGCTGCCACAGGCAGAGGTAACTAACAGGTAGCTGCACATAGCTGCATGAACAGCCACCGACAGAGATAGGGATGAGGATATAGAGATGGATACAAATACAGTGACAGACATTGGTACAACTCCAGAGATGGGCACAATTACACATTGTTCTTTCTCTACACAGGCAGAGAAAGAGCTATAGATATGGGCACTGGAACACACTCAGATGCAATTGCTGACACAGATACAGTCGGAGGTACAGATACAATTACACATACAGGTACCAGTTCCACCACGCTTACCAATAAACACGTCCCGGGTGCTGTAAGGAACTGAAGGAATTGATGCCTCAAACATTCATCGACACAGAAAGCCTCCAGGACAAGCTGTGGCCTTTGGATTAGTCGAAGGAATGTCCCCCAGGGAAGCGGGAGCATATCGAAGGCTGCACCCCCCACTCCCTTGCAGCTGCACTGACAAACTCCTCAGATGAGCCTCGAAGGGGGGAAACTGGACTGAGTGAAACCAGGTGTCTCCCCTCAGGCACAAGTACCCCTAAGCCCGACACTCTGAGGCTCTGCTGTGCAAGCCAGACACCGTGCTTGCCCTGCTAATGACTTCGCACCTTCGCCGCTGAAGTGGTAACAAGAACTGGTAAGAGGGGATCACCTCTGGGGTGACCGATAAGAAGCGTGAAGTCAGCAAAAATCTCTGGGAACAGAGGAAAAGCCAAAGCTGGGCAGGGCGAGTACGACCACTCACCAACTCAACTGGAACCCCTGCTCCACCTTTATCCTCATCTCTCATGGAAATGAGTTTGTGGAATGCCTGCCCCTCCTCGTCTAGTATGCTAATCAGCTGATAAAATGAACTTACAAGGGGACAGAAACTTTGCTGGGTGTGCACCCACCACCCAAGATCACTGGACCTGAGACAGTGCTGGATCCAGGGGTGCTGATCCGGATTGCTTTGACTCTCTTTCTTCCTTTCCCTTCCCCTTCCCCTTCCCCTTCCCCTTCCCCTCCCTTCCTTCTCATAGATTTTTAAGAGACCATGTTGCTTATTATCCTTTTCCAAGTCTAAATTGCTTTCTACTGCCAATAAAACCTTTTAACTGGTTGTCTGGTGTTGTTTCACCTTAATTTAACCCGAGGGGATCACTGAACCGTTGTGACTCTCTGGGCTTCCAGTCCGGGTCACGACAGATGCCACCACTGCAGATGCAGATAGCACTGCAGATACCACTGCAGATGCAGATACCACTGCAGATGGCCCTGCAGAATGAAATACCCTTGCAGACACCTTTGCAGACGCACGGTCCATCCCTCCTAACCCTGCAGATGCAGAAACCAATGCTAACAGCATGGCAGACGCAGACGCCATCGCAGACTGACACACCCCGGCAGACGCACACGCCGTTACAGACGACAAACCAGCTGCAGGTCCCTCGGAAGCCAATTCAGCTGCAGACAGGTACCACCGCAGACCCCACTGCAGATGTCATTCCAGGAGCAAACACCAACAGCGAGCACTGCAGGTGAACACCCGACTGAAGATGGGGACACCACGGCAGATGCCCCCACAGCTGCCACGGCCATTGCAGGAACCCTTGCAGATGTCACTGCGGACGCAGACACCCCTGCCGATGCCACTGCAGGGGCAGACACTGTTGCAGACACTATTTTCCCTCAGACGCTACTGCCTGCACCACACCGTAGATGCTGTTGCGCTTTGCATTCCTGCGCAGGTACCACTGCAGGTGGAGGTGCTTTGGCAGATCCCACTCCAGGCGCAGACACGCCTGCAGACGGCATTGCAGGTGAACGTGCAGTTGCGGATGGAGACGCTGATCACTGCACCAGCCAGAAAGCGCGTGGAAACTTCATCTCTCTTCACTGCCCATTTCCCGCTCGAGCTCAACACCCTGGGGCCAGCACAGGACACAGTGCCTGCGGGAAGCAGCCTCAGCTCCCCGGGGCTGGCTGGCCCATGGTGCAGGATGAGGTCCCTGTCGGGGCAGTCCCCCAGCACTGCAGGTGGGTCAGGAGCTGAGCCCCTTCCTTAGGGCAGTCCCAGTGATGCCGCTGGGGTGGGGGATCCGCTCTGCACCCCGGGCAGGCGCTGAGCTGGGGGCACCCTCTGGGAGCACCCACCATGCCAGCCCCCATCCCCAACATCCCCCAGCTCTGCACCATACTCCAGGACGGGCGAGCGGCAGGAGACACCCACTAGGACATCTGCTTTGTTTGCCATCCCCCTCATCCTCACCCCAATGCTCCCAACTACGTCCTCACTGACTGTCAGGCCTGCAGCATCACACCTCTCCCTCACATCGCCTGCCAGCCCTTCCCTTGCCTGCCCTGCCTGCAGAGCAACACCTCCAGCCTTAGAACCATCAGGGAGATCGGTACCTCAGCCCCGTTGGTTCTGCCAACCTCCATCCCTGGTTACGGGCACAGCGAGGAGCCATCTGCTGACATCAACACCACTGGCACGACCACAACTGTGGGGAAACATCATAACGGGGGTTCAGCAAGCCCGGGCGAGTGTCCCTACCCTCGCCTGGCTGATGTGTGCCCAGTACAGCCCACAGCCAGAGAATTTATCAAATACTTGGGGCCATCTCTCCTGTTTGCACTCCCACAAGCCAGTCTCCTCCCGATTTGCGACCCCGTCCCTTTGGCATAGCAGCTCACCCCGCGAGCATCGCCCCAGCCACGAGCTCCCCACGTGCCTGGCACAGAGCCAGGGGATGTTGGCAATGGGGACCGGCTGGGTGGGTGCCCCTGTAGGGTCCCACCACCCCAGCACGGCTCCTTCTCCCTCACTCAGGGCTGCTGATGGCTCCGTGCAGATGTTTCTTTGACCCCCGCAGCCATTGCCTGCATCTCTCAGGGGCCACAGAGAGTTACTGTGCTCAACAGAGGGACAAAAGAAAAGCAAAGCCTAGAACCCAACGTAAAGGGACCTCAGTGCCGGAGGCTGAACTCTCCTCTCCCAGTGCTGCTGCAGAAGCTCTTGGTGCCATCAGGCCTTTGGGCCGGCAAAGCCCCCTCCCTCACAGGCCAAGGGGGCTCAGGCTCCTGCCTCGCTGCCGGGGGATTGCCAGGAGGAGGTCTGGCATCAGGAGAGGGGCTGCTGTTCCAGGGTACCCCGGCACCCGCCCCGCTCCTCCAGCCACAGCAGCGGTGGCTTTTGGTGCTGGAGCAGAGGCCATAGCAGCTGCCGGTGCCCAAGCCTGTCCCGAGCGCAGGGAAGACTTTGCTGGTGAGGAGCGATCTGGTGAAGGCACTGCCCGAGTTGCTGGGCTTGAAGTCACTGCTGGGCCAGGTGGCCACCAAGGAGTCCTTGTTCAGGAGGGGGGACAGTGATGTTGGGGCACTGTCCATCTTTGGAGAGCTGCAGAGCAGGGAGTCTCCGATGCTGCAGAAGAAGGTCACAGCTGCTGCCTGCACCTTCCACCCCAGCTGGTCTACCAGCTCCTCCACTGCCTCCCTCTTGGCCCCAGCTTTTTTCTTGGAGCCCTTCCTGCAGAGCCGGACCACCCTGAAGCTCTCACCACCCGGGCGGCTTTGGCAGCCGAGGTCCTCAAAGGCCCCGCGGCTGCCCTCCATGCTCTCGTACTCCTCCAGCGCACAGCACTTGCTCAGCAGCTCAGGGAAGCGTGATGTGTATTTCTGCACATCCGAAGGCAGCTTGTGGCCCGGCTGCAGGGTTCAGACGGAGGCGATGGTGCTGAAGGGGCTGAACATCCTCGTGATGGTCTCAGGGAAGTTCTTCTGGAGCAGCAGCAGCATGTCCTGCTCCTGCGGCACCAGCTCCCAGGCCGGCAGCAGTTTGCTGAGGGGGATGCTCAGCAGGAATGTGAGGACAGGGACTCACCACCTCAGTTTGGCGCCCTCCTTCTTCACCTCCAGCAGCTCCGAGAACTGCAGGGCACAGAGCGTGAGCCACCAGTCGCGCATCACGTATTTCACCAACGGGAGAGAGGGGGCCACCGTGTCCCTGTGACGGCTCTGCCGTCTTCCTGCCAAGCCTGACCTTGCTCCCAGAGATGGTGCAATTCCTTTTTCCTCTGAAGCTCAGTGAGCAGGTCCCAGCTCAGCCAAACCCCCTTCTGCCCCGCTCACTTGACGCCTGACACAGGGCAGTTGCCTGCTCCCGAGCTCCTCAGAGGTGCTTCTTCAACCCTGACCACCTCCATTTGGCGTGCTCCTCCTTCACCTCCAGCAGCTCTGAGCACTGCAGGGCTCACATGCTCAGCCCTGTTTCTGTAAATATTTCATCGATAACAAGTCGTGTTGGTTCAGTTGCAGCGTGTGTTGAAATTCTGTTCGTGAAACTGAGACTACTGTGTTTTTTCAAATAGCGTAGAGCAATGCAAGCAGTTTCTTTCCTGGATGCTTTTTAGAAAGAACGGTATGCCTCTGACTTCAAGGAGTTGCTTGTGTCCACAGCTTGAAATACTTGTAATTTCAAACACATTACTATTAAACAAGAAATACTGTAATGCTTGTTTCTACAGTAAAAGCATTACCTACATGTTTTGAACTTTTTATTTATTGCTTGAGGAAGAAACACACCTTGGAAAAACTTCTTTATTTGGATAGATTAGAAATTCAGTTGTCGGCCTTAATTGTCTTACAAATGCTCATGCGACATGTTTAAAAACCTTCCCTTTGAGAATTGTTGGGATTTTTTTATAGCAAACTTCAGTTTACACTACATATTCTGAATGCTACATCAACTTGAAATGGCACTTGAGACAAGAAGGAATTGAGTCTGGTGTCTTACATCCCTTTTAGCAAAGGCAGAAACAGGACTGGCTTCTTTCAAAGTTGGAGTCTTGCCTGTGCTTGAGGCTTAGCTTGTACAATCTTCTGTCTTTTTAGTCCAAAATTTTAGTTTAAAAATGTGATGTTACTTCTTTAACTTGCGTTTACTTTATTGCCTATAGATGATGACATGCATTTGTCTAGACCGTTCTACAATTATCCTCTGATTCAGAGCTGCTATACTGGTCATCGACAGAAGCTTGAGCATTTATCGAGGTAAGCTAGAACACTTCCACTGCAAATTCAGGAGTGGAAGGGAATGGCTTTTATATCAACAGTTGTGTTTGCTACGCTTAATGCGTGTGCTGGCAGTACTCTTGACTTCAGCAATGCCTGTGTTCTGTTGAACGCAGAGGTTACTTTCCTGTGTGCAATGTTTATATATACCTCTGCTTAGTGCTCTTGGTTGGTATCCTCATTTTTTTGTAGCATACTTAATTCATTGGCTTGTCTGTGTAATTTGTTACTATTGAAAAAGATCATGTGATTAGGATAGGATCAGTGATCTCCAGTTCAGCAAAGCACGGTGTTCACGGAACAGTTGCTCTGGACACAGAAGAAAGCGTATTTTTTTAAAAAGATAATCTCTGTTATTGACTAGTAATAGATGGTCATAACTGTATTGGCCTAAATCTCCTACTCACAAGTACATTTGTGTGATTTAATAAGATAGTGAGAGTTACATGTAGTTGGCACATCAAGCACTCTACTGAGTCTTGGCTAAAAGTCACTGCCTAATGTAAAAAAATCTTATCCAAAAAAACACAAGGTAGGGAAGAATGAATGCATAATAGCTAGGTAATGCCCTGCTTATTCACTGAAATACCATAAATCAGTTTAGTCTGCAGGGATTGGAAAGTACTTAACTATTAACCAGAAAACCACCACCACCAAACCCCTCAAGATAATAAGGCAAATGCTTAGCTTGTCAGAGTTCAGTGTCATCAATATTTTCTTCCGTACCAAAGATTAAAAAGTACATTTTCACAAATATGCTGGGAAAAAACCTCTTGATGTTCAGAAAAATCAGGAAATAATGAATAAAGATTAAAACAATATATTTAGAGATATACTTAAAACTCAATGTTTGGAAAAATCTGGAAGTGATGCACCCAGCAGACCCACGGCCTGGGGCTTGAGTGCCATGACACAGGAGATATGGAAGAGACAGGTCTGCTCCTGCAGAGCTGCGGAGGGAGAAGTAGAAAACACTGGGGGGCTGAGAAGGAGCCCACATGTCCCCTGCCATGGGCAGCCCACCCAGCCCGTGCCGACCACTGGCATGAGCAGGTTGTGAATGGGGTGGAAGTGCTTGGTGAGCCAGAGAGCTAAGATGATGTTGGGGAGGAGGAAGAAAGAGCAGCATCCCATGCTGAAGCTGGCGGCGTTCTGCAAGAAGAGAGTGTGTGGATCCCCGCTGGGCTCTGCTGGGAGAAGCAGCCCCCAGGGTCTGGGGGAGCATGGGGAGCCTTGCAGTGGCTGTTCCCAGTGGTGTGGCGGAGTCAGGGCTGCTGTCAACTCCAGCTGCCCCTAATTTGTGCCAGACTGCCCGAGCTAGTGCTTTTGGTCAAGAGATCAATCCAAGCTTTCACTGCAACCCAGCCCCCAGAAGGGGGGCTTTGCAGTCCATGGGGCTTTTCTTCAGAAGCCTGTTGTCTTCCCCATGCTGCTTGGTGCCCCACTGGCCGTGCTGGGGCATGTTGCTGCTAACGCCCCAACCTGACGCCCCAGGCAGCAGCAGCCCACTCCGTACCTCATGGTCTGGCAGCGGCTCAGCCTTGCTGCCTCCCCTGCCAGCTCTGCGTTGGCCTTGTTCCCCAAGGAGCCTTTTGAGGCCCCTTGGCGTCTTCTCTAGGGGGCTCTTTCTCCTCGCCACCTCTGGGCAAAGGCAGGCTCCCCGCTCAGCTCAGCTTTTCAGGGCCCAGTCAGGCATCTTGACGTAGACTTTCAAAGCCATCTCGGACACTGCCTGGTTCGCTTCCTGAACTTCATGGGAAAGCCATGAACAACCACAGAAAAGAACCACGGCAGCGGGCAGTTCAGCGTGGCTGGTAAGCGCCTGCAGAGGCAAACGGTCAGTGTCAGAAACGCAAGGCCAGCCTTGTTTATGGTAGCTGGGTCCTTTCCACAGGGTGCGGTCCTTCAGAAACAGACTGCTCTAGTGTGGGTCCTCCTGCTCCCGTGTGGGCAGCTCTCCGTGGGGCTAGCACCGTCGCTGATGGGCTCAGCTTTGGCCAACGGTCTGTCTAGGAGCTGGCTGCAGCTTGCTCTGCTGGATGTGGGGGAAGCTTCTGGCATCTTCTCACAGAAGCACCCTGTGGAAAGGACCCAGGCTGGAGCAGTTTGTGAGGAAGGGCTCACGCTGGAGAAGTTCAGAGATGACTGTCTCTCGTGGGTGGGACTCCACGCTGGAACAGGGGAAGAGCGTGAGGAGTCCTTCCCCTGAGGAGGAAGGAGGCAAACTGACCCCAGCCCCCATTGCCCTGTAGCCTGCCCCTACCCCGGTACCAAAACCTGGTCACATAAACCCAATGCAGGGAAAAAGAAGTAGCTGATCCAGCTGAGCTGAGTGGGGACTATGAGCTGCCTGGGTCATGGCCTCAATGCCACCCACAGCCTCCCTGTGCCCCATGGCAAATGCATTTGTGACTATTGCCTATCCCCAAGGCCACCAACTCACACCTGTGTACCTGCTGCTCTTCCAGGAGCTTCTGCGACGCGCATGGTGATTTGGGGGCTGATCTGTTGGGCTGCAACTGCTCCATCCCTGACCTGCAGCTAGTCTGGAGGATTGTGTCACAGGTGAAGTTCTGTCTCTCTGACAAGAACCTGGCCAAGGATGCTTTCCTCCAGAAGAACAAGATGGGCTTCATCAGCCTCAAACTGCTGATGTCCTTCAAGAAGGTAGGCAGCCCATGGCGCTGGCCAGCTGGGGTGGGAATTGGCCTTCATGTGGAGGATGTCGGAGTGTCTAGGTGTGCTCTGGCTGTCTCTGGTGGAGTGTACTGGGAGGTCCAGGCTCTACTCAGGCTGTCTGTGTCCCGGTGAAGTGCTGATGGTGCAGAGCTGGGCTCTGCTCTTTGCCTTCAATGTGCTGCAGCAGTTCTCCAGCCAGGGAGGGTGGCTGGGGAAGTGGTGAACAGTCCTCAAACCAACCCCAGAGCTGGATTCACCTCTTCTGCCCATGGTACTCCCAGGCTCCTTTGGGAGAGATCATTCCTCAACCAAACTCTGCAGGAAGGTGCTGGTGGTGTGACGTACGGGAAAGCTGCAGCTTGTTGTCGCGGTCCAGGGGGGACTGGGGACCTTCTGCGAACCCCAGAGATGCTCATGTGAAAGGGGGATATTGCCTTGCCGTGACTTCAGGTTGATGGGGTTGCAGCCTGCCTGGAGGACGGGTTTAGAGTGGTCCCTGCCTGGGGAGACTCACAGGGACACGGTGGCCCCTTACCATTAGGGGCCAGGGAGGGGATCGCTCCGGTAATAGCAGAGCTGTGGGAACAAGGGGTAATTATTCCAACTCACTCACCCTAGAATTCCCTGGCGTGGCCAGTCTGTAAACCTAACAGAAAGTGGCAACTGACGACTGACTCTCAGCGATTAAATGCCAACAACTGCAGTACCTAACTTAGCTGAACTGATTGCAACCGTACAGGAACAAGCCCACCAGATCTTAGCGACTATTGATGTAAAAGGTATGTGCTTTATGGTCCCCATACAGGAGGCAGACAGAGATCACTTTGCCTTTACATGGGAAGGTGTGCAATTTACTTTTACACGTCTCCCCCAGGGATATTGTCATTCGCCGACCATCGCTCATTATGCACTAGTGCAGGAGCTTGCTCAAATCCCTCCTAGGGAAGAGGTCAGGGTATGGCAGTATATCGACGATGTTCTGATCGGTGGCTCTGATGCTGCCACAGTGGGACAGACCCAGACAGAGATAATCACCCACCTAGAAAATTTAGGGTTCCAAATTCCAGCTGAAAAGGTACAACTCCCATCCTCCGAGGTAAAGTTTCTGGGTATTTGGTGGCAGGGAGGAACAGTGTGTATTCCCCCTGAAGCTTTAACTACCCTGGAAGAGGTAAATAGGCCTGGAAATAAGGAGCTGCAACATGCCTTAGGCTTGCTGGTATTTTGGAGGAAACATCCCTGATTTTTCCATCACAGCTTGCCCCTTATATGATCTGACATGCAAAAGGGCTATTTGGGACTGGACTCCTGTCCATGATGGAGCCTTAAAGCTGTTAGAGCCGATACATCCAACAAATCCATTCCAAATTGAGTGGGGTTTTGCAATTCATGGACTATCCATACATATGTGGCAACGTGGGCCAGAGGGTACAACCCGCCCTATAGGGTTTCATTCGCACAGTTTCAAAGACGCAGAAAAGCGTTACTCGATCTGGGAGCAGGGTCTTTTCGTGGTTAGCCTAGCTTTGCAGGAAGCTGAAAAAATCATACGGCAGCAACCCATCATTCCGTGAGGACCCTTTAAGGTCCTGAAACCAGTACTGGCTGAAACCCCCCCTCCTGTGGGGGTTGCACAGTGAGGGACAGTGAGGAAGTGGTGAGCACAATTAGATCATTACTGCCACACGTATCAGATAGAGGAGGGGGCACCCAAAGTGCTCAAAATACAAGATCCACCCTCCGACCACTTTGAACCCCCTCCCTCATACCTAAAACCTGCTACTCCATTTGAAACCCACCTAAAGAATGTATGGTTCACCGACACGTCCTCTAGAAGAGAGGGAAAGGTATGGAAATACCGAGCAGTAGCACTGCATGTTGACTCCGGGGACCAAATCATCAGGTGGGAGAGTTAACAGCGGTATGGAGCGTGATTGTTAAAGAAGCTGAGACTACAGAACCAGTATTTATTTACACAGACTCCTATGCCGTGTTCAAGGGGTGTACCCAATAGCTCACATTTTGGGAACAAAACCACTGGGGAGTAAATCGGGTACTGGTGTGGCAGTGTGAGAAGTGGGAGGAAATCTTAAACATTGCAAAACAGAAGTCGCTTTTAGTAGGATGGGTCGCTGCACACCAGTTGGGAAATCACCCCGCCCACCTACTAAACAACCAGGTGGATTCAATGATCCGTTTGATGAGAATGGCTACAGAAGGTGAGAAGGAAAAATGGGAACACCTACTGGAATGGCTGCATGTAAAGCAGGGTCATTCAGGAAGCAAAGATTTGTTTAAAGAGGCAATAAGCAGAGGATGGTCCGTAACCAGGGAATTGTGCAATACCATTATTTCAGCGTGTAGTCTGTCGTACTCAGCTGGGAGAGCACAACCCTCCTTAAGGACCAACCTCTACACCTAAGGGACAACAAGGGACTATGGGACGCCTGGCAGGTGGATTATATTGGTCCTTTCAGGCTCTCTGAGGGAAAACGCTATGTATTGGTGGGGGTGGAAATAGTGTCAGGCCTAACCCAAGAAGAACCTGTATCTCGAGCAGCTAGGGAAAATATGGTGAAGGGGTTAAAACGTTGGTTTAGCTGTTTGCCTAAGCCCAGATCGATCCAATCAGACAATGGTAGTCACTTTATGTCGCAGTTGAGACGGACACGACAAACATCAGATTGTGTGAAAGCGACCAAAATGGCTGCAAAAGCCCCTTTATTGTTTTAACAAGCTTTTTTATAACCTTCTTCAAAGTAGGTGTTCATACAGGATTGGTTTACTTTAGTAACTAACAGTTCACGATTGGGTGATAGTTTCTCGCCCGAATCGTCAGGACAGTTCTTCTTATCTTAGTTCTCTAATCTTGTTTCCATGGCACTTCTCGGGACTTTCTGGCCTCTCATGGATACACTGGAATGTCTTCAAGGTTAAATTCTTCTTCAGTTAGACTAGAGGCAGACCCGCTGCCTCCCCCGACAATTCCCCCTTTTTGTATTTGTGCTAGAAATATTGCAGAAACAGTCTTCTGCAGGGCCCTTTGCAGAAGACTGACAAGACATGGCAACATCAAAAGCACAGTCACAATTACCAAGATCATGACCCCCACAGTTTTGACCAGAGATATCAACCATCCAGAAAGTCCCCATCCTTTAAACATCCTTGTAAGCCAATCCAATCCGTCCTCTTCTGTTAGACGCCTCACACCATCCTTCAGCTGCTGTATACTTTTAAAAATAGATTCTGAGTGGTCAGACAAATTCATGCAACACATTCCTTCAAAATCTTCACATCCATGTCCTTGCGCTAAAAGCAAAAAGTCAATTGCAGCCCTGTTCTGTAAAGTAGCATGTCTAACACTATCAACATCAGTTAAAAGGCCACTTAAAGCTAAAGAAGTAGCGTTAGTCTGTTTGCTAAGCCAACATCCCAACTTTGTTAGTTTTTTCAATGCAGAGTCACCCAGACATTCTGTTTGGGTTGTGGAACTACCCATCCTTCAGTCTGATGCAGGTTCCAGCACAGGCCGAACACACCGAGCAGGAACCCAGCGAGGGCCGGCATCTGTAGAGACACAAGCATAACCCCTGCCCCAGGTTAATAATTCACATGGTCCACTCCACTGGCCAGTAATTAGATCTCTAACATGCACTTTGATGTCTTTTTGCAAATCCTGTTTTGAAAAAAGAGAAGAGAAATGCTGAAAAAGAGGAGGTAAAGAAGAATTATCCCCGTAATGGAGAAAGTTAAGAACATAAACTGCTTTATCTAAACATGCCTGTGGTGGTTCCCCAATCATTCCCCCTTTTTGTTTTTGAAGCTGCCGCTTCAACGTACTATGTGCACGCTCAACGATTGCTTGTCCTGTTGGGGAATGGGGAATTCCTGTAACATGAGTAACACCCCACAAATTAAAAAATGTTTGAACCTTCTGTGAAATGTATGCTGGGCCATTGTCCATTTTTATTTGGTGTGGTACCCCAAGCATAGAGAAAGCCTTTTGGAAGTGTCGAACTACATCTTTTCCTGTCTCTCCGTTATGTGCTGTTGCTACTATGGCATGAGAATAAGTATCAATGGAAACATGAACATACTTCTGTCGGCCAAATTCATTTATGTGAGTAACATCACTTTGCCAAATCTGTAAAGCCTGCATACCTCTGGGGTTAGTACCAAAATATACTGGTGTGTGAGTTCCTTGGCAGTCAGGGCAGGCGGCTACAATAGACCGAGCTTCCGCATGAGACAAGCCGAACTGCCGTCGTAAAGCTCGATATCCTTGGTGAAAAAATTGATGTGATAATACAGCTTGTTGCTTTATGTTAGGAACAGTATTAAGAGCCATAGCGGAAACAAGAGCATCCGCTCTGGCATTACCTTCTGTATAAAATCCTGGTAAAGTGGTATGACTACGGATGTGCATGATAAAATAAGGTTCTGTCCGTAGTTGAATACTTTTCCAGAGTTCTAAAAGTACATCAAATAATAATTGATTGTCTGACATGGTCAAAACCACTTTGTCTAGTCTAGAAACTAAGTTAGCTACATACGCTGAGTCAGTTACAATATTTACAGGAACAGAAAAAATAGAAAAAACAACAGCCATTGCACGTAGCTCTACTACTTGTGGAGAACCATTTTGATATACTACTTTGTTGTTCCAGTTGTTGTTTTCATACCATACTACTGCTGCTTTACCTGTTTTTCCTGAGCCATCTGTAAAAACAGTAGGGCCGTTCACTGGTTCTGGGCGGCTTAAATTTTTTTGACCAAATGGTATTTCTCGGGCAAATTTCAGTAGCGGGTGTGACGGCAGGTGATATGACACCTGTCCTTGAAAACCCGCTATGGCTGCCTGTAGTTCATAATTATTTGCCAAGCACCATTCAAAATACCAATTTTGAACAGGTAAAACAATCTTAGCTGGGTCACGCCCTGTTAGTTCTGTACATCGTTTTCTGGCTTTTATGATTACATCAGCAATAAGCTCAAACAGTCCAGGAGCAGTTTTTCGTGGTCGGAATGACAGAAACATCCATTCTAGAATGTGCAGTGGGTCATCCCACTCAGAATTCCACTGCACCAAAGCACCAAATGGTACAGTTTTGTCAATTAGTACAAAGAGTTGCATCAATTGAGACAGATCTATTCGAGAAACAAATTTCTCGTGTATAGATCGTTCCACCATGTGAATTACCTTTAATGCTTCCTCAGTTAATACTCTGGGTTCTGTTGGATCATTGGAATTTTTTAATAATTCCAATAAAGGTTGCAGTTGTGAATTGGTCAGTCCGAGATAGGGTCTAATCCAATTCAGAGATCCCATTAACTTCTGTACATCATTAAGGGTTTTAACTTCAAGGTTAAGTTTCACAGGTTGAGGCATTACCTGCCTACCTGTGACTGTTAGTCCTAAATACTTCCAGGGTTCTACTTTCTGCACCTTTTCAGGGGCGATAACTAATCCATAGTGTTGTAATGAATTTCTAGTCACATTCTCCATGTCATTCAACTGCTCCTTGTTGTTTGATGCTAACAGGATGTCATCCATGTAATGGTAACAATAACTGGTAGGGAATCTTTCCCTTACAGGTGACAAAGCTTGTGCCACAAACCATTGACAAATTGTTGGTGAATTTTTCATGCCCTGCGGCAGAACTTTCCATTGATATCTTTTTGCAGGTTCTGCATGATTGACAGAAGGCACAGAGAATGCAAATTTTTCCCTGTCTTGACAAGCTAATGGTATTGTAAAAAAACAATCCTTGAGATCCATGACAATGATTTCCCAATCTTGAGGGATCATGGCTGGTGAAGGCATGCCTGGTTGTAGAGCCCCCATCGTGGCCATGACAGCATTGATCTGCCGCAGGTCATGCAAAAATCGCCATTTTCCTGATTTCTTTTTTATCACAAACACTGGAGTATTCCAGGGGCTCTGAGAGGGTTCAATGTGTCCAGCAGCTAGCTGTTCTGCCACCAATTCTTGCAGGGCCTTTAATTTCTCCATTGGTAGGGGCCACTGATCCACCCACACAGGGTTATTCGTTAACCAAGTTAAAACAAGCGTGGGTTGCCTAACACCCTGCAGCACAGTGGCCCCTGTTAAAAATCCGTAGTAATCTTCACCCCCCACTGTGACAAGCAATCTCTCCCCCATAGATTGAGGGGAGCTGCTGTCACATATGGTTTAACGACTGCTTGTTGGCCCTCAGGATTGGTGATCAGAATTGCCGTAGCTGCTGTTCTTGCTCGTGCGGAGCCTCCCAGCCCCACTACCCCTGTGTCCACATCCTCTGTTGGCCAGGTGGATGGCCACAGATAGTTAGAAATAATAGTCACATCGGCGCCCGTATCTAGGAGCCCCGCAAGCCTTACTGTAGTCGGTGAATGTCCATGATTTGACAGCGTGCACGTCATATGTGGTCGAGATGATGAGACAGTCTGAGACCAGCACACTTGAGGGGGTCCTGTAGAACCGAAGCCTCCATCGCCTCGCAGTCGCTGTTCTGCTTTTGGGACACAACTCAAAAAAGGAACAAGTTGAGCAAGACGAGTACCTTTTGGAATCGTAACAGGTGGATAAAGGGTCGAAACTAATGCACAAATTTGACCCGTAAAGTCAGCATCAATGACTCCCACATGCACGATTAATCCGTTTAAGGTGCTACTTGATCTTCCTATAAGTAACGCACTCAGTCCTCGTCCTATGGGACCCCTCGCCTCACGAGGGACCTTAACAATGTCTTTTGTAACTATAGTTATTGTGTCGGCTGTGGATACATCCAACCCTGCTGAGCCAGTAGTTGCGGCTGATAGCTGCTCACAGAGGGGATTTGACCTGCTGTCTGGAGGGGATTTGATGTCCTCGCGCGCCCTCTCGCGCTCCTCTTGTGGTTTCCCTGTATCGGTTGCCCGTTAGCATGAAACTTGGAACGACATTGTTTCGCGAAATGTCCCGATTTCCCACATTTATTGCAATTAGTTCCTGGTGGGACAGTCATGGGCTGCTTGCCTGCCGACCTTCTGTTCGGGCAATTTACTTTCATATGACCGTCTTTACCACATCCAAAGCATTTTCCCGTATTTCGCATGTTCATGGCAGTAGCTAAAGCTGCCATTTTATGTTCCACTGTACCAACCTTTGAACATGCGGCCACCATGTCAGGAATAGAAGGATCTCCTGGTAAAGACTGTATTATCTTTTGGCAGTCCTCATTAGCATTATCCTTTGCTAGCTGTTTGCATAACATTTGTCTTAACGTTTCATCTTCTACCTGTTTCTCCAATGCAGCAGATATTTTTTCTACAAATTGCAAAAAGGGTTCTTTAGGACCTTGCCGGATAGCAATATACTTCTGTTTTGGAGCTGCCATTTCCATGGTTCGCTTTAATGCTGTAATCCCTATGTGTTGTGCCTGTTCAAGGACAATCGGAGGCCACGTAGCTTGCAGCTGAGGGTTACTAAATGGTCCCTCGCCAAGCAAGGCGTCTTCTCCGAGTCCTAACCTCGGATCGTCTTGTGGCAGTCGAGCATTATTTTGTGCAGCTGCTCGTGCCATCTGCCTCCAAGTAGATTGAAACACTTGTAATTGTACTGGCTGAAACAGCACTTGTGTGAGATGTGTAACATCATATGGACACAACAAATCTGTGCTGATTATTCGAATAAGTTGCATCACCTCAGGAGAATTGATTCCAAATTTCTGTGCTTTATTCTGCAAATCCTGCACCACCTTCCAACTGATCGGATTGTGCTCATCATGCTCATTTGTGCCTGCAACAGCTTTATAAACAGGGAATGCACCATAAGCCTCTGCTGCTATATCTACAGGCTTTGGACATGCCGGGGTTGGAGAGTATGGGCTGAGGCGTTCAACCAGATCCCAGTTGCCAGCCTCAGCAGCATACTTTCTAACTCCCTCCCAAAATCGATCAGGGGACCTTGGAATTACAGTTACTGTGGATGGAGGGAGAGTCCATGGCTGGGCTTTCTTCACCATGGGTTTATCTGTGATATGTAGAGTTTGTAAAGCCGTGGTTAAAGCTTCTTCTCCCTCACTTTCATTTTCGCTCTCGCTCTCTGGCTCTGTGTTACCCGCCCTATTTTCCTCCTCGGGGGGGGCTGATGGAATCACCCCTTCTGCTGCTGCGCCGCTAGGGGCCGCCACTGCACCACTAGGTGGGGGGGGCTCCTCATCGCCCCGCAAAATATTTAATGGTGGAGGAGGAGGAGGTGGGCGAGGGCGCGATCTGCTTTTGCCCGTGAGGGGTTTCCTGCCTGCTATTCCTGAGGCTGAGGTATCCACTGCCTTTGTCCCTTTGCCACAGTCCTCCCCGTCATTGTCTTCAGGTCGAATGTCTGTTAGTTTCCCATCAGAGGCCTCACGCTCTATCTTCCATTCCTTTAAGGTTTCACTCAATAAGCGCCATGTGGTTGCCAACTCACATGCCTCTTTTTGTCCTTTAGAGACCTCATCCAATATTTTCAATCCTACTGCTTGCCATGCACTCACACTGAATGCAGTAACTGTTGTGGCTTCAAAGCCTTGCATCTTACTCCATAGCAAAATCTTTTTCAGGCTTTGTTCTGAGGTTTTAACCCCCTTTCTTTTTAATAGGGCTTTCCAGGTAGACAAAATTGTCTCCTCTTCCTTTGTTAATGACTGCCCCATAATTACAGTCCCGTTCCCGGTGGCTCACCTTTTTAGGTGTCGAAATTCAGGTCCGGACCAGGCAGATTCCCTCTGCTCTCAGCTACACCGGGCTCCGTCTCCGCGGCTCTTCCCGCCGCCGTTATACTTCTCCTTTAAATGACCACTTCGCTCTAATCACGTTGCTCTAATCAATCACGTCGCTCTAATTTATCACGTCGCTCTAATTTATCACGTCACTCTAATTTATCACGTCGGGGTCACCATTTGTCGCAGTTGAGACGGACACGACAAACATCAGATTGTGTGAAAGCGACCAAAATGGCTGCAAAAGCCCCTTTATTGTTTTAACAAGCTTTTTTATAACCTTCTTCAAAGTAGGTGTTCATACAGGATTGGTTTACTTTAGTAACTAACAGTTCACGATTGGGTGATAGTTTCTCGCCCGAATCGTCAGGACAGTTCTTCTTATCTTAGTTCTCTAATCTTGTTTCCATGGCACTTCTCGGGACTTTCTGGCCTCTCATGGATACACTGGAATGTCTTCAAGGTTAAATTCTTCTTCAGTTAGACTAGAGGCAGACCCGCTGCCTCCCCCGACAACTTTACTGCCGGGCTGGTTCAGGAGTGGCCTCGAGATGAAGGAATTCAGTGGATTTTCCATACTCCATACTATCCCCAAGCAAATGGGATTGTGGAATGCACCAAGAGGCTTCTAAAGCAGGCCTTAAAACCCCATGAACCAGGATAGCCACAATGGGTGCCAGACGCAGTAATGAGGGTAAACAGCCGGTGGGGAATTAATGGATGCCCACGACTTACCATGTTCTGTCCTAAGTCTCTGTCCATACTCGCTGGGAAAAAGGAGACTAAAGACCCTGCAAACCCGCTCATTCTCCTGGACAACCTGTTCTAGTAGACTTGCCCACCATGGGGCAAGTACCCCTAACCCTAAAAACTCCCATCAATATTTGCTCGTGGGTAGCTACTGATGCCCATGGGAAAGAATACTGTATCAATACCAGGTGGATTGTCCCTTCTTTCTAACCATCATTGTTTTGATATGTATATATTTGTTTTACAGGGCGCTGATCCTAGACGACAGGGGACCTATGTTACTTTTAGCGCTTTCAATGGTTATCGGCATTATCTGCTAGTTATTATTTGTAATTTGCTTACACTATTATATGGGAAAGATGTCTTGGGAGACTTGGTGTTCAATCTTTGTCCCTGCAGTGGCGGGACCATGGGGGGACTCCCCCAGTCTAGCCTGAGACCTAATACGAGGGTTCATGCACATCTGGATCCAAACTTATCATGGCATATGTATAACATTACTGATCTCTGCCAGAGACGGCTTGAAATTCACCATCAGCCCAGTCAATCTCACTGCACTGGTTCTGCAGATTTAACCCAGGTGTTCCAAAACGTCTTGGGAATTGATGAGGCTACAGAAATTAACATTGTCAAAGAAATATGGCAACACCCAAACACCTTCTATTGGGCTCCATCAAATGTCATGTGGGAGAAATTGTGGAATCATACCTGCTGGGTGTGGAATAAATCATTGTCAATCAATTACAACCAACAATGGTATCCATATCCAGGAAATTTTACAGATACGTTTAATGAGTCCACTTATTGGAAGGCTAACCCAGAGTTGTGCCTTAAGTTACCTTATTGGGAATCACCTCCAAAATTAGAAAAGCCTGTGAGTCACCCATGACTGCACACTGGTGCTTGCAAATACCAAACAGGTTTGGGGATCTAACCAGTTACAGTGCTCTCTCATAGAGCTGGATGTGGTCCTTACAACACCACACCCACCGACAGCAAGATGAAATAATCAAAGACTGGCTGGAGGGGTCTGATTCCACAAATCAAGCATTAATGAATTGTACCTGAATATTAAATTGTATTCCCACTTAAATCCTTATAGTATTCCTGGATTAAGATGTTCTATCAGTTTTCCAACAAGGTGCCCTTCAAGAGTTTAGTTAATTATACCTCACACTAAAAACAAAGAGGGCCTAATGGCCCTAGTGATGGCAGGCATGTAATCAGTGGAGTACTACATCCAGATTACTATACCTGGGAACAACGTTTGGCCCTGGGCTTAGAAGCTGCCATGTTACCTGCTAATGTGATTGTATAACCTGAAATAGTTTTGGAAAATTTAACTCGGCAATTGTATGTACCAAGTAACTGAACAAGGTATGCCTTTAGGGAATTAAAGGCACAGACCCAACAAGCACCTCACATGGCATTGCAGAATCGGCCAGCACTGCTGAAGGACAACAGACTGTGCCATGTGCTGAGTCTAACTGTGGGAGAATGCTGCATTACCACCCACAATGCCACCACCTCTATAGAGGAGACCCGTGCCGAGATGAAGGAGATCACCAACAAGACCAGAGAACTTTTTCAAGCAATGCGACCGACAGATTCGTTTGATGGATGGAACCCTGGGTCATGGGTCACATCACAGGGATACCTGGGACTCACGGGGTGGGGAAGATGGCTTGTGAATATCAGTATTACAATATTATGTGGATTTTTGCTTTTAATGGTATACCTTGCAGCAGTTAGATGTATGCTCTCACCTTCTGTCTTCTTTTTTCCTGTACCTGTTTGCTACATATGGATCACAATGGTCAAAGCAGAACTTGGAGTGTTTGAGCCACGGGGTGGGATGTGAGGGATTACTTGTAAAAACAGGCCCTGAAAGAAACAGGCCTGCAAGAAACAAGGACTGGGAAAAACAGCTTGAGAAAGAGATAAAGTTAGCAGAGGGACTGGAGGCCCTCCGAGCTAAGGAATGTCTCAAACACTCGCAAGTAATAAACAACAGTCACAGGGGGGATAGTGTGGAGGTTGAAGCTGATAAGGCTGCCCGAATAACACAGGATGCAGCTGGAGGGGGGAGCCCTGTGGGGACAGGACGGCTCTGCTCTGGTGCACCTGGGCAAATTTCAAGGGCCATCTGTCTGGTGAATGACCTTTGCTTCATTGTCCACAAAATGCATATTAAAGTTAACACCCTCAATATGCTAACAAAGACTAACAAGATCCTGCTAATTACATCATCCCATGAAACACCTTACCCCCCCCATACATGGGATACGTAGGTATGTGGGTCGACCTAGGGGACAGACCCAAGGAAAGTGTGTATAAATCGAGGGGTAGGAAAGAGCAGGGGTGGGGCCCGGAGAGTGCAGTGAAGCGAAGAAGACGGCTGCCTCCTGGAACCCTCACTGGCGGGATCAAGGCAGGAACCCAGACCGGTGATCTCTATTCCTCTATTCCCTCCATCTCCCTCCTTTCCTTTTTCCCCTTTTCCTTCACTACCATTAAGCAATGCAAGGCATACTGTATTGCTTGCCATAACCTGCTATATACTTAGCCAGTTATCATGTATCCAATTAGTACATTTTGGGACATTAATAAATGTTTGGACTTTGAGACTTGTCTCACCGTTGTCCACTCTGTTGGGGATTTACGAATCTGAGTCACTTGTCTCCCTCATCTGAGTGGGACGTGACCAGCCTGGAGAAGAAAGGCTCCAGGGAGACCTTAGAGCGGCCTCCCAGTACCTAAAGGGGATACAGGAAAGGTGGGAGGGACTCTTGATCAGGGGGTGCAGGGATAGGACAAGGGGTAGTGGTTTTAAACTGAAAGAGGGGAGATTTAGAACAGATATCAGGAAGAAATTCTTCCCTGTGAGGGTGGTGAGGCTCTGGCACAGGTTGCCCAGAGAAGCTGTGGCTGCCCCCTCCCTGCAAGGGTTCAAGGCCAGGTTGGACGGGGCTTTGGGCAACCTGGGCTAGTGGAAGGTGTCCCTGCCCAGGGCAGGGGGGTTGGGACTGGATGGGCTTTAAGGACCCTTCCAGCTCAAACCACCCTGTGATTCTATGACTCTATGATTGAAAGGCAGCAATACGGTCAATCCAGATTCTTTTGAAAGGTGGGTTTGCCATAAAGCAAAGTAAGGTCAAAGGACCTGCACAGGAGATCCAGGTTTTGGGAATAAAATGGCAAGATGGGCATTGTCATAGCCCAATGGATGTGATCAATAAAACAACAGATTTGTTGCAACCAGCTAACAAAAAATGAATACAAACTTTCTTAGCTGGTGTGGATTTTTGGAGAATGCATCTTCCAGGTTATAGTCTGATCATAAGCTCTCTCCGTCGAGTGACCTGGAAGAGAAATGGTTTTGAATGGGGCCCTGAGCAGCAACAAGCCCTCAAACAAACTAAGCGGGAGATAGTTTGTGCAGTAGCACTTGGGCCAGTTTCGACAAGACAAGATGTGGAAAGCATGCTTTACACCACAACTGGGTACCACGGCCCTGCCTGGAGTCTCTGGCACAAAGCGCCTGGAGAGACTCGAGGCTGACCTCGAGGGTTTTAGAGACGAGGATATACAGGATCCAAGGCCTGTTACACTCCAACTGAAGAAGAAATTTTAGCAGCATATGAAGGGCTTTGAGCCACCCAAAGTGCTTAATACTGAAGCACAGCTGCTCATGGACTGGCCAGGCCTAAACATCAGAGTGTCACCAGAGGAGGTGACTCGTGCGGAAGGGGCCCCACTGTGTAATAAATCACCAGAAAAAGAGAGGCAAGATGCTCTGTTTACAGATGTGTCCTGTCATTGTGGGAAAACATCAGCGGTGGAAAGCTGCTGCGTGGAGTCCTACATGACAAGTCACAGATACTGCTGAAGGAGAAGGTGAATTGAGACAGTTTGCAGGGGTGAAAGCCATCCAGCTGACCTCGGATATTGCTGAAGGAGAAAAATGGCCAGTCCTTTATCTCTGTACTGACTCACAGATGGTGGCAAATGCTCTGGGCAGTGGCTACAGCGATGGAAGCAGGGCGGTGGGCAGTACAGAGGCAAATCCACCTGGGCTGCTGAATTGTGGCAAGATATTGCTGCCTGGGTGGAGAACCTGGTTGTGAAAGTCCCTCATGTAGATGCTCATGTGCCCAAGAGTCGTGTCGCTGAAGAGCATCGAAACAACGAGCAAGCAGACCAGGCTGCTAGAATGGAAGTGGCTTGGGTGGATCTGGCCTGGGAAGGGTGAGTTATTTATAGCTGGATGGGCCCAGGACATACCAGGACATTTAGGAAGGGGTGAAACACAGATGGACTCAGGATCGAGGCGTGGACTCAACTATTGATGCCATCGCACCGGTTATCCACAAATGTCAAACGTGCGCCACAATCAAACACTCCGGGCGGCTAAAGCTTTCTGGTTGTCCTGGTTTAGCTAGGATAGGGTTAAGTTTCCCCAGCAGTGGGGGAAACTCTACCCAGGTTATTCATATACCATGCTGACGTCATGTCCTGGTGCCATAGCGCGGGAAGAATCAGTGAGCGCGTTGGTTTGTGCAGTCGGTCCTCTCACTGCTGTATCGGTACATACTTTGCTTTGCTCATTGTTATTACTGTTATTACTGGAGGAAAGGGATAATCGGATTTACTGGAAGGTGTGGATCCGATGGCCTGGCACATCAGAACCACAAGAATATAAGGCCTTGGTAGACACTGGCACACAGTGCACCCTGATGCCATCAAGCCACAGTGGGGTCGAACCCATCTGCATCTCCAGAGTCACAGGGGGATCCCAACAGCTGACCCTATTAGAGGCTGAAGTAAGCTTAACTGGGAAGGACTGGCATAAGCACCCCATTGTGACTGGCCCAGATGCCCCGTGCATCCTGGGTATAGACTACCTCAGGAGAGGGTACTTTAAAGACCCAAAAGGGTACCGGTGGGCCTTTGGTATAGCTGCCCTGGAGGAGGCTGAGCAATTGTCCACCTTACCCGGCCTCTCAGAGGACCCCTCGGTGGTGGGGTTGCTTAAGGTTGAAGAGCAGCGAGTGCCAATTGCTACCAAGACGGTGCACCGGTGGCAGTACTGCACTAACCGAGATTCCCTGGTCCCCATCCATCAGTTGATCCATCGACTAGAAAGCCAGAAGGTGATCAGCAAGACTCATTCACCTTTCAACAGCCCTATATAGCCAGTGAGAAAACCTAATGGCGAATGGAGACTGACCGTGGACTACCGTGGCCTGAATGAAGTTACGCCAGCGATGAGTGCTGCAGTGCCAGACATGCTAGAGCTCCAGTATGAGCTGGAGTCGAAGGCAGCCAAGTGGTACGCCACAACTGACATCGCTAACGCGTTCTTCTCCATCCCAATAGCACCAGAGTGCAGGCCACAGTTTGCGTTCACTTGGAGGGGTATCCAGTACACCTGGAATCGGTTGCCCCAGGGGTGGAAACACAATTCTACCATTTGCCATAGACTGGTCCATACTGCACTGGAGAAAGGTGGGGCTCCAGAACACCTGCAGTTCATTGATGATATCATTGTACGGGGGGACACAGCTGAGGAAGTCTTTGAGAAAGGAAAGAAGATAATTGAAATCCTCCTGAAGGCTGGTTTTGCCATCAAGCAACAGAAAGTTAAGGGGCCTGGAAGGGAGATTCAGTTCCTAGGAATAAAATGGCAAGATGGGAGTCGCCACATCCCAATGGAGGTGATAAACAAGATAACAGCCATGGCCCCACCAACCACTGAAAAGGAGACTCAGTCTTTCCTGGGTGCTGTGGGGTTCTGGAGGATGCACATCCCAAACTACAGCCTGATTGTGAGCCCTCTCTACCACGTTACCCGCAAGAAGAACGATTTTAAATGGGGCCCTGAGCAACAACAAGCCTTTGAACAAATTAAGCAGGAGATTACCCAGGCAGTGGCTCTCGGGCCAGTCCGGACAGGGCAGGAGATTAAGAACGTGCTCTACACCGCAGCTGGGGAGAATGGCCCTTCCTGGAGACTTTGGCAGAGAGCACCTGGGGAATCCCGAGGCCGACCTCTAGGTTTTTGGAGCCGGGGATACAAAAGTTCTGAAGCTAACTATACACTGACTGAAAAGGAGATACTGGCAGCGTATGAAGGAATTCGAGCTGCCTCAGAAGTGGTCAGCACTGAGACACAGCTCCTCCTAGCACCCCAACTGCCGGTGCTGGGATGGATGTTCAAAGGAAAGGCTCCCTCCACACATCATGCAACAGATGCCACGTGGAGTAAATGGGTTGCGTTGATAACACAACAGGCTCGAATAGGGAACCTTGACCCCCCAGGATTAGTGGAAATGATCATAAACTGGCCAGAGAGCAAAGATGCTGGGATGTCACCAGGACAGGAGGTGAAACGTGCTGAGGAGGCCCCACCATATAACGAGCTGCCAGAGGAGGAGAAGCGATATGCCCTGTTCACTGATGGGTCTTGTCGCATTGTGGGAAAACATCAACAATGGAAGGCTGTGGTGTGGTATCCCACACGACAAACCTCTGAAGCTGTTGAGGGACAAGGTGAAGCGAGCCAGTTCGCAAAGGTGAAAGCCACCCAATTGGCTTTGGAGATCGCTGAGCGAGAAAAGTGGCCGAGGCTCTATCTCTACACTGACTCGTGGGTGATGGCAAGTGCCCTGTGGATGTGGTTGCAGCAATGGAAACAGAGCAACTGGCAACGCAAGGGCAGACCCGTCTGGGCCGCTGAAGTATGGCAGGATATTGCAGCCCGGGTGGAGAATCTCGTTGTGAAGGTGCACCATGTGGACACCCAAGAGTCAGGCCACTGATGAACATCAACATAACCAGCAGGCAGACCAAGCTGCTAAGATCGAGGTGGCTCAGGTGGACTTGGACTGGCAGCATAAAGGTGAACTGCTCATAGCCTGGTGGGCCCATGAGACCTTGGGCCACCAAGGCAGAGATGCAACATACCAGTGGGCTCGAGATCAAGGGGTGGACCTCACCATTGACACCATCGCAGAGATCATCCATGGATGTGAGACGTGTGCTTCAATCAAACAAGCCAAACGGGTGAAGCCCCAGCAGAATGAAGATCAATGGTTGAAATATAAATATGGAGAGGCCTGGCAGATCGACTACATCACACTGCCACAGACCCGCCAAGGCAAGCACCATGTGCTCACAATGGTGGAAGCAACCACTGGATGGCTCGAAACTTATCCAGTGTCCCACGCCACCACCCGGAACACCATCCTGGGCCTTGAAGACTGAGTCCTGTGGCGACACGGCACCCCAGAGAGGATTGAGTCAGACAATGGGACTCACTTCCAAAATAACCTCATAGATGCCTGGGCAGAAGAACACGGCATCGAGTGGGTCTACCACATCCCCTACCATGCACCAGCCTCCGGGAAGATCGAGCGCTACAATGGACTGTTAAAAACTACATTGAGAGCAATGGGGGGTGGAACCTTCAAACACTGGGACACACATCTGACAAAGGCCACTTGGTTAGTGAACACAAGAGGATCTGCCAGTTGAGCTGGCCCAGCTCAGTTAAAACTTCCATGTGTTGTAGACGGGGATAAAGTCCCTGTGGTGCGCATGAGGGATCTGCTGGGAAAAATGGTCTGGGTTAGTCCTGCGCAGGGCAAAGGCAAACCCATCCATGGGATTGTTTTTGCTCGAGGACCGGGGTGTACCTGGTGGGTGATGCAGGAGGATGGAGGGGTCCAGTGTGTACCACGAGGGGATTTGATTGTGGGTGAAAACACACCGTGAATTATACTGTGCTTTTGTCAATTTTTCTTTGTTATTGCTAATTGCTAAATGGCAGCTGGATGTGACGCACATGGTATAGAATAAAGGGGTGGATTATGTCCTGGTTTAGCTAGGATAGGGTTAAGTTTCCCCAGCAGTGGGGGGAAGCTCTACCTGGGTTATTCATATACCATGCTGACGTCACGTCCGGGGGCCATAGCGCGGGAAGAATTGGTGAGCGCGTGGGTTTGTGCAGCTGCTCCTCTCACTGCTGTATCGGTACATACCTTGCTTTGTTCATTGTTATTACTGTTATTCTTACTGTTATTGTTGTTGTTTGTTGTGTTGCTGTTGCACTGTTGTATTAAACCTCTATCTCAGTCCCGGGGCTTTGAATTTCACTCACTTTGTGGGGGAGGGGGCAGTGGCCACGTGGTCTCAGACCCTGGCAGGGACTAAACCACCACACTGGTGTAGAGGACGATGGCTGAAATATCAGACCTGGAGACTGATTGTATCACGCTACCACAAACCCGCCAGAGCAAGCACCGTGTGCTTACAGAGGTGGAAGCAACTCCTGGAGTCAGCAGCCTGCTGAATGGCTGTGAATTGACTTTCATAATCTTTTGGTTAAAAAAACAAGCAAAATATGCTTAGGGAGTCAGGAGGTAAACTCAAGAATTAATTAAAGGTACCAGAAATTGGTCACTATGGGGAAATGATGTTTAAGTGTGCAGATAATATGGTGGAAAACACAGCTTCAGGATGGCACTTACTCGGTTTCAGGCCCACCACACCTCAAAGCAGCAACTGGATCTCATGTGAGGCAAGGGGTCCACAGTGGTCTGACTTCTACACAGCCTGTGAGGCCAGTCTCTGGGAGCTTGGACTTCTCCAGCCCTGCACCTCTTCCTCGAGAAAGCAGTCCCAGCACCTCTCGACATCACATCTCAGTGGCACCAGTTCCACAGCGGCCACCAGCCAGACAGTGCCCAGAACAAAACCTGCTGCCTTTAGACTGTTCCCTTTCTCGGAGCCTGATGTGCCTGGACTGAACAACAGGGATAAGTCAAAAAGTATTCAGTGTCCTTGCATTAACAAAATCATGCAGGAGCCCAAAGCCAGACACCTTCCCTGCTCAATCCCACCTGTGCAACAGCTCAAAATCTTCCCAAGAATAAATCAGGTAAGGAATGAAGCCACACTGCAGCCAACCACACAGACCCCGCACCAACCAAACGCATGGGCAGAACCCGGCAAGAAACTCAACCTCTGCAGTGTGTTGGAGCTGGGAGCACCGAGCTAGCCCAGGGCTACAGAAACCACCACTGCCAAACACGGCTGAAACTGCCAACCCCGTTGCATTTTTACGTGTCCTGATGAGATGCTTCTGCCTTTCTCTCCTACATTGTATTCTTTAGTACAGGAATATGCACCTGGTTAATCTTGAATAGGTTATTAGATTATTCAGCTATCCAAACCAGAGAGGGACTGAGAGAAAGAGAGACGTGCAGATGAACTAAACTACAAAATAATATAATTGACTACAAAGCAAAAGACCCAGAGACCGGCTGTCGGTTTTGTAAGGTGTTTTGCTGATTAGGGATATCAATTAAACTCAGACACCAGAGTGAAAAGAGCAGGTGTATTTTAATATAACAGAATAATACAGAAAACATACAGTAAGAAAAGACAGAATAGTGCACTTAAACAAATAGGAAAATACAGGGTGATGCATCAAATCATTACTACCTGAGGGAGAGAATAGTGATTAAGAAAGATCCATCACCACTTGCACACGTTACCATCATCCAGATCCGCAGTCGCTGGGCAGCCCCGGTTACAGCGAGGATTTGCAGAGCCTGTCCCGGCAAGTGGGAAATCCTACACGGTGCGTCCACCCGTAGGTGAGGCTTCCAAAGTCGCTGTGAGCGGGTCCCGCCTTATATACCCAAAAATCAGCAAGCTAGAATAGCTGGCACCTCTGTTTTAAGCGGAAATATCTGGTTTTCATCTCACGTTAGGTTCCCCCCAGAGCCTGGCCAGGGCTTAAGGGAGAAGCTAAGGGAGTTTCCCTGCTTATCTAGTGAATTTATGAGCAAGGTCACAAGGCCAGACAACTGTTTCTGCGGCCCTTTTATCTTGCTCACACATAAAGAAATAAAAGGATACATTCAAGATAGACATGTTTTATGATGTTTAAGCTACATCTTCTATGCATATTTCATTAATGACTACATACAGAGTTAGCAGTTTCAGTTCAGGGCCTGTTGCTCAGGCTTCAGTATTCCCACCTTTTACATCAGAATAGTTGGTTTGCTATAACTTAGTATAATACCTATTAGCACAATGGTTATCAGTTATAAAATGTACAGGATTCATCTATAGGTCAACTCTGGCTTGGGCTTATTGTCCAAGCCTTAGCACTTCATAAGGACAAAAGCAGATGCAAGAAGTACACAGAAGCGTTTGCAGGTGGAAACCTAGCATGAGACTAAAGTCAGTCAGAGAGGGACCTGGGGGTGTGGATTGACAGCTGGCTAAACATGAGCCAGCAGTGTGCCCAGGTGGCCAAGAAGGGCAATGCCGTCCTGGCTTGTATCAAATAGCGTGGCCAGCAGGGACAGGGAAGTGATCTTGCCCCTGTACTTGGCACTGGTGAGGCCACACCTCGATTCCTGTGTTCAGTTTTGGGCCCCTCACTACAAAAAGGCCATTGAATGACTCGAGCGTGTCCAGAGAAGGGCAACGAAGCTGGTGAAGGGTCTGGAGCACAGGTCGTACGAGGAGCGGCTGAGGGAACTGGGGTTGTTTAGTCTGGAGAAGAGGAGGCTGAGGGGAGACCTCATTGCCCTCTACAACTACCTGAAAGGAGGTTGCAGAGAACTGGGGATGAGTCTCTTTAACCAAGTAACAAGTGATAGGACAAGAGGTAATGGCCTCAAGCTGCGCCAGGGAAGGTTTAGACTGGATATTAGGAAGCATTTCTTTCCAGAACGGGTTGTTAGGCGCTGGAATGGGCTGCCCAGGGAGGTGGTGGAGTCCCCATCCCTGGAGGTGTTCAAGAGGCGAGTTGACATAGCGCTGAGGGATATGGTGTAGTTGGGATCTGTCAGTGCTAGGTTAACAGTTGGACTGGATGATCTTCAAGGTCCTTTCCAACCCAGATGATTCTGTGTGATTCTGTGATTCGTGACCTGTCACTAGAAGGCAGCGGATGCTCTCAGAGCTGATCTGACATGTGCCAAGACATTTAATGTGGGATCTCCCGGTGCAGATGGGGTGAGCAGCCAACTTTATTGTGCTGGAGATAGGGGCCAGCACTTGGGGCTGATGCATGACCAGTCAGAAGCGTTCTCCAGGCCGGCTGGATGGTTTTTGTGCGCAACGCTCTAATCGTGCGCGGTGTCGCACCCGGTCTGGCCTGGGGTGGCTGCAGTAACTGCTGCTTCCAGGCACTGGGGAGCTGCAGGGTGACCCAGTGCTGCCTGCCTGGCGGTGCTGGGGCTGTCAAGCTCTGAACTGGAGGCTGTGAGGGGAGGCAAGAAGGTCAGCAGCAGGGCCACCCAGCCCCAGGGCAGGAGAGGCCATCGTGGTGTCCCCAGTGCTCCTGGAGCCAAGCCCAGCCTAAGCCCCTGCTACCAGGCTTAGCCTGGACACTGACCCCAGCCCAGGGGCACCCAGTGCTTTGCCTCTTACCAGTGCTGAGGTCAGCACAGCTGTCACACTCCCAGGAGGTTTCTTTGTTCCTCAGGTCAGAGCAGTGCTGGTGGGTGCCTTTGGCCACGCAGGAGCTGCACAGGAGCAGTTTACAGAGCCTGGGGAAGACAAGGGGTTGCTGGCTGTTAGGACAAAGTGACTCAAGGGAGGGATTGCCTGACAGAGCCCTTGTTCTTAGTCCTTCCTCCCCGAGCCCATGGGGAGACAGAGATCCCACACAGAGCTCTAGATCGGTGCTTTGGCAACTTACCCCTCTTCCTTGGCCTGCACCCTGCCTCCTGGACACAGGCACTCGCTGGCGTTGCAGCAGCCATGCCTGCAATACACTGCTCTGAATGCGTGGGCACTCTCCCGTGGTGGGTGTCTGCTGGAGAAAGGGGAAAGTGTTGAGTCCTGCGGCAGCTACACCCGCCCCAATAAAGACTGAAACTTCTCAACCACTAAAAGGGAAGAGTTAAAATTAGAAGCCACACTTTGGGGGTCAAGCTGCGTGGTGACTGTGGTCACACACACTGGATTTAGGGTAACATTTGGGCACCCCAGATGGGACCCTGCTGCTGAATCTCGACAGATCCGTGGGATCACAGGATCCCCAGCCAGCACCAAGGGATTCTCGGGGAGAGCCTCCGATCCCCAGACTGAAGAGCTCGGTGCAAGTCACCTGGTAAGATTAAAGGTATTCTTCTGGGATTTCTGGTTGGCTGCCTGTAAGATGTGCTGAAAGCCTCGTGAGGTTGGGCTATAAGGGTACCCGAGGGGTTCGAGTCCCATCTTGGATAAGTTCTACCAGATGAAAGTTTGGAGGATGCCCGGCATGTTGGCTTGGGGTTAGAGTCCCACTGAAAAAGCTGTAGAGGTTCGAGTGCCCCTACCCCATATGCTTTACATAAAAAGGCCTGAACCATAGGTCTCAAACCAAAGCCTGAACCAGAGGCTTCGAACCTAGGAGTTGACTTCTGAGTGAATGTCCCAATCAGCATCATATCAGCATGAAATATAACCATGGTAATATCCTCTGAAAACTACAGGTAAAGAATATATATTTTTGGACCCTAAGGCAGCTGTTTCCTAGAAGACAGGAACTCCTTGGACATGTCTGGGATCCTGGACAGATCTGGGATGCACCCAAATGAAGTGAAGCCAATCTACCAGATGTTTCCATGCCCCTTTTTTTATATGATTTGTTTGTTAAACTGTATAAAAGCAGGACCGTCTTACAGTGAAGATGGAGACCTCACCTACGGGTGGACGCACTGCGTAGGACTTCCCAATTGCCAGGTGCGGTTCTCTGATCCTTCGCTGTGATGGGGCTCCCCAGCTGAAGCACGGATCTGGATGATGGTAAAGTATTGGTGCAACTGGTGATGTATCTTTCTTAATCATTATAGCTAACTCTATGTGGTAATGATCAGGTGCATTGCCTCGCTTATTCTTTCTGCTGCTTTAAACTAAAATAAGCTTATCTTTTTAACATGGTGTCTGTGTCCTTTCTGTTGACCCCATCAATTGGCAAAACAAATTTGGCATCACAGACAGGATTCTAACAAAATGTCACTTTTTAAATCTAAGTGTAATGAATCTGCTCCGTCTGAAATTCCTGGATGGGAAAGCACTCCTGATAGTTCGCTGCTCTCGAGTGGGCTAAGGTCAGAGAACTGTGCGAACAATGGGAAGGATGGCTGAAAGAAGCCAAACAGCTGGATGTGTTAAAATACATCCAAAAAATTGCCTATTGAAAAAGGAATAGCAATTGTGGGTTTGGGAAGATGGGGATGGATTTTGTTAGCAGCACATCGGAAACAGCACCAACTGAAAGAACAATTGTTTTCCCACATGGAGTGACAAATGTGTGATTTGCAGAGTCAAATTGTAACGTTACAGTGCCAAAATAAGTTGCTTGCCAATAAGTTGGATACTTACCAGACTGTAGCCGAAAGAGCTGCAGTATGGGTTGTGCAGTATAAGTGTAAGAAAAGAAGGGGAGGAGGGAATTGTAAGAAAGCGCATGCAGTGATTGCAGAAGCGGGTGTGCAGTGGGATCCCGATAGATGGGATGGAGATATCTGGGATTCTACGGATTCTGATGAAGCTGGTTCCCCAGATGAAATAGTGGATGTGGCACCTGTGTGGAGATGGAAAATAGAATTAGATGTTAAAGGGCAACAAGGAAGGAAGGATCTAGTAGAAGATTATACTCAGCATGACGTAAATAATAGAACTGAAAGATTTAAACAGAGGCCGGGGGAACTCCTGCTCTCTTGGGTGGTGTGTTTGCACAATCAGGGAGTGGCACGGGTAACCCTATATCCAGGAGATTCCAAGAAATTTTTAAGTTCAGATTCTTCTGTGCAAGATGCATTCCAGAATAATCAGCAGGATACAAATTCATTGGCTTTGGCAGCTCAGGGATGTCATACTAAGTAACCTACGAAGAACGATTGGCCAAACGGAGAATGTCCGTGGTATACTTTGTGAGACTGTAAACAACTAATGGAGGAGGAAGAAATGAAAATGGCAATCTTTGTAGAAGACCCTGATGTGATCATGGTTGGTACTTTAACAGTTACTCACAGGAACTGATTAATTAAGACGGCCCCACTGGCATATAAAAATGTAATCATGACTCTTTTGATTAATGAGACAGGAAACCCCCTTTGTGATGCGATAGAAAAAATACAGCAGCTGGGTGACCCTGGAGAGTGGGGCCCCCGAGGGAGTGCGGGGAATCGAGATACTCGAGACAGCCCTAAAGGCAGTGAAAACAGGATTTCTCGTAAGGAAATGTTTACGGCTTTGTTAAAAGATGGCATGTCTCGTGAAAAAATTGATGGTGTTCCAACTACTGAGCTGTGGCAAATATATAAACAGAGAGGCCTGAATAAACCTAGCAAGAAAGTGCAGAGTTCTAAAACTAAGGATCCAGGGTAACTCAGCCTACAGCACCTCTTCTTGAACCTCAATGGGATTCCACATCTGTACGTAGTGGGCCCTCCGCGGGCAGATCAGTTGTTCTGGGCAGAAGGAGGACTGGGAGCTGTATTCTGATTTACACCCATGGAAAAAGACGAGGGAAACGGTCCAGTGTGATAAACAAGAATGAAGTGACAGCCAAGCTCTGTTGCAATGGATGCAGAAGGACCCGCGACCCCATGTGGAGCTCCAAATGTTCTGGAAAAAACAGTCCTCGCAAAATGTAAAAGCCTTAATTGACACTAGCAGCACTTGCACTATCCAGGAAAAATTCATTTGCTTAGTTGCAAGAAAAAGAAGATCTTGTGCTTCTGGAAGCAGATGCGTGGACTCCAGGCTCTGAACTACTGCCCTTGCTCCTTGAAGAGCTAAAATTGTCTTCACTCCCTGAAAAGGAAAAAGGAAGAGTCAAAACATGATGGAAATCAGAACTCAAAGACTGTTTTCAAAATAACAGTGAATCACAAGCATCCTTCCTTGGTCCGTCATTTGTGAACTTTAGAAGTTGTGTGAATTTTCAAACTCTGAGGACAAGTGCTGGATTTGTTCCAGATGTTCAACATTTCTTCAGAAATGGCACTTCAACAAGAGCAGAAAAAACATTTGGACACAAACCCCTCACGCTACAGAAGCCATGTTAGGACTTGGCTGGGACATTTGTTGTGATGACCTGTTTGCTTTCTCACAGCCACCAACACGTGAATGAGGCTGCTCAGGCGGCTCCTTCGGGAGCACCGTGATCAGGAGCACACGGCTGGAACTGTAGGTTTCTCTTGCTTTAAACCACATCAAAATGCTACGCGCTGGGAGGAAACCTGCTTCCCTTTTGGTTTCAGAGCTGCTGCATGCTTTGGCTAGCAGGGTAGATGCATGTGTATAAGTACACACATACACAGGTTTTCATGGGGCCCAGAAGCATAGTAAAGCCGTTCCAGTAGCCTTTAAATACTCCAATAATCACACGTGGCTCTCAAGTGCTTCTCGGGGGTTAAGCCATCTATTCAATTACTGACTTGCTGTGGATCACAGCTTTTATTTCCCAAGCTCTGGCATATACAAGGAAAACCGCTCTTGTTTTGCTGAGGCCACCACTAGGTAGGTATACTACGAAAATCTTCTCATCTGGAAAAACCCACCCTAAAGTGAGGATTTTTTTCAGTCTGTCACTCAAAAGGCAAATGTCCCAAGCCATCTCCAGGTCTCACGCTGCAGCCACAACTGTGTATGATGAGTTTATCTGAGGGGCTGGAAATAAGCTTCCAACATGCTCTGAACAGCTGGTCAGGGGGGAGCATCTCACACCTGGGAATGTCTGGGCGCCATCCCGCGCACAGACACCCCCAGCCAGCGGCTGCAGACGTACCAGGAACCCCATTTTTGCCATCATTCCCATGAGGGGAGATGCTGCTGCAGCTCCCATCATCCCCAATGGGGCAGATAAACCTTCAGGTACACATTCTCTATGAAATCCTTCACAGAGCTGATGGTGATGGGCACATCTTGCACCCCTGAATACCCAGGACTGGGAAAAGGCCTTGTCGGCCCCTGTCTTCACAGCCTTAAAGAGGATGAGACATCCAGCAACCACCCTGACCATCCGGCAACTCTGGGCAACCAGTCTGAGGATCAGCCGTGTTCAGATTTAACCCAACACCTCCCCAGCCTCACCAAGTCCCGGTGTCAGGATCAGCCCCTGTTTCTCTGTGCCTCTGGTTCAGCCCAGCCCAGATACCCCTCAGCTCGATTTCAAAGCGCTGAATTGCACAGCCCAGCTCTTGCAAGGGGTGATCCCAGGGGCCCGGTTTCATCACCTCTAACCAATTCCACACCAGTACAACACCTCTGATGATCAGACCCAAGTCATCACAGCTGTAACCAAATCAGAGCCGTTGCAAGCGAAGGGAGGGAGAGCAGCAAAGCTGCTTTGTTTTACAGAGCATTTCTGTCATATCTACAGATGCAGATGTCAGTGACCCTCTCCTCAGGGAAACAAAATGGCCATGGGACACAATGTCTGAAGCTGCAACAGACTTTTCCTGATAAACAAAACTCTCCCATCTAAGAGACTAAGATAACAAATACTGTCTTGGTATCACACTCCTCCCAAACCTACTTTTCCAAGTAAGACCTCAACAGGTAAACACATTGTACAGCTTTCATACCTCTGGTGTTCGGGTTCCCAAATCACCCCTGCCCTTGCAAGACACTGGCAGCTTTCCAAAGCCCAGTCCTGGCTGTGGCACAGGGAACAGGAGCCCTAGCCGAGGCTCGTCTCAGCTTAAGTAGAACACATCGTAATCAGATATCGCTATCAAAAGCATTTTTAGGAAGTAAGGCTTAATAATAGCCTCTCCCTGACCTGCCTGGTGTGGGGTGTAGCACTGGGAAGGGCTGCCAATAAGAGTTAGCAGAGCCCGAAAATGGGACCACCTCAAAGGCTGAGCTTTCTGAGAGCGTGAACTGCAGCTGAGAGCAGGTGCTGTGTCTGCAAATATGACTGAACTTGTCTGGCCCCAATTCTGATAACAACTACATGTAAGCTTAACACCCAGCACAGGAGACTACTTATGCTTAAAATTAGGCATACAGCTATTACAGGATCACCAAGAACATTTTAAAAATTAAAGGGGTCACTGCTAGTATCAGTTCCAAGTGTGTTAGTTATGCTCAAGCCAGCTCTGTGTGTAGCAGAGCTCGACAGCAATGGTACTAGGAGACTTTAAAAAATATTTTCTCCTATTTGGTAAACATCTCTAAGCCAAACAACGTGGCATCTGTCCACAAAATATCAACTGCAACATATTCTCCTGGCTTCATTCCTTACACAGAGACACACAATAACCACATATGCATGCCTGGTGTATGGTGTCCCAGTCTGCTCCTGCTCGCCATTACAGATGGTTGGATACCTTGTTGTATGGTCTGCTGGCCACGGTATTAAAATTTTGCTTGCAACTGAGCATTTAAGCTTTTTCCTTCTGTAAGAATAAAGTTCAGACCTTCCTGTGTGCATTTTGTTGTCCATTTGCTATCTAAATGGTAAGATTACAATATGGAAAAAAGGAAAAATTTCAAGTAATATCTGTGACAGGAACACTGACAGCTGAGCAGCAGAACTGGATTCCCAAAACCCAGGATGCATACGAGCTTATTAAAATTTTGTCTTTTTTGTGTAAGTCTTTCTTATTTGCAACTTCACCATTGTTTCATAACCACCAAGGTATAGAAAACACAGAACTTAACTTACTCATCTTCTTACTGTATAAACATGACCTCTTTATGTATATATACATACACATATACATGTCAGTCTTGATGCTAGGTTTTGCATATAGTCATGCAGTGAAACAGAGCAGCATCCAGCAGTAAGAACCGGATGAAGAAACGGGGTTCCCAGCCTCTCAGCTTACCGTGGCCCTCTCCAGCTCCTCCGTAAATCCACCCCACTTAGGACGCCTGCCTGTCGTCACTACCCGCTGCTACATGGTGGGATCCCAACAGGCCTGAATTTTCCACAGCTCCCACCTCCATCAGGAGACCCCCTACCCAACCCCTGCACCCAAAACACCTGAGAAAACTAAGCTCTACAATCTAAAGTTTTGGGCAAAGTTGGGCAACGTCTATCTAGTTGCTCTTCCAGATGCTGGTTTCTGTTTCATTTTCTTCACTGTGGTTTATTTATTGGAACAGGGACTGGATGTGCATTTCTCCCTTCTCCTAACTACAATTACAAAGGAATAAAAGAAGTTTCCTTTTAGCACATAATACTACAGAATGGGGCTGTCGAGTCTGTTTTATGGCTATTCTGCTTGCTACATTGCCACATTCACATATGAAAAAGAAAAAACAACACAAACCTCTCCCAGTGGAGCCATCAGAACAGTCACTCTCAGAAATGATGTGCAAGGCCGAGTCAAAAAGCTCAGCCAAGACCTGCTCAGTAAATGCCCAAGCTGCCGACTGCGCGGAGGGCTCCTCCTGTGCCTGCAGTGGTGGTGTCTGCCGGCCTTCGCACGGTTCCTGCCAAGAGAATGCACCTGTCAAACATTCAGACTTCAGCTGCCACTTCTCTGATCTGGAAGAACGACTTAGCAAACAACACAACGATCGAGGACAGCAGTACATGCAGCACCTGGTCCCTCCAGCCTCTACTTCTGCAAAAAGCACTCACAGGAGAAAGTGCTGGAAAGCAGGTGCACATTCAACCTGGGCAGTAGCAAAACCCTCATAGGCAGGAGGGGAACTTCCTCCTTGAGGTACTCGCTTTCTTTTTGGTAAATCTAAAGGCAAGTGTCTTGTGACTGGCCAGACTAAGCCTCTCCTGCTGCCTCAGCATGCCCTCATCTCCAGACACGTGGCTTTATTGGGACTGCAAATAAAGATGACAGTTAGCCGTAGGGCAAGCGGAAGGTGGTCCAGAATTTTCTGCACTTTCCAGCATTCCTATTTTCTACCCTGTTTGTTATAACAAACAGGATCTCCTGTTATATCCTTATAAGGCAAGAGTGAAAAAACAAATTTATTTTAAAAAGGAGCTGAACATTTTATAGTTTAGAAACAGCCCGATAATTGACCAAACGTAACTCAGCTGGATCAAGTAAGAGATGTTGGAGCTCAGAAGAAGCAGAAGCTCTCAAGAAACACACTGAGTCAAAAGGGGTGTTTATCAGCCATCCTAACGACATACTTTGGAGTAATAAAGCGTAGAAGTCAAGAAACATGAGAAACAACGTCTAAAACATCATTTGTACAGCTCTGCAAGTTCAGGAGTCTTCTAAAACACACCTACAAGGAGGACAAACAACTCAATTTTTTTTTTTTCTGAAAAGCAGAACTTGTCACATATGATCTTAGAAAGGCAGAAGGACAGAATCTTGTTCCTTCCCTGTGTAACTTCTCCACGACATCTGTCTCTAAACAGCAGGTGGGAAGGAGTACAGGACGCAGACATCAGTGATGGGCAAGAATCCTCAAAGACGTGAGGATTCAAAAGAGGTTTCCCAGCTGCTGGTGTAACCAGCCCTGGGTCCTGCACCACAGGTAACAAGAGTTAGCTTCCAACCAGAAGGCCCTCGAGATCTGCAGCACCAGCCTCTGGCTCCACCCTGGATGGCAGTGTCCTACTCACAACGTCTGTATGGAACAGCCATCAACAGTCCAACTACTTGATAAGGAAAGATCTATGTTCAAATGCATAGAACAAGAAACCAAAACCAGAGAGAAACTTCAGTTTCAGTAAATGTCTGCAGGGTTTAATTATTACTCAATTCAGAGCCAAGCTGCCTTGCTTTGGACTTCACACAGGAATGTGCAAGGGGGCATAAACATGAGCCCGAGGCCCGGGAGTTGTTTGCTAGTTTTAGCTGTCAGGAAAACAACATTAAAATCATAGTATACTTTTTTTTTTTATCAAGATTGTTTCATTTTCTGCCTGTGGAAGGTGAACACATTTGAAAAGCACACAGGATGCAATAAATCCTTGTGGAATGATTACCACCTTTATAATTACAGCCATTATAGAATGTCCTGCCTAGGGTTTCCTCCCTGCCCTTACCTGGCCTCTGCCAGCTGCTCTGAAAGGCCTCGTCTGTCCTGCTGCAGGGCTGCCAGTCGCACCTCTAGGGCAGCCTTCTCATGCTCCAGGAACTCCTTCTCTTTGGACACCGTGGCCAGTGCATGCCCCCGGTGAGAGGACTCCTGGCACAGCTGCTCAGACCGCTGCGAGCTGACTCTTGCTGGTGGTAAACCTGAAAGCAGGACAAAATACAGTTAGAGCCCCTTCTATGGAGTTCTGTGCAGAGCCAGCCAGTGCCACTTCTGCATCAGCTGGAGGAGAAAGAGCTCCTGTACTGCGGGCTGGAAGTTTAAGAGCATCTGCTCTATACCACGCTAATACCCTGGGCTGCCAAAAGGCACTGGGACTGTTAACTTGAAAGTGATGAGTAAGGCCACGCTGGGCTGCCTGGGACCACACAGCCCCTTCACAGCAAACATAAATACACCAGACTACGTGTTTGCATGCAAAAATACGGCATCTTCCAGAACTGCCACCTTGCAAACTGGAATTCTATCAGAATCTGTCCCAGTGCTGGAAATTTTCAGAAAAGTTTGAGCAAAAGCAACTTTGCTCACTGAAGAAAGTGAAAATACGCATGGTTTCTCCTTCTGGAAAAAAAGACAAAGATCAAAGTGCATTGGACGCAATGAGGTGATGCTGGGCAGGGCAACAGCCCTTGGGGTGATTTATGAAATTCTGGCTGATGCGGCCAGAGAGATGGTAGACTCTACTCGTAGAGCAGTTCATGTCAACAACACTGTCTGCTTGTTTCACACAAAGAAGTTGTCTAATATACCTTGCTGGTATTCAAACTTGAAGATTAACCATGACTTTTTAGCTTTTTTCTTCAATATAACACCTCTGCTGGGTATTTGCCAAACATACCGTGGACTCCAAGACTGACTATCTAACAGAGAACAGACCATCAGAAACAAACAATTCTCTCAAAGTTATCCCACCATATCCAAGATTGTACAGTATGAAACTGACATTTAAATGATGACAAACTCCCTGGTCTCCTTCAGTGACATGATTCTCTCAAGCTCTTTTTCCAGGGTATCAAAATCAGTTAGTCCAGAGTGAAGAGTCTTGTGTGATCATCTATTTCTCATCTTCCTCAAAGCCTGAAGAGGCTCTAACAGCTCACAGAATCATAGAACCATTTAAGTTGGAAAAGACCTCTAAGATCATCAAGTCCAACTGTTAACCCAACACTGCCAAGCCCACCACTAAGCCACGTCCCTAAGCACCACATCGACGTGGCTTTTAAATATCTTCAGGGATGGTGACTCAACCACCACCCTGCGCAGCCTGTTCCAAAGCCTGACAACCCTTTCCATGAAGAAATTTTTCCTAATATCCAACCTAAACCTCCCCTGGTGCAACTTGAGTCCTTTTCCTCTCATCCTATCATTTGTTACTGGGGAAAAGAGACCAACACCCACCTTGCTACAACCTCTCGGGTAGTCGTAGAAGTCGATGAGGTCTCCCCTCAGCCTCCTCTTCTCCAGACTAAACACCCCCAGTTCCCTCAGCTGCTCCCCATCAGACCTGTGCTCCAGACCCTGCACCAGCTTCGTTGCCCTTCTCTGGACACACTCCAGCATCTCAATCTCTTTCTTGGAGGGGCCCAAACTGAACACAGTACTTGAGGTGTGGCCTCACCAGTGCCAAGTACAGGGGGACAATCCCTGCCCTAGTCCTGCTGGTCACACTAGTTCTGACACAAGCCAGGATGCCATTTGGCCTTCTTGGCCACCTGGGCACACTGCCAGCTCATAATCAGCCAGCTGCTGACCAGCACCCCCAGGTCCTTTTTCCCCAGACAAATTTCCAGCCACAAAGTTGCATTTATGTCTTAAAACACAATTTCAACAATTTCAAGATCTCATTCCCGTTCTTGACTTGCAGCTTTGTCCCGCTCTCCAGGCTCGAACAAATGGAGTTTTGAAAGTTGCAGATTCACAACAAAAAGCATAAATAGAAACATGCAACCCCGGGGTTTTTTTGACTCAGAAAAAGGGTGAAGAGCTATGCTGTTTGCTGCTTTTGCCACATGGGGGAGTAGCAGCCTCACTCAGATTCATGGGCAAGACAAATCATCTCTCTGCAGCTGATTTTTGCTCCGTCTCTTCAAGCTGTTGCTGTAGCTCTGCCCTGGTTTTCTCGAGGTTTGCACAGTCACTGCAGAGACAAGGCTCAGCCAGAAGAATGAACAGGCCTGAAGAGTCATGGATCCCATTTCAGTCACTCCAGGCTGGCGCTGTGGGCAGCAGGGTAAGGAAGAACTTGCCCTTCTCCTCAGCAGGTCACTGGAGAGGGACAGAGGAAGGCAGGCAGCCTTTTGCCTTCATTCACTGAGAAGCAGTAGCTAGGAAAGGGCCCCCAAAGAACAGAATTCAGAGGAGTAGCATGTTGAGAGGAAGGCGTCTTGTATTCCAATGTCGCTCTGAGTCTCCAAGACAGCCTTAGGATTCACAGTAGAGCAGGAAAAGCAGTGACAGGAGGATGCTGAAGTGCCAAACAGGGGCATACACGTGGGAGGGCAGGCGAGTTCTTTGCCCATAACACCTCTGAACTGCCAGAACTGGAAGCAGATTGCCTCCAGAACGCAGGAGGAGGAGGGAACACTCACCTTCTGAGTGCTTCTACCAGAGACTGCAGGTGCTGCTGGTGGCTGCTAGCCGTCTGGCATTCCTGCTCCAGTTGCTCGAGGCTTTGCTGCAGCTTCCTGCACTTCTCTTCCTGCTGCCTGTGCTGGTGCAGCAGGAAACTGACAGAGTCCTGCCTGGCAGAGAGCTCTTCCTCTAGGGCCTGCAAGGAATGGGCAGGGAAAAGCACAAACAAGCAATAAGGACCAGGGAAGATGGCTCCTGATAGCTGTGAGAGAAGCAAGCAGCGAGACAGCTCACCTGAAGGCAGAAGTTGTGATGAGGGGGTGGAGATCAAAGAGAGAAAAGCAGCAGAACACAGAGCTGGTGAGGTGATATAGTACCAAGAGTGGGATGGCTAGAAAGAAACTGGCTAAGTGAATGGAAAGGATTCAAGATAAGCAAGGCAGCTGAGCCTGTGGCCAGTGGTGAAGACAAGGAGAAATTCTCACCTGTGTTGCTCCTCTCCTCCTTGCCAGTGCTTCCTGAACCAATACGAAGGCACGCTCTGCATCAGCGGAGCTCAGACAAGAGAGGATGTTGCCAGACTCTGCCTGCTGGGAGCTGTCAGTGACCACACTGTCACATTCACCTAACAACACCCGAAAGCCCACATCAAGCTGTTACTCTCTGCTCATTCTACTTGATTTTCTTTGTCTATTTCTCCTTTTCCCCCACTTCACCCTAGAGTCATTCAAAACTCAATTCTTTCATTTCTTCAGTCAACAAAGAAGTTTTGTCCCTGCGGTCACAAGTGCTCCAGGGGTTTCTGAATACAGCTACTACAAACAAGAAGAAACAAGTGTGAAGTGGCTGGACGCTCCCTGAATGCTCAGTTTCTTGAAGCTCTCATGAATGATTTTAGTCTCCTTCAGCTTCTTAGAGCCACGGAGACAAGGAGCACTGTCAACACTGGGTCAACACTAAGTCAACACTGGAAATAGCAATGAAAGGAAATAATGCTACCCAGGGAAGAAGGAAGCTGATGAATACTGGAAAACAGCAACGAAAAAGCTTATGTTTATTCTGAGCAGTAGCACAAGAAGATAAAAATGACTACATAAGGGGAAAGAACTGCCTTTGTGAGAAGCTGTGTAAAAGATCTGATGATTAAACCCCCTTCCCTAGAGTGAGGTTTAGGACTAAGCTAAAGTTAGCCCTAAACAGTTAGATCAGTTGCAATTCTGGGGAAATAATGGTCAGTGAATGCAGAGTGAAAGGAGCAGAGTTGGCACGTGCATTGATTCAGTCAGTGACCTTTTATAAAAATCTAAATAACAGAGTCATTGCTCAAGGAGGTGGGAGAAGCCTCCAGGCAACACTAGAACACAAATGTCAAGCAGCCAACTCAGAAAGCATAGTCAAATAGAGACCTTACGGGAAAGGCAAAGGTACGGAAACTTCTAGTGACTTAGCTCAAGTGTCACAGGACAGCCAACTCAGAAGTTATAGCAGGTTTTATGTCAGAAAAGTGGTATAATAATTAAACAGCCAGTAGCAGTTAACACAGACAGTATAAAACACATATATCTATTCCCTGGGCCAGTCGTTTGCCTTCCTCAAGTACTTTTAAATCAAATTACAGGGATGTGGTCCCAACTCTGTACTCACCTCTGTTATATCTTTTATCAGCTTTTGGAGGGAAAGATTCTCTTCTTTGACACTTTTAGTCAATGAAGCTTCATATTCTTTCTCTAACAGACTTGCTTCCTGAGAATAGGATAAGCAAAGGGTGGGCAGGGAAGAGCTGCTCCCCTCTGCAACATTCCCAGCCTCAGCAGCATCGTCGTGCTGATAAGCCTCAGCCCTAGTGATTCCAGTATATTCCTTCCCACATCTGTTGAATTCCTTCTTTGCTAAAACTAAGAAGAGAAAGACCAACAGCTGATTTTCACAGGCTGCTATGAAGCTGTCAATTCCAAGGAACTCTGATCCCTGGAGATTTAGTCACAGGCAGAATAGCACTGGTGCAACCCCCAGAACTGTCTGCAGCTCCCCGCCACTGCCTGCACCTGGGCTGACTCACACGTGCCTGATGCTCCCACACATCAGCGTCCTCACCTCTCTTTCTCTTGAGGAAACCCTTTTGTGCTAAAGCTGGAGAACAACCATTGGGCCATCTCCCAAATAAATGTAAAACATACTAGAATCTCCACAGTGTCGTTAAGTGTCTTCACGGTCTTCTCCTTCTCCTCATTCTGCTTCTGAGACTGTACGAGCAAGGCTGAGAGCTCTGTCACCCTGAGAAGGTCCACGTGCGCATCGCACACCATCACCCGCTAAAGAGCTAAGCAGCTCCCAGAAGCACAGCAGAGAAAGTTCAGCCCAGAAAATACAGCAAAGGCAGCGTTCATCTCTACAGGTTAATATACCTGATGTTGCAAAATGGCCCTTCCTGCCCCAAAGGACTTCTGCACTCAGTCTTGTAAGGAATTGTCAGTACAGAGGGGCTTAGGATGGCCCTGGGCAAATTCCTCCCAACTCCTTTGCACAGCCCTGGGTAACAAAAGGGCTGTACAAGAGACACAGCTCTCTTTATGCTGGTCTCAACTTCTCACCAAGAACCAGGTAACAGCAAAAACACTGTAATCTCTTTTCCAGTCTTGTCTTACAAAAGCTTCTGTCTGTCGGACGTGTTTTTCTATCCGTGCTGTTGAAGGCCATAGCTTGGCTAGGGACAGAAACAAGGCTGTGCAGAACGGGTGTGTTTTAAACGTGAACACAGCCCATCTACGAATCCAAGAAGCAGCTACAAAAGGTAATGTTGGTAAAAGCAAAGTTTAAAACACATTTACCTGTCCTGAAGCTCCTTCTTCTCCAGGTCCCCCTTGACTTGTAAGCGCATCACTTTCCAAGTCTTCTGGCTTGTTTCCTGTCCCGCTTGCTGCTGTGCCTGATCCTTTAGGACAGGTCTGCCCAGACTGACGGGCTCCCAGAGCTGCATGCCAGAGTTCAGGCGGGAGCAGTTTACAAGTACAGAGCCAGAAAGCCTCATCTGCTCTGCCTTCAGCTCGGACAAATCTCTGCAGAAGGATCAAGAAAGAGATCATACTCACACCACCATCTTTATCAGCTGACTCACTTCTGAAGCACGTTAACTGTGCAGCAGTAAAAGCCGGCAGGAAAGATGACATCTTTGCTGGGGACAAATCATTCACCTGACACTTTGGGATCAGGACACATCTTGATAGTTGAGCAATGGGTCTATTTGATGGTTTGAGGAGTGAGGCTATTTTCTCCTCACAGATAAGAAGTATGGAACAGCCAAAAGGCTTCAAGAATGAACTAGTAGGTCAGGGCATACCCTACATATTAAGGAAAGCTTACAGCCAAGTAAGGTAAATGGCTGACAGTAACTCACAGTTTGAAACTGCATGCAGTTTCAACAGAAGAATGTACTATCACGGCTACACTGGTTTTGTTTCCACAGAAGGCAGCCGTGAGAAAGGAACCTCAGAGAGACAAAGAACAAGAAAACAATCATCAAAAGAAGGTATCAAACTAAGCAAAATACATTGGATAAATGCAGTAACAGGGTCAAGGAGCTATTCTTCCTCTCAACAATGTTGCTACAGGAATAAACGGATACAAACTGACCAGCATAAATGTAAGCTGGAAATGAGAAGGAAAAAAAAGATAATATTCATGAATGACCTTTCCATCAGGAGCAGTGGGAAAAGAAAGCCAGTGAGATTTAAGGCAGATGTTAATCACTCTGTGAAAGGGACCGCTCTACGTGCTGCACGCACAGCTTTGGTGAGTCTCTTCCAAGGTGTCCACATGTGCCCCTGTCTGTGTTAATACGCTCAAACATCAACAGAGTCAGTTCATCTCTTCAGGGCCTCCGCACTGCTTATAGCCTGAGCCCTGTGGTGTCCTCTGAAAACCAGCTCAAAAAATATTAATCTGAAAATAGCCAAAAGCACACTTAATGGCACTGCTTCAGGCAAACAAGCCTCTTGGCCCTCCATCCTACCACCCCCCCCCCCCCCCCCCGCCAGTGCAGTGGGGAACAACTGCACTCTCCATGGGAGGGAGGGGCTCGCGTTTTATGCCCTCTTAAACCAAATGCAGACCATTCATGACAAACTCTGCAACTCTTCAGTACCTTACTGCGGAATCCCCAGTCACAACAAACACAAAAATATTCTGTCATGGTGAGTTGCCTTTTATTCCTTCTCGCAGGCCATCATTTATGTACTGCAGCCCTGTGGAAAACAGATGAGGCAGGCTGAAATATCTTGAACAACAGACCTGCTTAGACCAGATGCTGTTGCTAAAGATGTCGGCTGTCTGCAGAGTGTCATTTGGACCAGTTTAGATAGCCCAGGCTACAAATTAAACATATACGTGTTTATTTTGAGACCAGATCCAAATGCTATTGAAGTGAACAGCGTTGTGTTAACATCAGCATCCTGCGACTGCTCCACCATATATTTACAAATATTTAGGTGCTTCAAGAGGTTTTCAGAAGACTGTGTGAATAACTGAAAATTGACACATCTATTCATATTAGGCAGCTCTGCAAGGTCTTTCTACAAGTACTGCTAACGACTCTGGAGCAGTGCAGGAAGTGGAGCCTTTCTTACCTCCAGTTCTCCCGTGACCTCGCCCAGGGAATCTGAATTCTCTTTAAAAACAGCTATTGGTTCGATGCATCACTGAAGAGCTGATGAGAAGGAGAAAACTTGTCACTCTAAGCAAGGGGCACCGGGTTTCTGTAACATACGGAAACTGTTCCCACACCACAAGAAAAAAAAAAAAAACAAACCTCTGCAACTACCTGCAGCGACGGCCCCTCACACGCAGCCCAAGAGCTGCCCCAGCCCATCTCCTGCTCTGTGCCTGCAGCAGCCTCCGTGTCCCTGGGCTGCACAGGGCTCTCAGGGGTGGTGACCCCAACAGCTGGGTTCTACCTTCACTGCATTGGTGCCACCTGCATTTCTGTAGGTCCTACCCAAACCCCTCTGTGTGCCCCAACCCCACACATTTCTGTAGGCCCTACCAAAACCCCTGTATATCCCACTCCTACACATTTCTGCAGGTCCTACACAAACCCCCATATCCCCCACCCCCTCACATTCCTGTAGGTCCTACCAAAAATCCCCTATACTCCCCATCTCTACACATTCCTGTAGGTCCTACCCAAATCCCCCCCCATAGCCAAACTGCATGTTCCTGTAGGTCCTACCAAAGCCCCCCATATTCTCCATCTCTACGCATTCCTGTAGGTCCTACACAAACATCCCTGTGTCCCCCATCCCTCCACATTCCTGTAGGTCCTCCCCAAACCCCCCCATCCCCTCACACCTCGAGGATGAGCCAGGTGGAGACAGTGATGAGGAGGGGCAGGACCTAGTAGGGGTCATATCCTGTGGTGGTTTGTTTTTTGAAAGTATATAATGATGTCATGGCCAGCTGTGGCGTCACGCTCCCCTGCCACTTCTCCCTTGTGAGTCTTGCCCTCCATGGTGATGTCACGGCCGTGCTGGGGCTCTGCGGTGATTCGCGGAAAAAAGACTCTACAACTTGAAATAGAGTTATAAAGCAGGTATGTTTTACTCTGGCCGGGGTGCAAGGGGATTTCTCCACAAAGCTTGCACACCCACAGCACTTTTTACCAAAAACTTATAGAGTGTGTGTATATATATTCATTGGATTACATAACACAAACATACATATGCATGAGTAAGGCTGGGTTAGTTTGAAAGGCTGGTGCCAGCAGTTTATGTTCTCTTTGCACCTGCGCATTGCCTCCTGGGGGGCGTCTTTGGGAGGAAGGCTCGTAGTCTTTCTCACCTTGTTTTTCCCTCAGAGCATGCGCAGATTCTCTTAGCCAATTTCTTGAACAACAAAAATATTTTTCAGCTGGTTTACTCATCCTACAACCCGTATATGGCTATCTTTACTCATTACTGAGGCCCAACTAGTTAGAGTACACCTGTTCTTCAAGGACAAAAGCATAATTATTTTGCTGAACACTGCAGTTCTTGGTAGATTTTCACAGTAAACTGCTTTGTTTTGATGGACACAGTAGTCCTTGGTAAAATTCCACAGAACAGTCTGGGCAAGCAGGATTCTTAGCAATATTAAAAAATACTATAAGTAATACTATAACTTGTTATAAGTAAGGAAATAAGTTGCTAAACAGTTTTCTATAAGTAAATAAGTCTTAAAACAAGTAATCATTTCTCTGTATCAGCGGAGGGAGGGCTTTGCCCCTGGGGGTGGGAGGGGTGGGTGCTGATGATGTCATGCAGGGGGATGTGATGTCACATGCCCCCCCACCCCGCCCCCCCTTTGCTTCCCCTCCCCCTGCCCAGACACTGCAGGGGCCCCTCTGGGCCTTGAGACGCCCAGGTGAGGGGGGGACGGAGGGTTCAGGGGGAAGACTAGGGGGCTGGGGTGTAGACTGGAGGCTCGGGGGGGGCCACAGGGCAGGACAGGGATTTTGGGAGGGCACACTGGGGGTCTGGGGGTGCAGATTAGGCATCTGGGTGGGCAGGTTGAGGGTCTGGAGGGGGCACAGGGCAGGACACAGGCTCTGGGAGAGCACGTTGGGGGTCTGGGGGGCAGATTGGGGGCTCTGGGGGGGCCACGGGGCAGGACAGGGGCTCTGGGGGGGGCAGAGTGAGGGTCTAGGGGGGCAGACTGAGGGTCTGGGTGGGCAAATTGGGGGTTTCAGGGCAGGGGGGGGGCTGTGGGTCAGACCCCCCTATAACCCCACCTTCTCCTCCCCCTCCCAGTCAGCCTCCCCATCCCCCCACTGCCACCATGGGGCGAACAGAGCCCGCTGTGGGTCTTGAAAGGGCTCAAACCAGTGAATTTCTGATTAAGACTAAACTGTGATGCATGAAATTTTTGCTTGTTTGTTTCCCAAGGACTCCTCAGCTGTTTTCCCCAGGCCTCTCTGTCTGTCTAGACAAAAGTAAAACGCTCCCCATATAACTCACTGATAGCAGCCTTCAGCGGGCACTTGGGCAAACTAAGAGAAGGGGAACTCGAACAAAAGGACACAGAGATACCATCTAGGGAGGATGATCTCGCTGGTTTAGGAGGAAGACACCTGGACCTTACCTCACAGCCATGCTCCGGAATGAGCAGATGCTGTGAAGACCACGTACTCCTTCCCTCGACCACCGAAGACCCTCACTCTATTTTTTACTATGCATGCTCGGCCTATATAAATGAATTCCGCAAACTCGTTATCATAAGACACCCCTTTCCAGGAAATCTAATGAATATGTATGATTTGTGTGTATGTAAACTGATGTCCCTTGCTAGTTTGTGGGAGCCCTTATGGTGGAGAATCCCCAGGGTGACCCCAGTGCTGCTAATAAAGAGCTCCTGCTGAACGGTTATATTGGATTCTGACTGCTGAGTGAATTTTCAGTCTGGAAGTTTCAGTCTGGACCACCCTGCTGTGGGTCCGGTTTTCCGTCCCCCCCGGCTGTGGGGCAGAGCCCCCCCCTCCCACCGTGGGTGTGGAGGGGGAGGAGCGCTGGAGGATTTGGGGCTGGGGGCCTACACCCCCGCGGGGCTGGTGCAAAACTTCCTCCAGTTCCTGCACCTCCACGTGGGGCTGCCCTGGTGGGGGCCATGGCCGTCGGTCAGCGGGGGGGGGGTGTGTGTGTGTGTGTCTCTGGGGCCGGCAGTGTCTCTGTGGGTTGGGGTGTCTCTGTTGGGCCGGGGGGGGTCTCTGTGGGTCCGTGAAACGTCCCTGTGGGGGGCTGTGTGTGGGCATTTGTGGGGGCTGCCTCGGGGCAGGTGTGGGGGGGCTCCCTGGGGGCTGCGCCTGACCCCCCCGCCGCCCCCCGGGGACGCTGGGCCCCGCCTGGCCCCGCTGCCGGTGCATGGGCAGCGCGAGGCCGCCCGCCTGCCCGCAGCCCCCCGCCTCCAGCGGCTCCACCAGCGCCCGGCCAAGGCCCGCGGGGGCAGCGACCAGCTGCGGGGGGGCTGAATCCGCGCGACCCGCCGTCGGGGCGCTCGCCGGGACGTCCCGGCCCCCGGTGTCCCCCGGGAAGGACGGGGAAGGGAATGGCGAAGAGGGGAGGGAGGACCCCGACCCCAACCCCCCCCCCGAGCCACCGGGTTCACACCCCCCCGGGCGGGGTGAGGCCGCGACGCGGGCGTGACGCCACCCCCGATGTCCCCCCCCCCACCCCAGGTCCCCCACTACCCGCCTTCCCGCCTCACCTGAGCCCGCAGGGCCCGGAGGAGCGGCCGCCACCGCCATCATGGTGGCCCTGGGGGAAGCAGGGTCCTCCATGGCGAGTGTGTGTCCTCCGGCCCCATTAGCTCGGCCGCGGCGGGGCGCGGGGCGGGGCGGGGCGGCCACCCCCGGTTGCATCAGCTGCGGCGGCCGAGAGGCGCCTGCGCAGGGCACTGCCTGCTCCTTCCCCGCTGCGCCGGGCGGCTCCGCGTGCGGCAATGGCGGGCGCTGACAGCCAGGTGGGCCCAGCACCGCGGCGGCGGGCCGCGCTGGAGCACCGGCTCTCTCCTCAGCGCGGCTCCCCCTCACCGCGGGTCGGGGGGTGTCCTGAGGCGGGGCGTCCCCTTCTTCCCGGCTCAGGCCTGGCGGGGGGGCAGCCCTCTCAGGAGGACGGGTGCTGGCGGCAGGAGGGAGCTGGGCCTCGTCCGCCTCACCCTTATAAGTGGGTCGCTGGGGGTTCCCCCAGCTCCTGGGGGAGCAGTGTTGAGAGGCGGTGGGATTTACCTGAAGGTAAAAGAGCAGGGAGCTGGACTGGGCTTTCCCGCGGCGAAGAGATCGGGTCTCTTCCTTGGTCTGTGGGGCTGAGGGGGGTTAAAGCGGCGTAGGTGTGAGGGGCTGCTGGATAATGAGGAAATGGTGCTCGCCCACCTCAGGTAAATGCTGGGGAAGAAAAGAAGGCAGACTGCGGAAAGAAGAAAATGCAGGAAGGGGCCGGCGATGGAGGGCGGACGGAGGTGAGTGGCGCTTGGGCCATGGGGGTTTGAAAGATGCCGTCTCCTCGTTGCTGTCTTGTGTTACTGCTGGCATTAACTGCAGCAGTCCATCCCTCTGAACTATTTTATCTGGCGTTACAGTTATTCCTTTTCCCACTCTCTCTTATTTCCCAAAGTTTGCCGTGAAGTGACTTTGTTGCTTTTCACACCAGATGTATTGGTGTAATGGGAGAGCAGCTCAGATTTTCATAGTTGCTGCTTGGTGATGATTTTCACTGTGCCTCTGTTTGCACCAGGAGGTAGGGAGTAGATCTCTGGGATGAGGGAAGCCTGTTTAAGGTGCTGTCTTTTCCGTCTTCATGGTGGGTAAACACAGGTCCCTCTGACTGCAGAGAGAGGGCCAGCTGCTAGCCAGCACTAATCCTGAGTCAACTGTATAGCTGTATAACCCTGGTTTTGCCCAAGCTGATAGTCCTGACGTCATTACATGATGTGTAGGCTGGAGTCAGTTTCTGTCCAGGTGGCTCAGAGTAGACGTTTTCCCTCGGTTTTTTGACCTAATAAGAAAAATCTATTTTTATGTTGAACTTTAACAGTCTTTTCAAATTTATTTTTGTCCTTGTGTAGCTTATTAAACAGGTGTTTAATAAACTATGCAGTAGCTTATTAACATATGTGTAGTGTATTAAACAGGTGTACAGTTGTGCATTTCAAAGTAATAATTTTCATTAAGCTGACATTACCATATAATTAATATTATAAAGTTAATCTGTAATATTGATCATTATTTGTTAGATATAGCACATATATGGATATGGTCACATAGATGTTTGTGGAAAGTATATCTATTCTGTTTGCGTTCTTGACATAATGTGTTATTACTCTAATACTACTGATTTTTTTCCCTTGTCCTTATTCATTATATATAGTTGAATCCCTGGCCTGCATTTATCAATGAGCGTTTAGAGATGTACAATAAACTTAAAGCTGAACATGATGCACTCCTTGCAGAAAGAGCTGCAAATGACAGTAAACCTATTAAAGTTACATTACCTGATGGCAAGCAGATTGATGCTGAATCTTGGAAGACTACTCCCTATCAAATCGCTTGTGGAATTAGGTATGATTCTATTCTGTGATACACTCAGTCATTTTCAGACAGCTCTGTGTCTGCAGGTTGTGGCTGTGAGGGTATGGGTAAATGTATAATTTCTGTCTTAGTCATTTTATCTCAACTCTTCTCAAGGCATCTTGTATATAAGAAACAGGAGGTAACCAATAGGGTTTTAGTTTTGGAGTGTAATTTTTTTGCCTTATGAAGACACAGTTTCTGAAATCCAATAAGAATGTAATTGAGATCTTTTAGACAAACATTACTTGCATATTTTTCCCCGCAAGTACTGTCGTTGCAGTAAGAACTAATTTGCTAATACATTTACTCTATCAAATTGAATGTTAGCACATGCAAACCAGTTTGGATCGACCTGGGGAAGGTAACTGCTGCGTGCTGTTCCAGTTGATTTCAGAGAGTTAACAGTTTGAGTATCTTTCACTTAACTGCATTTTCACCTGCATGGGAGATACCCATCAAAAGGAGTGTTTTACATCTCTAGGTTACTCAAACTTGCTGTGGACTAGTTTTGAACAATGCACACTGGACACACTGACAGTTAAAATTACAAAAACTTCATGGTTCTTAGAGGTGTAATACCACTTTTTTCATGCTTAGGTGCCTTGTCATTGGGGCCTTTGCTTTTGTGATTTGGGATCTAGGAGAAGTTTTTTTGCCAGGTGGAGATGAAACTGTAAAGTTACTACATCAGAAGTGGTATTTGATAATTTTAAACAGAGAAGCTCTGTCTTTTATTACAGTAGGATTTTAAAGTCAGGTTAATACTTTGAGGTGTCTGCCTTAAGTTAAATAATGTTAGTGAATGTACGAATGTCAAGTATACAACGCAGTTTTCTTCCTTCATCTTTGAGATGTGACTAGGATTTTCATGAATGTTCAAGACTGGCTAAACTGCTCTTTTATTTAGAATTTATAACATTGTGCCCGCTCTGAGCACTCCTGACATTCAACATGGAGGGCAAATTTGGGGAACTTCTACTTGCCGATTTCAAAAGATTATATACTGTGTATTTATTCTGTAGCCAGGGCTTAGCTGACAACACTGTTATTGCTAAAGTGAACAAGACGGTTTGGGATCTAGACCGTCCTTTGGAGGAGGATTGTACCTTAGAGCTGCTTAAGTTTGAAGATGAAGAGGCTCAAGCAGTGAGTATCTTCTACCAAAATTTGTTTGCTCTTGGATTTGCATTAAAGTCAGCCTCGAGTAGTTATTTGCATCTTTACTGTGTTCAAAAGATGAGGAAATAGGAACAGGTTTGCTGTGTAGGTACATCTACTTTTCTAATAGTTCCTTACAAAGGAGATGCAGTACTGCAGATAATGTGCATTCTGCTGTGTATTTGTAGCCAGGTCTGCTAGCAGTTGCTGTAGTCTGTCAAGTCTGTTCTCATTAAAATTTTATATTTGCAACCTTCAGCAACCGCTTCAGCACTGACTTTGAAACGAATACTGAATACAAAAGTACTGCCTATGTACAATCATAAATGTACTGAGTAGACTGCTCTTTTACTTTGTACATGCAAAACTGTGTATCTTACTTTGGCTACTCATTCAGATAAATGTGGATATCCAATAAATTTGTAAATAGTGTCTTTAGAAAAAATTATCTGGTACAAGAAGCTGTCAGTCAAACTCATCACAGAGGTCTTGCATTCAAACTTAGGGTTTTCATATTGGCTAAGTGATGGTGTCTGTGAGATTTATGTTTTCTGGTCTGTGCAAATAAAAGCAGACTGAAGTCCTATAGATCTGGTTTTAATTTGTCAAAACTTGAGGTGTACTACAAGATGGAGTGTAATTTTTAACGTTATGAACTGTTCTACTTCTGTGCAGGATTTCCCATGCATAAAATCGTCAGATTAGGACCACAGCTTTATACTGAAAGCACACCTTTTGGTCTTTATGCAGAGCTGATTGATTGATTGATGTTCATAGAAAAAAAAGTTTCTGAATTAGTTTCCTGACTTCTTGACAATAACTGAATTATTTCAACAGTAGTTGAAAATAGGAATGATTTGCTACCAGGCTGTAAGCAATTTTCCAGTGTTGCCTTTTGGAAATATTGGTGCTTAGGATGAGAGTGTCGCTGGGCAGGTCACTTCTGTTCTGCAGACTGTTCTAATGCAGGACCTGCATCAAGTATCCTTAAAAGCAAGCATTTCAGAAAATGTTTTAAATAGAATTCTCAGAAATGCGTTGTGCGTATTCAGACTGATCCCCACTTTTTTTACTTCCATTAGGTATACTGGCACTCAAGTGCTCACATAATGGGTGAAGCTATGGAGCGCATCTATGGTGGCTGTTTGTGCTATGGCCCACCAATAGAAAATGGATTTTATTATGACATGTTCCTTGAGGAAGGGTAGGTTTTGTATTTTTAAGATTGGGGGGATGGCAGTCACAGTGAAATTTCTCTTACCTGCTTGTTCCTGGAACAAAGTCATTTGCACTACTGCAGATTGCTTTTCTTTGCAGTGTGTCCCATCCACAGGCTGGTGCATTGCAACTGGATCAGAAATTGCAAGTGAAAGCAAGAATGATTCACTTTTTTGTCTGGGTTTATTTTAGGGGTGTATCAAGTAATGACTTCTCTGCTTTGGAAACTTTATGCAAAAAGATAATGAAGGAAAAACAAGCCTTTGAAAGACTGGAAGTTAAGAAGGAAACACTGCTTGAAATGTTTAAGGTAGGCTGTTTCAGAAGGTTGTTTCTAGCATCATGTACTTAGTATTTTGTAACTAGCCACGTGTTCTGTTTGTGGTAGAGGAGGGTCAATCAAATTAACTTGTTAAGGTGATATATTCTTATAAGCTCATTTATGATGTTTAACAAAAAAAAAATGAGTGGTTGTAATTCTTAGGTTCTTAGGAATGTGCATTGGATTTTCTGCAACTGTAAGAATTCTCATTCCTCTCCTGGGTGCCCTTGGCAAAATCTTTAAAGCCACATTCTTAATTTATTTCCCACAGATGTAAATTTACAATATATTGTGTGCAGTTATGTTATATGCCTATATTGGCTGTTAATAAAATGCTGTGATACTATAACTGCATGTGCTGATGCATTCGGAAAGCTTCATAAAACATGTTTTAGAATGAGGACTTCTGAGAAGGTCCAAGTGACACTAAAAGCTGATCCTTTCTCTTTAGTACCTAGCTGCAAATAATTTTCTGGCATTCTTGAGATAGACGTTACTCAGTTTTCAGTGTTAGGACATCAGGAGAATCACAGCGTCAGTCAGGTTGGAAGGGTGCTCCGTAGGGCTCCAGTCCAATTTTGTGGACAGGGCATGGGGTCAGCACTGAAGTCAGACTAGGTTTCTCAGGGCTTGTCCAGTTGGGCCTTCAAAATCTCTCAGGATGGAGACTGCACAACCTCCTTTCTGAGCAACTTGCTCCACTACTTGACTATCTTTCTGTCTGTCTTTTACAATCCTCTTTTGATGCAGCATAGCATCAGGTTTGCAATTAATTTAAACTGCTGGCCAGTTCTCTTGCTTAACAAGGAGTTAACAGATACATGTGTTGCTTTTCTTCTCAGTATAATAAATTCAAGTGTCGTATCCTGAATGAGAAGGTCAATACTCCAACTACAACAGTATACAGGTAATTACACATGCATCATAATATTACTGGATATAAGTTTCTAGGATGAAATATATCAAATGAATATTTTCCTATTCTTAGGTGTGGTCCCTTGATAGATTTATGCAGAGGGCCTCATGTCAGACACACTGGCAAGATAAAGACCATAAAAATTCATAAGGTAAGTGCTGAAACTGCCCTAGACAAATGTTTTCACTGAATATGTGTTCCTGTCTTTGGGCAATGCAATGGTTGCTTATCCAAGGATGTACCACAAAATGGGTAACCTGGCCAAAAACTCAATGTAACAAATTTGGGGAAGGGTTGGGTGCTAGAATTCATATTCAGATGGTGTGAGGCCCAACTAGGTGGCCAGAGCCTGTACTTCCAGCACAGATAGGAGCATGAGTGTGGCCTAAGGCTTGGTTGAACTGTATCTATTAGAGTTTATAGTTTTTGGTCAGCTGATGGTTATAACAGCGTGGATAAGCAGTTGGAATAGGATGGCTACAAAAAGAGCAAATAAGCTTAAAAAAAAAAGACAAGAGAGAGCTTGAAACCATTTTTACATATTTTATTCACCTGATCTTTCTGGATTTTTCTAGTCAGTGCTCTGAATTTAAGATTAAAACTCTCCATATGCCTTAGTTGTTCTACATTAAGTATAGTGATTTATTAGTAATGCCTTTCCATAGCAGACAGTAGTAGTAAAATATGGAGGCTTCTCCTTTCCTTCATTGTTTCATGTTTTTTTGCAGAATTCTTCTACCTATTGGGAAGGCAAGGCTGACATGGAATCCCTCCAGCGGATCTATGGAATTTCATTTCCAGATGGAAAAATGCTGAAGGAATGGGAGAAATTCCAGGAGGAGGCGAAAAGCAGAGATCACAGAAAAATAGGGCGGGTGAGACAGTTTTTCTGGTAACGTATTTCACAAGCACTGTGTGGATCTAACCTCATAACTAGAAGCATCTCAAAGACAGCGTATACTTGCTGCCACAACCGAGATGTGACACGATTGCATTTTCAGTTGAGTCAGAAAGTTGGGTGCTTTTCTCTTGAAGAGCATCAAAAGTCCTAAAGCAAATAACTTCCCTTTAGACTTTTCACTGTTTTAAATATGGTGACATCCTTATTCACAGATCAATCAGAACAGAACATTTGGTCTGCAGGCAATGCTCATTCCTATGCAGTTTGCTGCAGCCTGTTCACTCACAGTTTTTCTCTTCTGTGTGATTTCAGAATCCATAACACGTTTCTGTGGTTTTTTTGGTTGGTTAGTTTTTGGTTTTGTTTTTCAGATAGAAACAATCAGATAATTGGTAGTCCTGAACACGGTTACAAGTTCTGCTGCTAGGACATCAGGAAAATATACAGAAGAATTCACTATATGCCGCCCTCAAGCACGTACACAGTTTGTCACAACATCAGCCAACTACAGTTCACACATTCAGTTCATGTGCAAATAATTAGAAAGCTGCAGAAGCAGAACTAAACATTACTTGTCAATGTACAAAGGGAGCTGTGGGTGTACAGTTAGGAGTTAGACATAAACATGAAGTTTTGGAGCATCAGTAATGAAACAGGAAACTGAACAGTCTTCTTCCCCTATAAGTATTGATGGAGATGTAATTACTAGTGAAAATGTATCTGATTAATGGTATTCCTCTTTTTTTAGTTTTTTTTTAAACTTTGATTAGTGATGCCTGGTCAGTAGTAATTTGTGAATGTTAAGTGGAAAAGACGGTGTACAGATACTAAGTTTTTCAAATACTATTTTTCTGCAGGATCAAGAACTGTTTTTCTTTCATGAGCTCAGCCCAGGTAGCTGTTTTTTCTTGCCAAAAGGAGCTTACATTTATAATACATTAATTGAGTTCATCCGGGTAAGTAATGTCTTTTGGAAATCTTGTAGAAGAAATTGCTTAATTTTAGAAAAGTACACAACAGCATGCTACATATAACGGTATTAACAGCCCTTCATTTCAAATTAGTTTAATCTCTTAGTCTATAAGCCAAGGAACTAGAGAAACCTGCTTTCATTGAATTGGTCTTGTCACAATCTTTGCTAAGTTATGTTTTTATCAATACTTTATACCTGCAGTTAAAGCAGTGGTAATGATGCTTTACAATACGAATTCTTTGATATCTGATAGTACAGCTAAGCTCACACTACAGCTGTTCCACTGATGCATATTGATTTTTTTTTTTTAATAAACTTATTAGATTTGGCCTTGTAGAACTATGTGTTATGAAATTATGTATAGAAAAAAAATCCTGATCTTCCTGTTGTAGTATTTAAAGTCTGTCTTATTAGTCTATATTTGGGCTGCAATATACTATCAAGTGTCATTGAATAATTAGAGCCTGCTGCTTTGCTTGCAGGGAGGAAACGTGTTCTTCTTGCTTACTACAGAGGAATTGTTTGGGGGAAGGGATGTATCCTAGCATGTCCAACTTGAATCTCCCTCTTCTTGAGTCATGGACTTTTTTAGGGCAGCATTTGTATATAGCTGCAGATTGAAGGCTGAGTACCATTACTTTTGTTTGCTTTATTTGTCATTTTATGTACTGGGTCTGTTGTTTTAGAGTGAGTATCGAAAACGTGGATTCCAAGAGGTTGTCACTCCAAATGTTTTCAATAGCAAACTGTGGATGACTTCAGGGCACTGGCAGCATTACAGTGACAACATGTTTTCCTTTGAAGTGGAGAAAGAAATCTTTGCTCTGAAACCTATGAACTGTCCAGGACACTGGTAAATACATAGCAAATACAGCCTACCAAAGATGATGCTGATTTAAAAAAAAAAAAAAAAAATCCCATTTCTTTTGCCTGCTTAATTGTAAAGATGGCTATTTTCAGGTATCCAGATGTGACATGCTGTCAGGACTGATGAAATTATGAGTTGTGTTGTCTACGTGCTCTCTTTAGACACCAAGAAATGCCTTTTTTCCATCATTACATTGACTGTGTTTTAGACCTGAAGCTTACCTCGGTATCCAAATAGATATCGAAAATAGATACTGGGGCACTGTCAATTTTGTGGCAATTTAGGCAATCAGGTTTTAATGCTCAGTTTTAGGAGCTGTTTTATCTTCTCTCTGCGGAGGTGGGGGAAGCCTACCAGTTCTAAAAGGATATCTGCATTTGTTTTCCTGACAAAACTAGATGTGAATGATGGTTGTATTACATCATTGGCATTATGGGCATCTGCTTAGGTACTGGCTGCTTCTGATGGGCTGTTCTTTGCAGAATTTTGATTCTGGATAAGCCTCAGGTAATAAACTTTTCCTTCAGCCTTATGTTTGATCATCGTCCAAGATCATGGCGTGAGCTGCCATTACGGTTGGCTGATTTTGGTGTTCTGCATCGCAATGAACTGTCAGGAGCTCTTACAGGACTCACTCGAGTACGTCGGTTCCAGCAGGATGATGCTCACATATTCTGTGCTATGGAGCAGGTATGGCCTGCTGTTAAATAAAATCGGGTATTAAAATCAGATTAACTGATTTTTCCATATTTGAGACTTTATTTCTATTCTTACAAAGATTGAAGAGGAAATAAAGAGTTGTCTGCAGTTCTTGCGTACTGTGTACGATGTCTTTGGATTTTCCTTTAAACTGAATCTCTCTACTCGTCCTGAAAAGTACCTGGGAGATATTGAAGTGTGGAATCAAGCTGAAAAGGTAAACAGTAGTTTTATTAACTTTTTATATGAAAGCAAGGCTGCAGCTGAAAATCCTGTAAGAACATACTGCCTTCTGGGAGGTACAGTGACAGCTGGACATGAACAATATAACTTTAATAACTGTTTTCAATTCAGTCTGGCTGCTGTAAACAGCTTGCTTTCCATACAGAAGCAGTCTTCATGTCAGAATCAAATTACCTCTCTTTCCTTGTATGTTTTTGGTAGTTAGAGAAAAAAAAAAAGAGGAAGAGAACCAATTCTGGCAGCCCCTGTAATAAGACTTAGAGGCATCTTCCAAAAGCCAGGTTGCTTTCAAGTTCAAAGAGGTGGGGTTAGGCCCTGCAGGTACAGTGCTGGAGAGAAGATAGGGCAGGAACAGACATTAAGTGTATCAGGGTGGATCCCTTCTCAGTCAGACTGAATCTAGCATAAAAATCTCTTGCATCTTAGCTAATGCTGATTGTTTGGCCTCTTCCAAAATGAATGTATTAATTTTTTTTGTTTAAATTTGGATTGATTTTTTTTTTTAGCTGGGGCTTTTCCAAAACTTTCCATTTTCAGAAATAAATGAGTTGCAGAAGTAACTGAGTAATGAGAATTGGTAGTGTCACATATCTGTAGCGTGTAACATCTGTAACATGGAAAGACAGCAAATGATTTGAGAAATACTGAGTGTGTGTGTCCCTTATCTCTAGCAACTTGAAAACAGCCTCAATGACTTTGGTGAGAAGTGGGAGTTAAACCCTGGCGATGGCGCTTTCTATGGACCTAAGGTTAGTATGCTGCTAACCCCTAACTGGGTTAGGCTTTTAATTCTGTTAGATGAGGCAGAAAAAAAGTTATCAGTTCCTTGCTTTCCATTGATACTACCATAGTCTTGGCAGTAGGGGTAGCATGCAAATACTGTTCTTTGCAGTATAGCAGATGAGCAGAAAAACCCCCAAAGTCTACATGTGTTTACAAAATGATGCTAAATGTCACTTCCCCCAGAAAGGCAAGTGTTGGGCATCTACTTGTGCAGAATGTTTGCCAGATGACTTCAAATAGATACTTGACCAAGCCAAAGTCTCCATCTAGTTAACATTCTGCTCTAAGTTAATTAAACAAATACAGGTGGGTGCTAAATGCTGGTAATACATAAGGAATGCTTTTCATATCTTATTATGAGCAAGGGGGAGAAAATAGTATGGTGATGCTCTAGGGTTTTATTAATGATCTTCTTGGTAAAGATAACTTTTATTTTTCACTTACTGTCCTGCACATTCCCTTCCAATGTAACGTTATAACTAAATTTTTCAATGTCAGTATGAGTTTCTAAAGCATTGGTGCTGTTTAGGTTTGGCTGGAGGATATAGAACAAAATTGATTCTTAAACTGATGACCTGGTATAACCTGAGATTGTTAAAAGCTGGGATTAGGAAAAGGGATTCTTTTTATAGTTATCTAATACCATTTTAAGATACTGTACAGCTGAAATTTTATGTTTTTCTAGATAGATAAACTGAAATAATTGAGAGAGAAATAATACTCTGTGATCCTGGTTTTCACACAGCTTTAACACTCATTTCATTAATCCCAGTTTACTTGTATAAACTATTTGTCTGCTGCTTAAACAGAGGCGATTGGTTTAGTGGGAGACATGAACAGAAGGTGGCACTCTAAGATCTGTATTACCACAGCAATTGCTGCATTAGAAATGATCCTTTAGGTGATAAGTGAATCCTAAGTCATGAGAAAAACAAACTTACTGGTAAAAAATTTTTGAAAAATGTTGCATTTACTGGTAAAGTTTTGTAGCTGCATTGAGTTGCTGGTGGGTTTTGGTATTTTAAAAAGCCCTTTCCATTGGTTTTGGTTTTGTTGGGTTTTTCCAAAGCTGTCTCTTCAGTTTTCACAGATTAAGTAGGGCTTTCTAGAAATTTTCTGATACCTTTGAGCATAAGGACAGAGAGCCTTACTTCTAAGTCTTTCCCTAATAAACCTATACTACATCTATGTCTATATTTAGTCATTTAGTAAACTGGTTCTGATTTCTCTCTGTATGCTGATTGAATCAATTTCATTTTATGGGTTGTAGGTGAAATGTGTTATAGCAGCTAATCATTCATAATGTGAAATGCAAACAAAATTTAGTAATTTCCTCGGTTGATTTGAAAGAAAGCAAATATCTACAGGAAGCTTTGTTAACCTTAATTAATCTTATACTTGCTCCTAATAAACTCTAGCCAAAGTAAAGTGAACAAACATGTAGCATTTTGCATTGGTTTTAATGGAAACTAGTTAAAGTTACATTTTTAAGTTAAGCTCTACATCTAGGGTAAACTACTTGGATTTTTTTTTTTTCTTCTACTCAGTAACTGGGTGATTTGAAATTAAAGAAGGTTGTAAGTAGTTTGATAGAAGCTCTTTGGTGAGTAGCTGAACTATGATAAACTCTGGCTTCTGAATGCAAAGCTGAAAGACATTTAGAACTTCAGTTAATAAAACACCAATCTGTTTGTTTGATACATAAATTAAAATAAGGCACACAGTCCTAATTTACAGCTATACTGGTAAAATAAGCAATGCAATAAATAAATAAGGTCAGGACACTATAAATCTGTTTTCCATCCTTCTCTCTAACTTCTATCGTAAATGTACTCAAGATTAAAGTGTAAGATGCAGTATAAAGAATAGGCTTGACTGTAGATACTCATAGTCAGAACAAGTGTCACTGATTAATGTGATACCTACTGATAAGTGGACTATTTAACAGTAGGATTCTCATCGCATGTTCATGCCCTGAATTTGTAACATAAGGTACAACATATTCAAATACTGTATAGTAAAGGAGTGTAAGTTTGTCAGTTTGAGGTTGAAGAAATATCAGGTTTGGAGAGACCTGTTCAGTTCTGATCTTGCATTTGCACTTAAATGCTGCTAAGTTCATGCAGTGAAAAGGCCTGTGAAAGTCCCAGATTGAAACTCACAAAAACTAGTCTGAGGTGCTAAATGTAATTTCCCCCCTGAAGTAATGTGTCTCTACTTGCTCACCCTGTTTTAGCTCTAACATTTTTTGTGTCAGAACCTGCAAATCATTTAAGTCCTAATGTAGGCTGAAGTATGTTGTCTAAAACCACATATAGTTCCTCTGCATTGAGTGAAACCTTCCATCTTAAAACAATGAGTTTACTTTCAGAGAGCCATGCTTGTATCTTAAACTGTAGTAAAAGTTTGTGTCTTTTTGTTTCCAAGATTGACATTCAGATCAAAGATGCTATTGGCCGCTACCATCAATGTGCTACAATCCAGCTGGACTTCCAGCTCCCAGTCAGATTTAACCTCACCTTTGTCAGGTAAGCAGAGAGGTTGGTGGTTTTAATTGCTATATAATCTAACTTTCCTGTCACTTGCAGGCATAAGTTTACATTAAGAAAAAACCTTACATTTAAAAAACCCCACCTTTCTTCACAGCCATGATGGTAATGACAAGACCAGACCAGTTATCATTCACCGGGCTATCTTAGGATCTGTGGAGAGAATGATCGCCATTCTAACTGAAAACTATGGAGGCAAATGGTAACATGGAAAAGTAGATTTATTATTCTGGTTTGAGCAAATGCTTTATATTTGAGAGAAATTAGCCCCAAGCATGCAAGAATCAAGAGGGTTTGGTTCTACTTGCTTGCTACAGAGACATGCTGTAGGTGTACCACAGGGCAATTCCTTCTGAACCACCTTCCTTAGATATTAAATAATTCTAGATATGGTAGCCTCTACATGATACCACTCATGCAGGTGCAGCATACAGCTTGTCCATCCAATGTATGTATCTCTTGACTTTGCTTTTGCAACTGGGCTGCCTTGCAACGAGTCATTGCTGCAGTGTAATACCTGATGTGGGTGACCCCTCTGATTATAAACAAGACCCAAATGTAAATGTTTTCCCATGATTAGTTAGTAATAAGCTCAACAACTTAATTATGATTTGTTGTCTATTGTAAAACACAGCTTGAATCTTCAGGTCAAAAAGCACTGTTGTCCACACTGCAATTTTTTTAGACACTCAGTTCTTTTTGGGAAATAAATTGTAACAAGTATAGGGCTGTCATCATATCTGAACCCACTCTAAGCAGCTGGCTTTATGAATCTCTCATGTAGATTTTAGTGCTGTTAATAGAATTTTTCATACTAAAAAAAAAATTGAAAGCTATATAAACTTGTTTTGTTTGTTTATTGAAGGCCGCTCTGGCTGTCCCCACAGCAGGTAATGGTGGTACCAGTGGGACCAACGTGTGATGAGTATGCTCAAAAGGTGACGTATATGGTTTGGGGCTTTTTTTTTCAGTATATTGTATTTAGTTGAGATACTTGGTTATTAATGATTAATAGCATTTGTCCCACATAAATGTTGTAAATCTTTGCATATTACAGTGTATCACTTTTATGTTACAGTGACAATTAGCTGCTGAAGTTGTACATGTATCTTAAAGAGGGCCTGAAATAGATTTTGTGTATCTAAACAACAAATGCTGATCTTTGTGAAGCTTTTCTTTTTAGAAAACTTAAGTGTTTTTCTCTAGCTCAGAAGCTGTCTTACCCTTCAGGTTCTAGTCTCCCATGGCCGCATCTAGCAAAAGCAGTAAGAAAGATGAAGATGGGTCTTTGTATATTTAGCATCCAGCAGACCTTTCGCTGTATTTCTTTCAAGGCCACTATACATAAAAGAGTCTGGAAAAAAAAATCTTCTAATTAGAAAGCTCTGTCATCCTGCTGCCTTTCACAATATCAAACTCAAATCACTATTCAGCTCAAAACATTAGATATTAACATCAGTGCTTAGTTATTTAGTGTGTATGTACTTGCATAGTAGCTGACCTGTTTTAATTTCTTGAATTGGGCTCATCTCCAATGCTTGAGCCAGTGACGGTGCCTTTGTTTTAGGGGTCAGACTTAAGCTTGGCTGACTTAAGTCTACAAGTCATAAGTAGTTCATTGTGATGAATACCTATAGTGACAGTTTAAATACTTTTTCTCCTAGGTGAGGCAGCACTTCCACGATGCTGGATTAATGGCGGATGTTGACGTAGATCCTGGGTGCACACTGAACAAGAAGATCAGAAATGCTCAGCTTGCACAGTATAACTTTATTTTGGGTAATGTATAGTGCATTTGTTAACTTATCCTGGCTGACTTTCTTGCATAGGTTACAGGATTTGATCTTTCTTCTGTAAGCAAGGCAGAGTGGTGGTCAGTGTTTTAGGTCACTTTTGTTCTCAAGAGTCTGCATTCCAGAGAGCCTCTCCTGCCTGCATGATAGACATTCCTGGTTTGTATAGCTTCACTGAAAGGAGGTCACTGTGGCCCAAGGCATTACTGCTGCTTTAGAAAAGGGTCTTTGCTGTCTTATGGTCAGCAGTGTGGAGACTTACATGAAATCTCTTGCTCTTTGTCAGACAGACTGTTAAGTGATTTTTCCACACTGCTTCCCAAGAATTTATGCTCTTGTTTCAAGTTTAGCAGAAGAAATACCCTATTTTCACTGCATTCAGCTGTGGTGCATTTCTGAGCTATACATGCATGCACAGGAGAAGACTATTCCATGATGCAGGGACAATTGGAAACTGACCCTGCAGTATGTGATTTGAAGCACCATGTTAGTCATGTCATGTAAATTGAGGCTCTAGCATTGACCCTAAAACTATATTGCATGCATTAGAGTAGAAGGAGCCTTTGACAGAGAAACTCTACCCTCAGAGTAGTTGATAGAATCATGAGTAAAGTTCTTTTGTTCTTTAGAACTTTAAGCATATGATACAGGTAAGATAGAACCACATTTTACCTTCAAGACCACAAACAAATGGTCAGCCTATCAGGGAAAAAAATCGCACCTAATTTATGTTCAGAGGTTGTTTCAAAGAGTTGTCCCACTGAATGTAGACTGAGTACCAGAAAAATACAATCTTCTGTAGCAACCTCCAAGTATATTATGCAAAATTTGTATTAGTAATAAGATACACATATCTTATCTTGGTATCTGTATCTTAATGTTTAAGTGAAATAGCTTTGGGATTTTCCAGTAAACTGTCTTGCTGTATCTGTAAAGAAAACAAATAGCTATTGGTTATTTACATTCAAGTTGTCTTTCTAATCTTTGTGGAGTACTCCATGTTTATTTCTCATTTTGACTTTATGGTTCTCTCTAATAAGAAGTAGGTCAAGCTGGACTTAATAACTTTACTTTTCTCTTTACTCATATTTTGCTAACTTGCTGTTCATAATATACTAAAACCTGTTAAATGATACGAGATTAAATAAGGCTGTTGGCTGTTACAGATATGAGTGGGGGGAGCTGGGAGGAGGGCAAAGAAGGATTTGATGTGTTGGTTGGTAAGCTTTTTAGAATTTTTTAGTCCGCCTAAATTTTAAGGGAATTGGAGAAAAAAAGAGCTTGCTAAATGTTAATTCCTTTGCATCTTGGTTGTTTCTAGTTGTTGGTGAAAAGGAGAAGGCAAGTGGAACAGTTAACATCCGCACCCGAGATAACAAGGTGCATGGTGAGCGTACAATTGCAGACACTGTGGAGAGACTGCTGGAACTGAAATGCTCTCGCTCCAGACAAGCAGAGGAGGAATTTTAACACCATCTGCTCTACCTGGCATAAAGAAAAGATTCTAGTTTTCCTAATTCAGTTAATCACAGAGTTTTTTGCTGAACCAGATTTGAAATATATTTCACATTGGACCTCTTGCTCATTTTAGCAGAGATTTTTCTTTAGTCAGAAACGTTTCTTTTTGTAAAAATCAATTTTTCACAAACCTTAAAGTAAAATTTCCTGGCCTCTGACCACTGACAGATGGAGCAAGATGAAATGACTTCTGTGACTGCAAGGGAAAATGGAAATGTTAATCAGGGATACCCATAATATTCTAACTACCCTGTTAAGAATAAAATACATTTTGATAACAAATGTTTTTCATGAAAGCTGAACAAAAGACCTCAGGCATAAGAAACTCAGGCAGCAGCTTATGGAGAGTCTCCTTTAGGAAGGAAAGTGATACCTTGCGGTCTTGTCTGCTTCACTTGAACCATTCCCAGTCACCCGAACAGGGAGGTGAGCAGAGGTCTCCCACTGCCATAGCGGTTGGTGCCTCTGGGAGTCTCAGCTCTCGGTGTGACACCCCTGGTCTGGGGCTGGCTGCCACAGACCACAGAGCTGCTAACCAAAGACAGCTGTAACTTTTCCAGAGGCAGTGTCTGAACTGTGCTGGCTCTACAGATGAGGTCGCTGGAGCTGCAGGCGGGGGATAAGACTGTCCTGGAAGAGGTAGAATGTAGCAGGGCCAGAGAAGCACATGAGAAAACCAGGATTCCTGGGAACAAAGAGTATTTCTGTTCTTACCCCTGAGCTGTCCTTTCAGTAAGCCTGTGTATGTCACTGCAGAAACAAGAATGTACCAAACTAAAAAGGATCATGATTTTTCTTTTTTTTTTAAGACAAATACTATTTTTCAATTTGGTAGTCACAGTCCCCTTCAGTGGAACACCAAGCCTTTAATCTGGGGCATCACATTCTCAATTAGCAGCCCTTCCTAGCTCACAGTTGAGGGATCTCATCTGTTGGTTTTTGGTTTGGGGTTTGGTTTGTTTTGATTTTGGGTTTTTGGTTTTTTTTTTTTTTTTGCATATCTGGCTGACAAGAGGCAAATAGCTGTCACTGACAAAATAAAATCATGGTCTGAGGTTTTTTGGTTTGTTGTTTTGGTTTTTTTTGTTAACTGACCTGAACAGCTTCCAAAGGTGGTTGATACCTGTTCCTTTAAAAAGAAAGTTATTGTTACAGCCATAGCAAAGATCAGACAGGTCTGAGGACAGGTTGGACCCATCAAGTCTCCCCATTTCCTTTATTATCTGGGCTGAAGCATTTCATGGAACCTTTTCTCAGGGATCTTTCTCAGGGGTGATGGTAACATTGTATCAGCACTTGAACCCATGGTGAATTCAGTTTCACCAGACCACAAGGCCTGCAACTTGTAGCAACATCTATTTTCCTTTGGTTAATTCAGACTAAATACTCCATCTAACTACTGTGGGAAAAAAAAAGGGGGTGGGAGGGAAATTGACTTTCTCCTGCCTTCCTGCTTTCAAAATTATTTTGGTGAGGGTTGAGTTGTTATTTTCTGTATTTTGCACCTGGTTTACTTTGCTTGAAGTGACCGTTGTGTAAAACTGCAGAATCAGATGCTGGCTGTCGCTGGGACAGAAGGACTTCATCAAGTGTTGAAGCAAAATCAGAGTAGATACCGGTCCCACACGGAAAAGAAGCCACTAGCTGTTTCTCTCCAGGAAACGTGCCTCAAACCACCTTTCCACGAGGCTGGTGTCCTCGCTGATTTTCAGAGCTCTGCCTTTTGTTCTGCAGGGACCCCGGGCAGGCCAGCATTAAACTGCCTTAGTCGTGTATTGAGATACTGGTGCTGTAACGCTGGCCACTGCTGTGTATGGCTCAGTAGGTGTCAGTCTGGGACAAGTCATCCTTCTACAGAAACTCATTTACTTAGGTCATCCTTTTAATTACCTACTTAACAGTATAGATGTACATATGTGACTCTGTTACTAGAAACAACACCTAAGGGTACAATCCAATAAAACACGTACCTCCAGCAGGGTGTGGACAGAACTGAGGTGCCTACGTCCAAATCATGATCTGTGTGATGCTGCGTTCAGGTGCCATCTAAACTCGTGCTCCCTGTGTTGTAAGTTCTCCAGCTGTCAGGAGCTCTGGATGCGTGCAGAAGGAGGACTGGCTTGGCCCAAGCAGCACATCCTCAGTTCAACCAGAAGAGTGGCCTTTGGTCACTGCTTGTCACCTTTGGTAGGACCAAGCTCCCAACAAAGTCTGAGGCAGGAGAATGCAACTCGGTGTCACAGTTTAATGACGGAACCACTTGTCAAGCAGGAGAGAAGCCTGTATAATTCTTAGCAGGGTGTGAGAAGGCTGAAAGCCACCTCTCCAGTTCTGCGGAGCATGCTCTGATTAATTAAGCAAGAGAAATGCAAAATGTTTGCAGCTTGGTTTTTCGTCTGTACGTCCTCCATGCCATGGGCATTTCCTGTGGAGTAGCTGATAAGGTGCAGCTCCCACTCTGCCTCACAGCAAGTTTTGTTTGCTCATACCTTAAAGCGGATTTCAAAGCAAATTGCTGAAGGAGGCACACAGAATGACAGAAGGAAGATACCTAACCTAATAGATCATCCAAGTTTATACATTTCTGTACCTGGCAGGAATCAGTGGGCCAGCCTTCACTCTTCCGTGAAACTCCTCAGTTCTGCAAACTCCCCTGAGAGTTTCCCCTAGTCCAGACCCATCTGGATGCTGCCACGACCAAGGGTAATTCCACTTACACTCTTCCTGTCACATCTTGGGATGAAATTCCCACCACTGGCTGATACTACTTCCTCAGTTACACCACTGGGACAATCTGATGCAGTTTCAATATTCAGATTCAGTAGTGTTATGTCAACTCCTTTAAAAGCAGTGAATCATCACCTTTAGGGAGAAACCAGCTGTAAGATAAAGTGATAATTGGTGTAGGCACCTTTACACAGCCAGCCTTGCCCTGACTACATTTTTTTTTTCATTGCATCCAAACCCAGTCCATGCCTGTTCCCCCAGAAAAGCAAACACAAGCCCTCTGGTAAAAGAAAACTAGTTCGCCAAGTCTGACTTTTCCTATGTTAGAGCAGGCCACAATTAAGGGGTCTTTGAAAACTCATTTCAGGCCTTCAGCTCATGCCCTGTGTAATTTCATGATTGCCTTAGCCTTCACCATTTCTTAATTGCACCGTCAATTCTGGTAAAGATCTAAGCAACTGGCTGTCAAATCTGATAACGGTAAACTGATGCTATGAAAATTAAATATTGCTATGCCTATTTAAAAAAAGACAGCACATACTGCTTGGTGCTTAAAGAGTATTTCCAGAACCACTCAGCCTTTCGACACACTAGTGTTTTCCATCTGCCTTGGACAGGAGTATTCCTTCACAGTTGTCTGGTTGTGGTTGATGACTTGTTAGCCACTGTGATTAAGTATGATCATACAGAATGAGCTACATTTGGACTTGTATCAAAGTTAAGTTTTTTCCACATAGGATAGCCTCTGGAGCAAGGCATGCATTAACATCTTACAATAAATCACTATAAAGAACATGCACTCAGATAAACTGGGGCGGACAGGGACATTTTGTAGTATTCTCAGATGTTAAAGGTAAATCATCTGGGCTACACATTCAGTTTTAATACATAAGATATCTGTACTTCTCTCAAAATAGCCGTCAACTGGGTCACAAAGCTCTTGTTCCTGCAAACAGGAAAACACTCAGAGATTGCAGAGAGGGCAGCTGTGAAAACTGAAAAAACCCCACCAACCAAACTCAGAGTGTTCAGCATCTAGAAAAAAAAATTATATTTATGCCAATTAAACATGACAGGGCTTCCACAAGGCAAGTGTATATATCTATCTGCATTAAAAGATAAGGTAGTAGGGACCACTAGAATGGAGGCACAACATACTGCAGACACCCTTGTCTTCCCCAAAGTCTTTGGCATGGCCTCTCTGGGGTCCTCAGAGGAGCAGAAACAGGGACAAGAGTTGGCAGAGGGGAGCAGAGATTGGGCAAGAAAGCATGGAACAAGGATGTGCAGTGCCCTCCTTGCCAACACCCAGATGCAAAGTGCAATTAAAACTCTTGCAGTTTCAAGTATCCCACCCTGTGATGGCTTTATCTCACTAGATTAGAAGATAGTATGTTCACTGCATGCCTGTTTGGGGCTGACATGTCAAGCACCTTTTGCTATCCATCACAAGATGAAGCAGGCTTATAAACCAGACATTTATTGACTTATTACATTCCTGAAACATGACTCTTTGTTTTGGGAATACTCAAAACTAACTCTTGTACATCGAGTGTGTATAGCAACATCAGCACACGTTAACTTACTATTCTGTAAGAGCTTAAATGCACAATGACATTAATTTAATCATGTTTAATATGTGATTTCTCAATAGTACACTTCAGGGGCAAACTGTAACCTGTCTACAGCATATTAGCAATAAAAGGAAAATTTCTCTGTATTTTTGTTTAGTGAGATAAAGGCCCATAAGGATGTGAAATCTCCACCCCTGCATATCTGCAAGGATGTCAGGCTGCACACTGGAACAGCTTTGAATTAACTGAGCATTGGACTTCTTACCTATGAATATGGAAAGACACCTTTTATTGGTGCAGCCACCGAAATGTCAGAATTGGATGAATTACTGAGCATACCCCCCCAAGGAGCCTTTGCCAGCTGAGCTAATAATCATACAATGACATTAATTCATAAATACTTTGCTTAGCTATGGGACACATACATATTCTGAGTTCTGGCCTCCACATCAAGACAGAGAGGGTGTGTCAGCAGAGGGATCAGGTGGAGTACAAACACCTTCAGATCAGACTAATAGGGCAAAGGCATCAAACAGAGATTTTCTTTAAGAGTAAGATTTCTCTCTTTAGGATTTTTAAACCACTGTAGGGCTTTGAGCAGATCATCCCTGGACAGATTGTACATCCACTTAATTACCAAAGGTCCCCTTTCTCACACTGAAAGGCAGATATCCCTACACTCCTCAGCATCAGGAGGCTGAGCCATTCACATCTTTTATTCCCAGAGATTTTTCTAAGATTTTTCACAGGATAGAAATAAAAATAATTTCAGAATGTTTGGGTTTTACTTTCCAATGACAAATTTGTTTTGTTTTTTTCATTATAAGACTTTTTCCACAGAGTAAGACTTTCAGGATCTGAGTAGAAATGACCATCAGACAACAAATCTCCATTTCATTGTATGATATCTGAACTTGTATCATTGTTATTTTGCAGGTGATAAACTTAGACTCAAGGAGGAACAAAAAGCACATTTTTAAAAAGAATTTCAGAGCTGTTTTTTTCAGGGCTCAACTCCCTCAAACCAGAGCTTGGTAATTCTTTCAGATTTCATGTACAGAGTGTCAAAGGAATCCAGCATTTAGCCTGGCTGGTTTGGAAAGGACAACAACTCACTGATCTGGAAAGCTAACAAAAAGAGCTCTTTAAAAACACTCAACCCTTGCACCTGAATTCAGGAAAGATCTCAGCATCTAGAGTGGGACTCCAGTGGAAACTAGAGCCCAGCCTCAGTCTGTAACTGATTCTGCAACCAGCTGCTGCCCAGCCCTGAAGTACCTCAGCTGTAGAGGTGATGTCTTTTCATCTTAAAACTCGCCACTTGCCATGCACTGAGTCCCTGTCCCAGTTTGTGGCATCCCCCATTTGGTTCTCTCCTCTGTGTAAGGGGATTCAAACCCAAATCCCCAACATCCAAAGAACATATTTTGAGGTTGGGGTCTCTCCTATATAGAAAAAGACACAAGAAAAAGGAAGAGAGTAAGGAAATACAGAAAACAAGGCCTGGTTGTGCTGCCTAGTAGATCTGGGACTCTTACTGAGGTTTCAAACACATTTCTACGTTATAGGAAGGAGCTACCCTTTCCTCACCATCAGCACTTGAAGTTAGGATCTTTCTTTACTGTTTCTGCTCTAATGAATCTTGAATGCCCAGTACTGAACTCCTGAGTTTCAAAGTGCTCCATGTAGAGCCAGTGGAGCACAAGGTGCAATGATGTGGCATATGGCTTTGTGTTCTCAACAGAAGAATACTTTGCAAAGCAGTACTTCGTTTACAGGATAATCTGTATCTTCCCACTAACAGACTCATCAGAACAAGTATCATAAATCACTGATAAGGTCATTTCAATCATCCCTATGTATGGAAAATAGTGCAGGAAGATTATGGCAAGCTGTCACTCTTTGTCTATCAGTGTTCCAAGTGAATGGAAGAAAGTAGCAGCTATAGTTTGTAGCATAGGTCTGCACATGAATTAAGATACACCAAATAATGCAATTTTCCTTCCATGTCAATGAAGAAAAGCAAGTATTGCATTGCTTAGAAACATCTGCATTGCACTACCCATTAAAATTTAAGATGGAGAGAAGTATCAGCATGTATCTCATATGGAGCACTAGTCTCATCACAGTAAATGAAGAACCTGCTGAAGGTCAAAACACTGACACCATTCTTATCCCACCCTCCTGTAACCAGGACAAAGCACTGCCACTGCTGGAAAACCACAACAAAGCACATTTCAGCTTTTGTTTTCCTGAACAGCAAACAGGAGGCAATCATGCAGAATCTAAATCATGACTTGAGCTCAGATCATTAAGAGAGAAAAGGAAAAGGCTGCAGGAATTGTGTGAGAGAATGACAAGGAATGGAGGAGACAGCAGGATACAGCAAACAGGAGAGGGCTTTCAGACTCAAACCTGGAATAGGGAAGGAGAGCTATTACCTGCCTGTCTACATTCATGTGCCACTTTGCTGTCAGCACAGAGCAAGGGCTCCACATACACGGCGAGGCCAAGCTCCCAGAAGCCATTTATTTCACAGAATCACAGAATCGTCTAGGTTGGAAAAGACCTTGAAGATCATCTAGTCCAACCATTAACCTAACACTGACAGTTCCCAACTACACCATATCCCCAAGCGCTATGTCAACCCGACTCTTAAACACCTCCAGGGATGGGGACTCCACCACCTCCCTGGGCAGCCCATTCCAACGCCTAACAACCCGTTCTGTAAAGAAATGCTTCCTAATATCCAGTCTAAACCTTCCCTGGCGCAACTTGAGGCCATTCCCTCTTGTCCTATCACTTGTTACTTGGTTAAAGAGGCTCATCCCCAGCTCTCTGCAGCCTCCTTTCAGGTAGTTGTAGAGGGCGATGAGGTCTCCCCTCAGCCTCCTCTTCTCCAGACTAAACAACCCCAGTTCCCTCAGCCGCTCCTCGTACGACCTGTGCTCCAGACCCTTCACCAGCTTCGTTGCCCTTCTCTGGACACGCTCGAGTCATTCAATGTCCTTTTTGTAGTGAGGGGCCCAAAACTGAACACAGGAATCGAGGTGTGGCCTCACCAGTGACAAGTACAGGGGCAAGATCACTTCCCTGTCCCTGCTGGCCATGCTATTGCTGATACAAGCCAGGATGGCATTGGCCTTCTTGGCCACCTGGGCACACTGCTGGCTCATGTTCAGCTGGCTGTCAATCAACACTTTTCCATGGTTTGCTTTCCTCTTGGGTTTCAGTTCCACAAATGTCAAACTTCACTTCCATAGCTTTGTCAAACTGCAGCAGCAACTGCACCTCAAACAATCAAGGCCCGTGTGAGGATGACCCAGGGAGGCTTTTCCAATATCCCAACCCAGAGTCTGCTGACCAATTCGAAAAGCACAGCTGCCTGTGTCAGGGCTCATGGGGTGGTGGGTATTTGCTGTCCACACTCTCCTAGCACAGATGCCATCTTAGATGACAAAGGAAGTGATGATACGGAGTTCAGCTGCATATGTCAACCCAAAACAGGGACACTGAAACCTCTGTTCTCGTATGTGCCAAGAGCTGCCAAGTGGGCCCTCTTTGCAACTCCCCTCTCTTCCTCACTGCAGCTGAGTAGCCTGTTCATTTTCAGCTTCAAACCCCTGTGAGAGAACCATTTGCTTAGGAATGGTAATTTATATTCCCTTTGTTATGTAGCCTCTTTTTCAACATGAGTTTAAATGGATTACCTGTGTCACAGTCAGAGACAAAATAAATAACAACAGCAATGGAGCAATCTAAAGAGAATTTCTACAAATCTTAGTTCGTTGATAGCTAACCTGTGAAAGCCTGGGTTTTATGCCAGCTGAACGAATAAATACTAAGCTCAATATTATAACAGAAATCTGGACTAGAAGTTTTAACTTGCCATCCTCAGCTCTGTCCCTTCATTGCAGGGTCATTTTTCTTAAAAGCCATCCTGGTGATGTGGCAGTAAATCATATAATATGATTAATATAATAGTATTAATGCAGTGCCAAGGGACCTAAAAAGATCAAAACCTCATTGTTCAAAGCTGTACACAGGCAGCCTCTACTTCAAGGAGCCAGCGATTTAATTACAGGGGGCACCAGGAGTGCAGAGCGCTGCGGTGACTTACCTGGTGTCACTCTGCAAACCCCTGGAAGAACTGGACCTCCAGACTTGCAGACCGGGGCTCTGCCTCCCACACCACACTGCCTCTTCTGTTTGCTTTGCCAAGTAGCATTTTTTATTAGATGGCATTTGTTAGAAGAAAGAGCAACCATGCATGTGTGTGTATATGTATGTGTGCAAAGTCTGTTTGCACCACTGCAAACAGGCATGGCACAAGGGGGTTGCTGCTTCTTGCACCACTCATTTTTAGAAGCTGCTAGTACTCACTGACCCAGTGCTTCACATCAGAGCAGTAACTGAACCATGCTATCAGCCACAGAAAGAGAAAAGAGATGTGGTCAAAACTTTTTATCTTGAAAAGGATGGAGCTCCTCTGCTGTTTAAATTGCAGCTGTAAAAAGCCCTGCTCCAAGTCCCTACAGCAATGCTCTGTCCTGTAGCATTTGGTTTGTGGATTGAGACAGTGACTCCCTGTTCCCAGCGGGACCACCTTCACTTCAAATCTTTAATGCTTTTTTCCCCCAGCCTTGAAGAGCTGGTTTGGCCCAGAAGCTGCCCAGCATTTGTAGATATACACCACCCCCTTTGAGGCCCAGTTCAGCAAAGCACTGGAGCCCTGCAGAGGGGTAGTGTTAGCTCTGCAAATGCTGACAGAAGGATCAAGTCTTCACCTCTTCTGGACACTTGTTTGCCACCCAGCCCCATCTGTGTCAGGTGCTGTGTACAGCTCTGCACAACCTGTATTAGTTCTGTCTCAGGGTCTGCAGGAAAGAGCAATTTCACAAGGGCCATGTGGCCTGGATGGCAAGAGGGGCCACATGAGCCCAGAGAGGTGCAGCTTCAAAAGCCACAAAAGGAAAAAAAATAAATCAGTTAAGTCCTCTCTACCTTGGTCTCCCAAGGTCTACTTTGACTTATGGTATTTCAGGCCCCTTATTGGTTCAGTGCTCAAAGTATCACCAGTGCTTTTAAATGGTTATTATCTATGAAAGGTCTTTAGTTCTTCAGAAGACAACATTCTTCGTAAACTATCATGGATAACGAAGACTGGCAAAAAAATCTAACCCACTGTTTACTTCTGCCCCACAGTTCATCAGCAGGGCCTTCAGACCTGGAACAGCCACCAAGCAGGTAGTTTTCATCACACATCATGATCAAGCATAATTCCAGAGGGATATGAATGTACTGAGGCTTTGCAGCTTGGTTTGGGGTTATTACTGTAGATAACCCTGTGCGGTGTTGAGGCACCAACTTCTGCGGCCAGAAGATCTCTCTGAGCTATTCACAAAGGCTTGAGGCCCCTCTTCAGTAAATTATCAGTGACTCTTTTTCCTGTTCTGTTCCTTAAGAGCAATTTCAGAAGTTGGGCGAGCAATGAAGATGCTGCTACACAGCTCTGGAGTGTGCAGGAAGATCTGTATTATCCACTTGAAAATGAAAAAGCATCAAAAGCCTGATAGCTAGCAATTTACTTTTTCCCTCCCTCAAATAGTTTTCAGTCTTCATGGTGGAGGTGGAGAGATTTTTCTCTCCACAGCTCTTTATTATTGTTGCATTTCTGCAGCATCATAAAAAAAGGCATTTATACTTGACAACAACCATTGCTGCTCAAGAAACATGGTGGAGGGGAGGCACTGGGCGGGAAGGGCAACATCACAACCCTTGGCAAGGATTACCTGCTATAATAGCAGCACATGAGAATTTCATAAACCCAAATCTCATTAAGTTACTGCAGCCCAATAGTTTTCATCCTCAGACACAACGCAGTGCACAACAGGATGGTTTTCTTTTCTCCATCTCAGCTGCAAACAACATTTGGCTCTCAGTTACCCTGTTGTAAATGTGGAGTGAGAAGATTGAGGACTGAATTTCCTCAAGAAATACAAGATATTATTTGTTTCAGTTACTTACACTCTGTAAAGGGCTGAGCTTGCTGAATATGTTTCTAGTCCATACTTGCTTTTGACAGACTTTTTGCTTCGTGTTGCAACCGTGGGCACTGTCAGCAGAGAGATTTTTGTGAGCACATCTTTAACTGCCCCAGGCAAAGTCTGCTGGGCTACCACCAGTCAAGCAAATCAGTGTTTTGAATTCACCTACCTGAATACCTACCTGCTGTCTATCTCAGCTTTAGCAGGGCTTTTGCTACTGTCTACTGTAACATCCTTATTGACAAACTGATGAAGTATGGACTAGATAAGTGGGCGCGAGGTAGACTGAAAAGTGATCTGAACTGTCAGAGTAAAAGGGCTGTGATTAGCAGCACAACGTTCATCTGGAGGACAGTGACTAGTGGTGGACTGGGGCCAGTCCCATTCAACATCTCCATTACTGATCTGGATGTTGGGACAGAGAGCAGCCTCAGCAGGTTTGCGGTGGGACGGACTGGCTGATACACCAGAGGGTTGTGCCACCCTTCTGAGGGTTCTCAGTGGGCTGGAGAAATGGGCTGACTGGAACCCGGGGCAGTTCAACAAAGGGAAATGCAAAGTCCTGTGCCTGGGGGCAGATAACCCCCAGCACCAGTACAGGCTGGGAACTGACTGGAAAGCAGTCTGGGAATCCTGGTGAAGGTGAGCATGAGCCAGAAATGTGCCCTTGCAGCAAAGGCAGCCAACAGCATCCGGGGCTGCATTAGGCAGAGCACTGCTAGTAGATCAAGGGGGGTGATCCTTCCCCTCAGCTCAGCCTGGTGACACACATCTGGGATGCTGTGTCCAGTGCTGGGCTCCCCAGTAGAAGAGACACAGACATACTGAAGGGAGTCTCTGTTAGGGAGAAATCACACACTTTGCTTCAGAGGTGTCGGAAACAGAATCAGCAGCAGGTGGCTAGAAGAGTCGAGCTGGAGACTGAAAGAGTATTGTAAAAGAATGCACACACAGATGTTTGTCAGAAAAACCTCTGCACTCTTATCAGAACAGTTTTCAAACTGGGAACTTAAAGTCATGCAAATCTCATTCAAGGGACATGTAGCTGAACACCCGAAGCTTCATTCAAAATTACTCAAGGCTTTGCAAAGCAACTAGGGTTTTGCTTCTCATATAAAAGATGGGGAAAGGGCAAACTTCTGCTGATGAAAATCTTATGAATTACTGTTCAGCTGCCTTTTCAAAGTTGTGTGACTTGGTATTTGTGGTAGAAATCATGTTCAATGCATCATTTCAAGACTCTCTTCAGCTCTCAGAGATGGCAATTTCAAATGAATCATGATTTGAAGTTGCATATGTTAATAAATAACATCCCATGCCATATAACATACAGCATATAAAAGCTATTTAACAGTGAACAACAATAATGAATGATAGCACAGCTCATCAGTTACCATGCAGTATTCTTCCAATCTTTATGGGGGGGGAAATGTAGGCACAGAAAGGAAATTAGACAGGACATCAGAGTTAACACCATCATTTCAGAAACATGTGAAGTGTTATTTCTCAGTAGTTGCTAGGACTGCACACAGGGTCAATCAAATAGACAGAGGTCAAGGTTTTGAATGCTTGTCAGCTTTCCACTAAGAACTACTTTGCCAAGACTTTACTTTGAAAGGAAGATGTTAGCTATGGCAATATTCTTTTTTCCATAGAAAAAAAACCCACTTCATTTAATAAGATGTCATTTATTCTAAAACACGTCATTTGAAAAAATTAATTCTGAGCCTCCCACAGTTGAACAAAATATCTTCAGTGAAGTCTCTTTTTATCCATTAAAAAACTCCTGACCAGCTTCAGTTCTGAACTGTCTACAGATGCAGAGTCCAGCTGTTATTTTATAAGCTAGATACCATTGACATTTGAAACAATATCTAATATTATTTCATACAGAAAGTGGCATTTTCAGTCATAAAATGGCTAAACAGAGAGTGAGCTCAGATCATCGAAGATAAGCATTCCCAAAATTGTCAATTTAGAGGCAAATTATTCCCTGTTCACAAGCTTATATAGTGGTGGCACAAGGGGAAAGCAGCAAGTCCTTCACTAAGACAAATTCCTTCTCTTAAGAAAATCGCACACACTTTGACTTCATTTTATCAGTCATCAGTAATTACCACTGCCTTGGATTTGTTCATGGATGTTTTGCCTGACCATAAGCCTAAGGCTGTGCTTTGGGATCCATCTGGAGGGATCACATCTCAGCACTACACAGACAAGCAGGTCCAAAGAGCACCTGGATTTGTAACAAGGTCATCTGCCTCTTCTCACAGATTCCTCACACATTCCTTCCACAACTCCCAAGTTGCCGCCTTCTTTCATCTCCAAACTAGCAGTAGCTGGATCTGCTTATAAAACTATATACTCTCCCTTCTAAGCTGTTACTGAGCTAGACTAGTCTCCCTAGATCAAAAGCAGCTCTGTTCTGGCTTCAGCTATAGAGATTTTTAGGATTATTTGCTCAATTAAGGCAGTGATGAGGACAGCCAGCTCCTTTGCCAGCCTTCCTTCCTCATTTGGCTTTACTTGTAGGAGCCATGGTCAACTAATGGCCCCTAGAGAAGAGCAGGAAGGCTCTGGATTAATACCTGCATGCACCAAGGTGGCAGCTTGGGGCTGGGATGCATCTTTTCCAACATGAGCCTGGACCACAGCATCTCCCATTACAGACACCCCTACTGATCAAATCTTCAGGCACATAGAAGTATTGGCTCAGGCAGGTTTTCAAAACCAGGATCTCCCACATATAACCTCCTTACATGTGCTAAAAGGTTGCTCAACCTGGGCTCTGCAAGGAGACAGTGCTCCTGCCTGGATCCAGAAAAGCTGCAAGCATACACAATTCCCCGATGGTCCCTGTTGCTGCTGCCACACATCAGAAGCAATAGGTTTTTCGCTGGTGTGTCTCAGTGCATGGTCTACAGAAACAAGGTGTGTAAACTCTGAGGACACATCAGTACTGTCCCCACTCTTTATAAAGTTCAGGTGCTTTCATAGACAGGCTTCACCCAGCTGTAAACACTGGGCCTGCAAATTCCTGACAGTTTCAGGGGATGCCCTAGGAACATCTGCGAGCTGAAGCTTTACAGTCAGCATATCAGCCATTAGTGTGAAGAGAAGCCAGATGAAGCTTTTTCTCTGCTGTAACAAATTCCCAGAGTCTCCTGTTTCCATGTGCTGGTCTGCAGCTGGCTGGAACAGCAGCTGCTTAAATTTTCAAAATTCCTGTGATTTCAAATGCATAATTAGAAGTGTCAAAAGGCAAGAGAGAAGCATGTCATGCAATAGACCTCCTCTATGAGTCTCTTACTTTGCTTTCTTCTCATTTTGGATGGTTAAGATGGCAACCAGCCAGATGACCCGAAGATATCTCAATGGTTGTGCTAACAAAGCTGAGATCAAAGACATTTCAAAGCTGTTGTTGAGCATGTTTTGAGTGTGCCTTGAGGTTGAAACTTCAGTATGACAAAGGTTAGGGTTGTGGCTTTTACTAGGTTGGTTCTTGTCAAACCAAACATAGCTTCCCTCCAACAGACAACAAGTTTGGTTGGACTAGACAAAAGATATCTGTGAAAAATTTCATTTTGCCCCATGCAATATTTTGATTGTATAAACAGTATGTTAAATACAAGCACATTCAGAATTCATCATAAAATAAGGGACACATCATCCAAACATTTTCATTACTGTAGAGAGATATTCCTGCCATTAGATATCTTTATTGGTGATTTGGAAGAAAACAGCAAATCAGTGCTGAGAATATTTGCAGATAACACAAAAATTGGCGAGACAGTAAATGAGGGAGATCTGTTAGTGTGAACTGGGTCACTTGCTAAAGTGAGTGGAATTTAAAGATCTTTCATAAAGGAAGAAAAACTAAAAGCAAAGATGAGAGGTCATATACAAGAGGGAGATGTATGCTGAAGTTCATGACATTGGAAAATAGCAGCACAGTAATGGCAAACTACCAACGAAGTTTATGTTTGTAACCTAATGCTAGAGCTGTAATAAGTAAAATTTGACCCTGGAAATGTAATAGAATACCAATGCTGCATGCAGTGACACGACAGATTTGCAATCTTCTAGGAAGTTTATGTGTCTGCACTTCAAAGTTAAATTTTTAACAGTTCAAAAACAACAGAAAAAATTGAAGTCCATGAAATATGCCTTGGAACAACTGAAGAACTTTTACTTAATTTAAAGGGAAGACAGAGAGGTGATTTGACCAAAGTTTGCAAGCACCTCTCTGTGGAGTAGATTTCTAACCGAGGCTGCACCTATTCCTGGCACTGAAAGAAAGAGCACAGTCCTGAGGTTGGAAACAGAGGGTACAAAAATTGCAGCTAGCAAAAGGCAAAAAGCTTGAAAATGCACGGTAATGAAACATGAGGTTAATCAGGATTTTCAGTCATCCTAGCAGCCCAGCTCATGAGTAAACAAGACGTCTTGATTTCATTGGGACAGAACCTCTGCATAGCTCAAATTGAGAACATATTTCCTTTGATCAGAACAAGTACTGTTAAGGATGCAACAGTCCTCTTACTAGCAACCTTAATTCACTAATCTAGGGCTAAATATTCACAGTCATTCTCCAGTTGTGAAGGAAACCAATAAATAAAGATGACAAAAGAGAAGGAAACCCATTGCCTGTGTAGCTCTAATAGACAGTGGATTTTGTGCTCCGTATCTGGCGTATTTTCAGCAGGCAACTCCCATCCAAGAGAGACAGGTGGCACAGGCTATTGCAGAGGATACGCAATGTTCTTTCCTCAGAGACTTATTTTATTGTTTCCCCTATAAAAGGTCTTCAGGCTCAAGCACATGACAGCCCCATGTGTACCTAAATAAATGGGAGTCAGTCAGACATACTCTATGAATCTCTTTGGGGACTTTTGGTTATTGCTTGCCAGGTCAATTCAGCATCAGCTTGCCTTGGCTGTCGGCTAGCAAAACACACCTGGTGAAACCAACAACTTTCAGCTTTGTGCTCAGCAGATTTCCTGTATAAAACCAGCACAATGTGTCTGGCCACGAGAAAATAAATAGCTTTTCTGTTTCTTCCTCAGCTGACTGATTATTTATTTAAAAAGTTAAGATCATCTATGGTCAAGATGAAACTGAGATGTTTCCCTGTGCACTGGAGAGGGGACTGCTCCTTGTTCTCAGCTGACAGCCCTAAATATCACATTATATTGCCATAATTGTCACTATATAGTGGAAAACTCTGTCAAGAGGAAAGACTGGAAAGGGACCACTCTGGCATCCTGCACAAACCTGCACTTATGGCACTTACACCAAGCTGAAGCTAGGTACCTGATCCCAGTGCAAACTCCAAGGAAATGGCAGCTGATGGATGAACACCCACTACAGCTTCCGTCCTGTGAAGAGCACCCACTTATATTCCCCAACAGAAACATTTCATAAATATCAAAATTATCAGTTTTGATATTCATGATTTCTCACAGAACCTGACTTAACGTGCAAAAGGTTTCAAACACTCCAATACTCCACTTTTCAGCAACTACAGTTTCTAGCAGTTTGTCTCTGTTGCTGCTTAACAAAAACTTCACATTTACACAAACACATTCTGTACCTAGAGCAAGGGTGACTGGCTGTAGTGGATGGAAAATTTCAACTCCAGCCTTGATTACCTTTCTGCAGTTTCAGACCCAATAAGGGTCATGGACATGGCAGTCACAGCAGCAGGATAAAAGCTCTCTGGACAAAGTTTCCTTTGTATTAGTGGACACTTTTTGCCTTCTCCCATGCTTGTAACAACAGCAGTCAGTGAACCCAGAGACATGGTTTGCTCAAAGGATTTGTTGAGCTTGGTAGAGAATTTTTTTGTTCCCCACCTCGCTACTCTTTTGGATACCACGAGTCCAACAAGGGGTGAAAGACACATTTCCCATTTGGAGGGTGAATGCAGGTCAAGCATACTGAAGCTGAGTCTGACTGGGTGTTGATGAGGCAAAGGAGCAGCAGGTTGAAAGCCCCAGCATCCTTGCACGGGTTTTACATCAGCACTGCCTCCTCCCAGCAGAGCCCCCTTATAAACGAGGGTCCCCTTGTCAATCAGACCATGTGTCCTTTGTGGGAGGGGAGCAGGAGCCAGCAAGAAGCTTCAGCCAAAATCAGGTTAGCTGAACATTTAACTACAGTAATTACCAAGACTCATTTCTGTTCCCGTTAACTCCAACAGGGTCTGGCTGCTGCAGCATCCTCTCTGCCTCTTTGCCCAAGCACACGCTTCAAGACAGGCATGAATGGAAATGAAGTGACTTGGGAGCAACAGAGAACTGTCAGCTTCCAGGTCACATGCAGGGAGCACCTGCTAACAACAGGGAGGTCTGCTGTAAGCAAACTCCTGCTTCATGCTGGAGCCTGAGGATGCTCATGGCCTCCCCTCAGCGCAGATGCAATAACTTTAATTTTACATGGCTGTGAAGCCAAGACCAGATGGGTTCAAAATCTCATCAGATGGACAGGAGGAGCAAAGTCAGTCCCTTTTCACCTAGATCACAGCTGCTGGGTGCAGGGTCGGGCACAACCTGCTTTTAGCTAGGGCAGAATCTCACTGGTCTTTCAGAGTGTTAGTTATTCCAGTGACTTGCTTTGACTACCAGGGCCAGGGTTGTGTTGCATGAAGGCTAGGACCAGGGATGGGGACACACAGAAAAGAATTTGCAGTTTTCCTCTGGAGAAAAATGCCATTCAATTAGCTTTCAGACAGTAGGCGTTGCAGCAAAGGACAGTAATTTTATAAGCCAGCACTGTTTGTTATGAGTCTGATTCAGGCTCCCATATATTATAACATGACAATATATTTTTACTTCCAGAGCCAAACAACCAAATAATATACTTCCAAGCAAACACAGTGCATAAGAGGTAATTTAATCTCAAGCTTCATTAGTTCAGCTATTGTATGAAACAGATAACAGATGCAGGAGAATAGACAGAAAACATAGTCTTCCAATGCCTGTCATCTCTATAAATAAGCATGTGGGGAGCTTGAAGATTCACTCCTATTCACAGAGAGTCCTCATGGGTTTGTAATAAAGCATACCCTCTCTGCTAGTTCATTAATCAGTCTCCCTCACACTGGACCTTTCCCTACAGCAGTTTCCTATTAATGCCACATTTGCCACCACTCCAGCATGCCAGCTTTCCCAGTGGGAATTTCCCCTAACACCAGCACTACAGCAAACAGCAGTGCCCTTTGTCCAGGCAGTCCAACAAGCAGGACCACAGATGTGGCATTACAAGAGGACAGCACTAGGCGCCTGTTCACACCCCAAGGATTACTGCTGCAGTAAAGCCACAAGCTGCCCTGAAATGCTCACATGTACAGTGACCTTCACCTGCCTGGGACTCGCCTTCTCATTTGCAAGGAACTGGCTTGACCTCACATGCAGCCTTTTCTTGCTTCCAGCTTCCCCCAGCCTCTACACACAGAGCACGTTCTCTTTTTGCTAGCAGATAGTATTTACTCAAATACAAAAAAACCCCTAAGGGTTTAAAATCCAGGGTTCACCTCTTCTTTAATTTATTGAGACTTTGTGCTAAACAAGAGGGAATTCAGGATTTCTGTTCTGCCTTTGTGGCATAGTAAGAGCTGATTCTTATACTGTGTCCTTTGCTCAGTCCCTTGGGCACTGTATTGGCCTATTAATTAGGAAGCTGGGCTCAACCTCTTCCCTTTCGAATCTGGAGGGAAGTCAGACTTCAGCCTCTCACAGACAAGGCTTTGGGGCAGGCCTCTTTGACTCATCAGTCTTCATGAGCACCAGAAGTACTGTTCTCCACAGTCAATTTAAGGAGAAGGGATACACTATCTCAGCCCCCAGCCAAAGCCACTGAATCCAGCAGAGAACAGAAGACTGCTGAGGAACATCTTCTCACCTGCTTGTAACATGGTAAGAGAGGTAATTCCAGAGGGCTAGCAAAAGGCTGCCTCCCCAAAACACCCAATCCCTCCAAGTAACTATTCATCACTCTTCCAAATTTTTAACTGATTTAGTAAAAGCTACACCTCATAATGGTAACAGTGAACTAGCAGAAGCCTTCAAGACCCTTGATAAATTTTCTTTTTGATTTGTGTCTTTTAAGTAGGCATCCGATGGCAGCCCAGATTTTAACAACTTCCTGGTTTTCACATGTTCACCAGAGATTCCTCCCCAAACCCAGACACCTCAGTTTACAGAAGATGGTTGGCCACTCTGAAGGTACTGTAGCTATTATTCATCTCCCTGCTCATCCTCCTGCTGCCACCACCATGCCTGTAGGAGAAACTCATACTCCTTGGCTAACATATCCCAGATTTTTTCCTGTGGGTGTGCTGGGGATATCTGAATTTGTTCGTTAAGAGAAAAGAGGAGGTTGTGATCAATCACTCACAGAAATAAGCAATATCCTTGTGTGAGCTCCCCATATTCTACCACCTGCAGGTGTAAGGGCTGTGCAGGTTGCTGTGCTGGGCAGCAAAAATAAATGACGTTTCTTATTAATCACCATTCTGTAGCAGAATGAGTCCCTGTAAACACAGAGAGAAGTGTCTGGCACCAAGTCCTGTTCTCCAGGGGAACATGATAACCCACTGAAAACAAGGACATCTAGGACATTCACTTCAACAGGGCTGAAATTTTTCCCTCTTAAGTCTCCAATGTACTGTGTTTCTGTATCCACAAAATTAAGCTATCTGTGCTTCTGCATTAAGTGCCACCATCTGGAACACCACTCCTCAAATCCCTACTTCTCTCTCACCATCATCATGCAAATGTGCTACTGCTGGCAGAGAAGCCTGCACACTGAGAAATCTCCAGCTAACAAGGTCTAGTTCTGATTGTGCCTCGATACCACAAAGTAGCTATTTTCACATTTAGGTACTAATGAGACTCACACCTATACACACCTCACTGCCTAGCCCACTAGGATTGCAGAGCACAAGATCAGACCCTATATGAAATCCAAGTGAAGAAACAAGTTATTCCAGGTTGTTGGTGAGGACACTTGTCTCGCCTTTGGCTTACCCCAGGCTGGTTCAGAGCAGGGCTGCTGTCACTAGATGCCACAAATCACTCACCTTTGCAGCCAGCAGCCTTAGAAAGGCTTAGAGAAGGAAGCCACCCAACATCCCCCTGTCAGTGAGTTGCAAGATGGTACATGTGAGTTTGAAGCACATGCAATGTAGAGTTTGCTGTCACTGTGTGTGACATTTAGAGTCTTCCTGAGCAGTGTCCTGGATCTCAAAGTGCCCTAAAACAACTAGTAGAATGGACAGATGGAGGTTGCAAATATAACCATTTGCAGACAATCAGCCAGTGATTACTTATGAAATGCAGTAGGTAACTTCTCCCTGTAGCTATCCCTGGATGCCTACATCTACATTACACACACTTAATTCTGCTTAAGCATGGGTAATACCTAGCATTTCTCATGTATTTCCATAAAACTGGTACAGCCACTGACTCAGAAACGCTTTTCTACAGAAGTCATGAGGTGAAATGGACAACCGATTGCTCAAATCCACCCGTTCTCTAGGGACTCTATTTCTACTATCATGGAGGGAATCACTAAAGCCACAAGCACAATGTTTTCCCTGCATACTGATTTCATTTCGAGCTGATGCTAAGCAGCCAAAAGACAGTTGCTTTGGTGGATACTGCATGTTTGGCAAGGCCAAAGTGCAGCGAGCCATGCCACACAGTGCAGCAGACAGCAGACTGCTCGTCAGGCTGTG